>NW_026057586.1:44389726-44740205 GCF_023721935.1 Panthera uncia | reverse complement strand
TTTTTTTTTTTTTTTTTTTTTTTTTTTTTAGGACATAGTTGATTTCCTGACCTAAGGGAAGAAATTCTTTGTTTGGGAACTTTTGACCCCCCCCCCCCCAACCAAGAGCTGTTACTTTGCCTGAAATGCAAGTGTAAATTAAAATTGTGAGACATTTAAAGTGGCGGTTTTCGAGAATGCTTTCTTTTGTGGACTGTGCCATGCTGGTGAGTGTGGGGTCACAGAGAATGACGGAAAAACCAAGTTTTGCTCTGTTGGGAGGGAAAACTTCTCCTAATTTTCGGAAGCTCTCAGAAATTATTTCCCGCCTTAAACCTGTTCCCACTACAGGAGCTTCAGTCCCTAACACAAGGGGTAAATTGGAAGATGGTTAGTCCCTAATTTTTATTTAAGTCAAAGGTTAATAGTAAAGGGGGGTTGGGTCCCACACTGTTTCAAGTTAATGATTATTTTCCGCCATCAGGTAAAGAATTTCCTAAGGCCCTTATTTCACTGCTGAAAGCAGAGTAAGAGAACTCAGATTCACGCCCCGGGGCCTGAATAAAGGAATAAAAACAGCACAACATTTGCATCTACTTAACAGTCTCAGTTTTAAGAGCCCCTCACAGTAAGAGGGGAAAACCGTATCTGGAGGTTAAATGAAGCTCTTCTGAGATATTTGCCAAAACACAATTCAGAGAAAGATAATCATTGTCAGAAATGACCTAGGAATTTGAGGCCTTCTAATCGAAAGCACAAAGCTCAGAAAGGTGCATTCTCTTGCTTCTCTGCCTGCCTGGATATCAATGAACATCAGCTAAAGGTGGCTGAAGAACCAATTTCATGCATCTACTGTACGAGGAAATGAACTGAGCCAAGGGCAAAAATAAAATTATACAAATGTTATTATAGACTAGCCTGCTTCTGTCCTAGTTTAATTCAAATTTTAGTGCTGCAGGCTTTGCTTCCGGCAGTAGCCTTCCTGAATAAATCAACATTTGCTTACATCTAAATTATTAGGGGGAGCATGTGACTTTGTTTATTGTATAAATTATACGCAAGGTTAAAGCATTAACTGTTCAACTGGTTTTGTTCAGTCACCCCATCAACTCGCCCCCAAATCATCTCTCCCTCCAGTAGCAAATAAAAATCTGACATTACTAATTTTTTTTTTTTAATAGACAAACCAAATAACAAAAGCCACAAAGCACTGTGAACCTGAGGTCTTGGGCAGGAGCACTGCTAGAGGTAAGGTGGAAGAGAGTCTTAGTGTTTAGGAAAAAGAAAGAAGGAGCCCAGGTCTAAGAACTTGTTCGTGTGAGCTCTCATCTGGTGTCTGCGCAAAATGAAATAGTGACTTGGTAAATAATCAGGTAAGTTGATTAAGACGGTCAACCAAATGGGGCCATTTAATACAAACCTAAAGAAAGCCTTTTGGCCAGGATTTCAGTGGGCAAGAAATTTCAAACTATACGGCAACGGCAACGGCAACGTTGGCCCCAAACACTTTTATCGCTTTTATCTGTTACAAAAGAAAGCTAAACATAGACCCTCTGGAAAACGCACTTACCAACAATTTTTTTGTTTGTTTGTTTGGTCTTTACACATCACTGTGAGTGACTTCCCAAAACCCTACCTGCACGTGTCTGGCAAATAAGGATAGGGCTTTGATAACTAGACAACTGGCCTTTCCAAGTATTTAGACAAATCAGATATCAGATGTGTCCTACTTTGAGACCATCCAATTAACATAAATATCAAGGGCTCAAAGTAGGCCAATCAGCTATTTGCTTTATCAAAAGTTGTTATTTTATCATCCATAGTAGGCTTCTTTTAGTCTTTGACCCTTTCCATAGTGACAACTCAATTTACAAGATTGTAAATTGAATTCAGTTGAAAATATTGAATTCAGTCTTTTCCAAGAATATAGTTACGTGTATACCTATGTATGTATTTCTTTCTCAAAACTCTTCCGATAAACACTGTAGGTCAGATTTTTGTACAGAATCTTCCTCTCCAACAAATGATTCCAACCTAAGATGTGCCCAAGAGGAGAATCAATTTCCCTTTCAACCTCTTCTGATTCTTTCTGCGGCCTAGATTGGGTTTTAAGATCTTGGACGGTGATTCTCCAAACGTTATTAATGTGCCACCTGCAACAGAATCACCCAAGAGCGGAGCCCAGGACTCTGCGCTGTAACCAGCTTCCATGTGATTGTGTTGTCAAGGAGCTAACACGTGAGAACTACTTTTGCAGACTCTGATATGGAAGTGAACTATATAGCTCTAGCTACTCTTTACCTCATGTGCTTGTCTTCTATTCATGGTGTCCTGGAGCCTAGCCCGAACTAAAACAGGCTCCGAACCAAAAAGGTCTTCCAATCCCTCCCTAGTACTTTTTGGCCAATGGAGGGTATCTTTGGAACATACTCACTTGAGTCCATGGTAAATCCTGATTTGTAGTGAGATGGTGCACTGGGGAAAAATCATCACATATGACGACAATTCTATTTAAAATAATTTATCAAACGTAGAAGTAAATTGCTGGCCACCCAATTGGTATTAAGAAATAGCTTTTTGATAGCAGCCTATCCGCGTGGAAAAAACAGAGACTTTGGAATCAGAGAAGTCTGGTTTCAAATCAGTTTCATTGTTCGTTCTCATGGGGTATTGGGTAAAAACTTGAACGTTTCTGAGCTCAGTTTCCCTGTCTGCGATATGGGAATAATTAGTGGAAACGTGGTGGGTTTGAAAGAAAAATAACTAATGTGTAAGGAATGTTTGGGATATGGTAGGTGCTGAATTGATCATAATTATTTACCATTTACAAATAGCTATTGAATCCACAAATTGTATGTAGAAGGTTAAACCTTAACGTGCAAAGAGGTTGCTGCTGAGGAAAATTGGGGAGTGCCTGGTGTGCACAGTTACGTTGGCCTGAGCCTGAAAACTGCTCACTTCCTGCCCAAGCCTAGAGCCTGCAAACCTCTCCCAGAGTTCCCTGGGTGAGAAGACAGAGAGAAAGTATGCATAGGGATTATAGAGGGAAGCCATCCAGATAACTATTACAGCTGGTATTTTCATGGAGACTGTGTTGGAAGATGGCAGATTTACCTGGAAAATCATGTATCGAAGTCTTCGAACATGAAGTGAGAACTTTGGGCCACTGGAGACAGAGGAACTAATAATTATCTAGAATTGGTGTCAAAGTTTCCATAAAACAGATATAACAGAGTAGCATACAGAAAAGCCTCTGCAGGTGAAACAGACTTCATTTGACGAAATGAGAATAGAACGCAGGGAAAAACATAAAAGACCTCGCTTAGGGTCTCACCAGTTCCCTAATTGAGCTCTACCAAATGACAGGAACAATAATGGTGATAAAGACAACAATTTTCTAGTGGCCTAATCTGGCAGAGCAGGTAATGGTAGTCCTCATAGAACAATATCATACGTTTCATTCCTGCTTGGAGATGTTGTCCTTTAAGTTTTCAAGTGTGTTATATCATTTAATTATCATCTCAGGCCTGTGTAGTTGGTTTTATTCTGAGCCTCATGGTCCTTCAAATATCTTGGGAAATGATTATATCTTGAGTCATGGAAAATACCAACGGAATCTTATATTGTATGTGAAATATGCCTCTCTAGCAGAGATTTGTTGTTTATCCACTACTCATTTACTATTTTTAAGGTAAAATGATATCCCAAATCCCCTTTGGGAAACCACCCACTCTCAGGCCACGAGATTTAAAAGGCATCAAGTCCAACCATCACATGGGAGGTGGGTGCTGATTGGTGTAAGCAAATCGGCATTCTATGTTCTTACAGCAGTGGGTTCACTAAATGTCTTTGTGACCCAATCAGAGCCATGCACAATGAGACTCTTATTTTTTCCCAAGGGACTTGAACCTGGCAGCATGTAGGCCAGTGCTGCTCTTGCCATCTTGCCACCGCATGTAGACCAAGAATAAAGCCAGTGAATGGAGGAATGCAAAGCTCAGCTGAGAGATGGACAGAAAATGGGTCTTGGGGACATCAGTGGAGCCCAAACCAAACCATTCCTGAAGAGAGTCCCATACTGGACTTTTTACTTAAGTGAGCCCATAAACTCCCCTATGAGTTAAACCAATTTTGGTAAAGTGTGTTTTCATTTTCTTAAAAAAAAATTTTTTTATTACGTTTCTTTATTTTTGAGAGGCAGAGAGAGACAGAGCATGAGTGGGGGAGGGGCAGAGAGAGAGGGAGACACAAAATCCGAAGCAGGGTCAAGGCTCTGAGCTGCCAGCCCAGAGCCCGACACGGGGCTCAAACCCATGAACCAAGAGATCATGACCTGAGCCAAAGTCGGACACTCAGCCGACTGAGCCACCCAAGCGCCCAAAGTGTGTTTTCATTTTCAACAGAGGAGAGTCCTAATTGAGGAAGGACTTCTTGCTACCACACTAGGACATGGGGTGTTGTAGATGGAGCTTGTCTATTAGGTGGCTATTATGCAAAATGAGGACAGAGAAGAAAACTGGCAAACTATGGGCAGTTTTATACTCTGAGAAAATATAAAGACAATCCCCCCAACATAGGGTGGAGTCTGCAGGGTTGCCAGTTACCTACTCTGATATTTGTTCTTTCTTCTTAAACTTTTGATTGTAGCTAGACACAAGACCATTTTTTTAAACTGACGTGTAGCTGACGTACAATATTGTATTAGTTTTAGGTATACAACATAGTGCCTCAACATTTATTTTACATTACCAAGTGATCACCATGATAAATCTAGCTATAATCTGTCACCATACAAAATTGTTACTTTATTATTAACGATACAGTTTTAGGCTGTCCATTATATCCCCAGGACTTACTTATTTTATAACTGGAAGTTTGTACTTATCATCCCCATCTGCTATTTTGCACAGCTCCCCACATTCCCCTCTGGCAATTGCCAGGTTGTTTTCTGTATCTATGGGTCTATTTCTCTTCTGTTTTGTCCTGTAGACTTCACACAGGAGTGAAATCATGTCTTTCTCTGTCTGACTTATTTCACTTAATACGATACCTTCTAGGTCCACCAATGTTATTATTTTTTATGGCTGTGTAATATTCCATTGTATGTATATACCACATCTTCTTTATCCATTCATCTGTTGATGGACACTAAGGTGCGTTCCATATCTTGGCTATCGTAAATATCTTGGCTATCGCCATATCTTGGCTATCATAAATAGTACTGCAATGAACACGGGGGCACGTATATTCTTTCCAAATTAGTGCTTTTGTTTTGTTTCGGTAAATATACAGAGGTGGAATTACTGGATTGTATGGTGGTTCCATTTTTAATTTTTTGAAGAACCTCCATACTGTTTTCCATAGTGGCCGCACCCTTTTACATTCCTGCCGACCATATGCAAGGGTTCCTTTTTCTCCACATCCCCACTAACATCTTGCCTTTTTGACACTAGCCATTCAGGGTGGTGTGAAGTGATAGTTCACTGTGATTTTGATTTGCATTTCCTTGATGATGAGTGATGTTGAGCATCTTTTCATGTGTCTGTTGGCCATCTGGATGTCTTCTTTGGAGAAATGTCTATTCAGGTCCTCTGCCCATTTTTAAATTGGATTGTGTGTGTGTGTGTTTGTGTGTGTGTGTGTGTGTGTGTGTGTGTGTGTGTGTGTGTTTTATTGAATTGGGTGGGTTCTTTATATATTTTGCAAATTAACCCCTTGTCATTTATATCATTTGCAAATAACTTCACCCAGTTAGTAGGTTGCCTTTTGTTTTGTTAATGGGTTCCTTTACTGTGCAAAATATTTTTAACTTGATGTAGTCCTATTTACTTATTTTTTTCTTTTGTTGCCCTTGCCTAAGGAGACAGCTCCAAAACATATATTGGTAAGACCCTGTCAAAGAGCTTATTGCTAATGTTTTCTTCTAGGAGTTTTATGGTTTGCAGACATGGCTAATTAAAAAAATACACTATCAGATACCTTTGTGATTAGTGTGGACATATAGCTAAACTCTGACTTAGGGGTTTAAGCACTCCTCCAGGTGATTTTCTTTAAAAAGGTAACTGGCATGTGTTCTTTGCCTTTGTTAATTTGTCCTTTCCTTCATTCTGCTGCCTAAAATCTGGTTGTGATAGTTGGACTTCTAACTAACTTTCTTATACCCTGAGGCCAGGGCTCTATCTTGGGAATGGAAGATCTAGGAGCTGGAAGGAGCCTGGGTCCCTAAGGACTTCACAAAGCAAGCCATTTTATAGCCCTGGCTTGCCTACACCTGAATTTTCCTTGAGAAAGCAATAAACCACTTGTTTACATTATTGTTATTTTGAGTTTTTATTAGTGTCAAGCCTAATCCTAACTATTACTTACTGATGGCAGTTTTAAAAATATGTTGTACAAGAAATTAAATTCTTTTTAATCTCTCTTTGACTATATGAGAACTGAAAATGGATACAGTTAATGTATGTAAAGTCCCTAAGACGTGGCTATAGTCATAAATAATTACATAAGTGTTAAAGTTAAATTCAATGTAAGCCAAAACGATTCAGTCCTTTCTCTATTCCCAGTGCTATGCTAGGCCAATGGGATTTGTCAATGATAAAGGTGTGAATGTGATACACAAATTTCATTTAGAGTCACAAAACCAATTAAATTGCCATGTGTGAAGATGAAATTCTGGGGTATTTTAGTGGAGGAATGAAAAGCAAGGTGTTATGCATATTATCGTTTGGATAAATGCTGTTTATAATGGTAGAAACACCGCCTGAAAGCCCCTGTCTCACAATAGCTATGATTCAGATTTTGCAAGTATTTGTCAGGGCTGAAATTAATAAATTACATGGGAATCAATGGATTCGATTCTATTTGCCTCACAGAGGTACTTTACATTACTGGGTGAATTTGAAAGAGAGCAAGTAGTTTTTCAGTTTTAAAATCCGGAAGCTTAGTGAATGTCATGTGATCTATGCAGAACTTTGAAACAGTTATTTTATTTTATTTTATTTTATTTATTTATTTATTTAATTTTAGCAATTTCTACACAGTGGGTAAATGAGATGTTCATTCCCATGTGAAAGGAGACTGAGGCAGAGAAGGAAGATGAAAAAAGACCATGGGGGGTTGGTGGTGGCAGCAATAGGAAACAGCATCCATGTCCCTTGAGCCTGGTGATTACCCATCTACTCACACATTCATACATGGGAGTCGGTGGTGGACATGATTTGTCTGGTTGGTGCAAATCATCTTCCGAGGTTTGCTAGAATTCCTCGAAGACACGAGTGTTCAGCCAGGAGTGAAGAATGCAGAAACCCAAGAGGGAAACAACGCAGTATAGACATACCAGCTTGCCGTTGCTGCGTAAAGCATCCTACCCAACACTTGGTGGCTTAAAGCAATGACCATCTATTTAGCATCTGATTCTGCAAGGTGGAAATTCAGGGCAGGCTCTGTTTCGGTCTGGTCTTCCTCATGGGTCTGTTGCAACACCTCAGTTGACTATGTGGATCTTCCGGGGGTTGGCAGCTATTGGTTGCAGCACCTTGATGCTCGTCCACATGGTGTCTTATCCTCTGAGAGGCTAGCATCGCTTAATTCCCACAGCACTGGGACAGAGTTTCAAGAGAAAGTGGAAACACATGAGGCCTCCTGAGGGTTAGTGTTGGTCTAGTCTTCTGTAACGTCCACAGTATGCCATTGGGCCAGGGAGACGACCAGGTTTGGTGAGAGGGGTGCAAAGCCCCATGTCAAAGGACATGGAGACAGGGAAGGGGGAAGTGTAGACATTTTTCAGTCGGTTTATGAAATGGACAGTGTTGAGAAACTGACGGGCTTGATCTGTTGTTGGACAAGTGAGCAGAAGAGTAGGAAGAAATAAAAGAGGATATAGGAAGAGAGAAAGAAGTGCATCAAAGAGCAATGAGAGGTTAAAATGTGATACGAGGGGCGCCTGGGTGGCGCAGTCGGTTAAGTGTCTGACTTCAGCCAGGTCACGATCTCGCGGTCCGTGAGTTCGAGCCCCGCGTCAGGCTCTGGGCTGATGGCTCGGAGCCTGGAGCCTGTTTCCGATTCTGTGTCTCCCTCTCTCTCTGCCCCTCCCCCGTTCATGCTCTGTCTCTCTCTGTCCCAAAAATAAATAAAAAAAAAACGTTGAAAAAAAAAAAAAAACATAAAATGTGATACGAATAGCAATAGGGAACCCTGGAAGACCCTTAAGCAAGACAGAAATGTAGATGAAGCAGAGGGCACGTATTAACATCCACAGAGTTCTAGGGGACTTCTGGCTGAGGGCCTCGCCAAGATAAGTAGAGCGTTTGTATCTCTGGGTTTCCGAGTTAATGATCCCAGCAGTCTCTGGACCAGCCAAATTGTAGTGGATTTATTATTTACATTACAACTGCATTTAAAAATGAAAACATATGTCTACATTTTCAATGCTTTGAAAATACCATTGAACATGCTGTAGAATTTTATATCCAGTAACAGGATGCAATTTCCCTATCAAATAAAATTGCTGTTTGTTTTGTATACTGTATATTATTATGGAAATTTCACAGTTTATCAGCTACAGTGAAGTCAACTGCAATGAGCAGGCCACTTATGTGAGCAAGTTTCTCTCACGCCTCCCAAATCCTGATTCCCTTTCTATTTATGCAGATACTGTTTTATGCTAATAATGTACTTTGCTGCTGTTGTTGTTGTTTTGTTTTGACGCAGTATAACCCGATTCATAGAAGAAAGGCAAGTAAACTCTAGCAAGGGAACGTCCTGGTGGTACCCTATGGTCTCACCTACCCCCCTGCCCCCACCTCTGCTGATAAATGCATCATTGCTGAAACCAACAAATAAGAAGTTGCTTAAGGCCCAGTTAAGTTTGCTGACTTCTGCAAAGTATGCCTGATTTTGTTCCTAGTGATCGCGAGAGTAATGATAACTTATAGTGCAGCTGGGCAATTTTGTAAGAAACCCCCTCTTCCAGCAGCAATTTAGAGGTGCTTCGTCTTTCTTCTTCTTCTTCTTTTTTCTTATTGCAGAGTGACAACAGCAAGTACCCAAATCCTGTTAGCAAATAATGTGATTTCTGAGCTTCGGTTCTGGACTAACAGTGTTACGGGGTGTGCATCACAAGCTATGAGATGAATAGCCCCATGTTTTGAAAAATATACCATGTTTGAGTCTAGTAGTTCCTATTTTCTCTATAAGTGGTCTTCAAGTCCTGTCCCCGTTGTCTTGTTTTAACTTGTTGTCTCGGGCTTCGTTGATTGTGGACGTTGAGCAGGAGGGTCAGATTGGCTGACAAAGCAAGGAGAAATGTGGTGTTAGGGTCCTTGCCTGCTTAGAGGTCCAGAGGATGGTAATTTAACCTGGATAGTCTGAGAGAGTTTGTAGGGAAATATCCACACGGGTAAAATAAGAATTAAAAGAACAAATGAATGTTTCTGGTCGCGTGTCTTTGTTATAAAACCACGTCAATGAATCCCTGTGACTAAGAGCGTGACCTTTGAGGTTAGCATCCCACTGTTTTTCGCTGCATGACTATGGGCAAATATCTTCAACCTTAGCCTTAGTTTAATAATATCTCATAAGACTGTGGCAAACATTAAATTAGATAATGTACGTGGTGCACCGTGCTTGGCACAGAGTAAGTGCTCAGCGATGGCGTCATTGTCGTTAATCAGCCTCCTCACATCCATTTCCTTATCCTGCCCTTCAAGGCAAAAGTCCACCAGTCTGCCCCGCCCCCCCCACCCCGTTTCTTGTGTGATGTTAACTACTAGTAGAATAGTAGGTGCTAGGTACAAGGCAGGCCCTCAACAAGTTCTTAAAAAACAAGAGAATAAATCCATCAATAATATTATAATTAAAGTGATGTGTGTGTGTCCTTACCCTTTAAAAAGGACCTTCAACCCCAATATGTTAAGTGCTTTTGATGACACACAAATGATGGCCACCAGATTTCTCTGCATCAGGAATTTATGTGTCCGTTTTAAAATCCTAAGTGAAACCCAATAACAAGTGGATAAAAGCCTAGTCGCTCTCAGAGGCACCCAGGCCCTCATTGACTTATTTCTGTCTCATCTCCAAGGCCTCCCTGTGGAATCCCAGGGCTCAGGGATGTCATGGTGAAAACTGTTGTCCCAAAGAATCACTGAAACGAATGTCTCAATTTACTGTATGCTCTTTGACTGCTTTAATAATGCTTGATTTTGTTTTAAAGAGGCAAAGTTCAAACTATAAACTGAATTTCAGGTAATGTATACATCACATAATCCCAGACATCTCAGCCACCATTACCTGGTGATAACGTGCCCTGTTTTTCAGGGAAAGAATCTAAGGGGAGATCTAAAATTATGAAGTATGAAAACATCAAGATTATGTTCAAATGTACCGAAGTCTCTGACTTTCCATGCTCTGGTCTCTAATCTCTCTGTTCCCCCAGACTTCCAAGGAGGTTGTCTTCTTTCTAATTGGTGCCAGCCCCTCAGTGCCCCTAATTATACAATCTTCCTCTCGCTTTTAGTGACCTTCCTCATCTCATTGTTTAAATCTTATCCATCTTCCAAGTGCTAAGACAAATTCTATCTCTTCTAGGATATAGTTTCCTACTACTATCGCCATTATTTAGATCCACACGGTGTAGCATTTAATTGTTCTGTGTTAGCTTTTTCTTCCTAAATAGGTCACATTCTCCTTGAGGGCAAAGCTTATGCTTTAGTTTCCCTTGCTTCTCACTTGGAGCCTCTCCAAGTGATAGATACATAGTAGGTGCTGATTAAATATTTGTTGATTGATCTCCTGCGAAGGGGTTGCTGTGAACCACTGTGAAAGTGCTAGACAGACCAAGGCAGGGTTCTCAATCTCCCTCTGGGGGGACACTTTTAGGGGAATGGGAAAAATCCTTCAGAGAGCCCTGTCAGCTAATGTGCTTCTTTGAATGCGCTTCTAATGAGGTGCATGTGGCCGCCGTGTGGGGCTACAGGGTAGGGGGAAGGGACTATTCTCCTTTCCTGGGGGCAAGGGGTGGAGTGCTCCCCAGTGGCACAGGGAGGGACTCTGGGCACTGGCATCTGAGTAGGATGTACGTAGAAAAAGGAACTGGAATGCTTGTACATTTATGCCTGCATCCAAGTACGAGTAAGGTATGACTCTCACCCATAAGCCAGGATGAAGAGGGTGTTAATTCTGAGGACTTCTAGCTAGAGACAGCGAGAGAAAGAGATAGAGTCCCTTTTGGGGTTGATAATGTTCTCTTAAGTTGGAGTGGGGAGAGCTGATGACAAGAGCTTGCCTGTGGGATGCCTGGATGGTTCAGTCAGTTAAGCATCCCACTCTTGATCTCGGCTCAGATCACGATCTCACAGTTTGTGGGTTTGAGCCCGGCATCCGGCTCTGCACTGACAGCACGGAGCCTGCTTGGGATTCTCTCTCTCCCTCTCTCTCTGCCCCTTTCCTCCCCTCTCAAAATAAATAAATAAATAAATAAACATTTAAAAAAAAGAGCTTGCTTGAACAGTGGCAAAAGGTGAAAGGTGATTGAGAATTAGCGTCGCCTCCCCTCTCCCCCATATGTCTAGCCTCATCACAATTTACTCTGAGTTTAAAAGCTCCTTTCCAGGGCAGAGACTGGGCAGGGTGTTCCTAAGCCCTTTTTTATGAGTAAAGCAGGGCCCTAAAGCGAGAGACACAAAGGAGGGGCACGCTAGCCGGACCGGGATAAATGTGTGCGGGAGGAGGAAAGCTACTTCCTTTTCTCTGGGGAGAGAAGGGGTGTGAGGAAGCGGGCCTCTGTGAGTACACACACTTTAAAGTGTGGTGATGGTGAGTAGCTGAGGCGCATGGACACATCAAGACCACTGCTGTGGGTGATGCCTTTGCACTTGTGATAGCTCAGCCATCAGACTGTACAGAGAATTTGAGGCAGGGGCTACTTGTCTTATTTGAGACATTTGAACAAGTATCCCCACTTGTTTAGCTAAATTTTCAGTAAGAAGGGGAAGCCAAGGATTGTTAGGTCTACAGAAATCAGTAATAACCTCCAACAGAAGTGGACTTCAATCCTAGTGTGAGAAAATGCTGGGGAAAGCCTCACGTGACTAGGTGGTCCATTGGCCAACTTTTGGCCAGGGTTACCTGGAAAGAAAGTACAGATTGCTTATTTACTACGTGGAATGGTCCTTGATGGGGATATTATAATTCTTAATTGGAACTTTTGTTCCTGCTCAGGGACCTAAATATTTACTTTTATGAAATTATTATTTTCAAAATAATATGTTTGAAATGATCATGGAACACTTGGAAGATTCATACTACACAGCCCCTCTTTCCTTTACCTCTCTCCTCTTGGATCCTCTTGACTTCTGCCTCTGCTTAACATCTCTCGGGATTGTTTCTGTATCTCTTTTTTGGGGAACTTTCTTTGTGTTTAGATGAGTCTCACCCAGGTGTTCTGTGTGTGTGTGTGTGTGTGTGTGTGTGTGTGTTTAATTAAGTAAACTCTATACCCAACGTGGGGCTCAAACTCATGACCTCTGGGTCAAGAGTTGCATGCTCCACTGACTGAGCCAATCAGATGCCCCCAGGGGTTCTTAAATGTTGTAAAGCCACCAGTGTCTCACAGGTGTACCCGAGAGACTATTGGATGATACTAAGAATGGAAGAGTAGATAAAGAGAAGAAATGCCTTTATTTACTTACTTACTTTTAAATTTTTTTGAAATGACTTTTTTTAAAAGTTTATTATTTTTATTATTTTTATTTTTGTTTTAGAAAGAAAGAGAATGAGGGGCTCCTGGGTGGCTCAGTCAGTTAAGCATCCGGATTCGGCTCAGGTCATGATCTTTCAGTTCATGAGTTCGAGCCCTGGGTCAGGCTCTGTGCTGACCGCTCGGAGCCTGGAGCCTGCTTTGGGTTCTGTGTCTCCCTCTCTTTCTACCCCTTGCCCACTCACACTCTGTCTCTCACTCTCAAAAATAAACATTAAATTTTTTTTTTAAACAAAGAAAGAGAATGAGAGTAAGAGCCAAGGAAAGGGGCGCGCGAGAGAATCTTAAGCAGGTTCCACACTCAGTGCTCAGTGTGGAGCCCGGCAGTCCCCCAACCTGGGATCATGACCAGAGCTGAAACCAAGGGTTGGATGCTCAACTAACTGAGCCACCCAGGTGCCCCCCTTTTACAGTTTATTTATTTACTTAAGTAATCTCTACATGGGGCTCAAACCCAGGACCAAACTGCACCCTCCTCTGACTAAGCCAGACAGGCACCGCAAGAAATGATGTTTTCGATGAGAAAAGACATAACCAGTGTTTGAATAGTCCAATATGCAGTAAGCCTGTCTGCTAATGCCCTGGGTTCCCAGGGGTTGTTCACAGCAGAGAACATTCCAGGCCAGTTGCTAGTTTGGTTTTGCCCACACTCTGCTTGGCAGTCTGGCAGTGGGTGGGTGGGGGAGGTTCTCAGTGGAAGACAGTCTCAGATGTGACTTTTCTTTAATTTTCTTTCTTTTTTTTTTTAAGTTTTATTATTTATTTTGAGAGAGAGAGAGAGAGATCACAGGAGGAGAAGGGCAGAGAAAGAGGGAGAGAGAATCCCAAGCAGGCTCTGCGCCATTGGTGAACTGTGAGATCATGACCTAAGCCGAAACCAAGAGTTGGACTCTTAACGGACTGAGCCACCCAGGCACCCCTCAAATGTGACTTTCCTTCATGACTTACACTGAGAAGGAAGAGGGGAAAGCAGAAGGGGATGGAGGTCATGGTGCGGCAAAGAGGAGATGGTGGGAGAGAAAACCCCTCCTCAGTCACTCTCCCTCATGACTGCAAGGGTCTGCCGGTGTGCTGATTCTCAAGTGTGGTCTGGGGACCTCTGGACTTCCTCAAGACCCTCTTGGGGGTCTATGAGGCCCTCCTTTCCTAACTGTCTTTCTGTATGAGCCTGGATTTTCTTCAAATACATCAATTAAAACAACATATTGCAACAAATTGAATGCAGAGGCGGAGAATCGAGTTCTCTTTCATTAAGACAGACGTTAAAGAGATTTACTGGGGTGCCTGGGTGGCTCAGCCAGTTAAGCGTCTGACTTTGGCTCAGGTCATGATCTCACAGCTTGTGAGTTCAAGCCCCGCGTCAGGCTCTGGGCTGACAGCTCGGAGCCTGGAGCCTGGCTCGGATTCTGTGTCTCCCTCTCTCTCTGCCCCTCCCCCGCTCACAATCTGTGTCTCTCTCTCTCCTTCAAAAATAAAAAAAATATTTAAAAAAGGAGAGATTTGGGGCGCCTGGGTGGCGCAGTCGGTTAAGCGTCCGACTTCAGCCAGGTCACGATCTCGCGGTCCGTGAGTTCGAGCCCCGCGTCAGGCTCTGGGCTGATGGCTCGGAGCCTGGAGCCTGTTTCCGATTCTGTGTCTCCCTCTCTCTCTGCCCCTCCCCCGTTCATGCTCTGTCTCTCTCTGTCCCAAAAATAAATAAAAAAACGTTGAAAAAAATAAAAAAATAAAAAAGGAGAGATTTACAAAAACGTCAAACAGCATTACTTTTCTCACTAATTTTGTTTTGGAAATACAGGTTATTTTATAAAATAAAAAATGCTATTTATGTTACCTAAGTCTTATTTATATTAACATGTAATGGGTTTATTATTCTTTTAAAATAAAGTACTACAGGGGCACCTAGGTGGCTCAGTCGAGTAAGTGTCCAACTTCAGCTCAGGTCATGATCTCGTGGTTCATGAGTTTGAGCCCCACATCGGGTTTTCTGCTGTCAGTGCGAAACCCGCTTTTGATCCTCTGTCGTCCTCTCTCTGCCCCTTTCCCCCATCTCAAAAATAAATAAACATTAAAAACAAACATTAAATAAAAAAATTTTTTTAAAAAGCTTTATATGAATATTTAACAATTTTCTGTTTTAATTTCTCCTGTGGTCAATACAGATAGGTATAACTCGCGTAAACAGAAGATTTTGGGGTTCTCTGATTGTTGAGAATGTAAGGAGGTCCCAAGCCCAAAGAGTTGGAGAAGGGTTTCTCCAGGGAATGGCTTCTGTGTTCCGGAATCATTGCAGGAGCAGTGATTCATAGAGAAGGCAAAAACATTTCAGGGACATGCTGACCCTCGAAAGATCAGCCCTTCCTCTCTAAACCGACAGCTTGGCTTTACTCTGAAGCACAAGTGTCTTGGGTGAGACATAGCTGTGTGTGTTCCAGGTGGTTTACTTTCCGTATTTTGCAGCACTGTTTGATCACCCACATTCTTCCTTGTTGACTCAAACATAATGGCACCACCTACCTCATGTCTTCCTTCTTCCCATGGGTGTCTACACGAACTCCAGATTTCCTTGTGCAGTATAAACAGGAGGACGTGTGCTTAGTCCAGAGGTTTCATCAAGGAATGAAAGTGGAGGAACTCCAGTTCTGGTCTTGGTCCTTCTCCTGGCTTCAAAATGAGCATAATTTTGGATGGATGAACTCATGCCTTGCAAATGAATAATTGTGCTTCATTTTGCCATTAAGTTATGAAGAAAAAGAACTCTCTCTATATGCCTATACAGTCCTGGCCCCTCTACTCAGGAGCTGGAGAATTCCTCTCCATAGTTGGCTGCCGAGGAAGAGGTGTTGTGAGGCAAGCGTAGCTGATGTTGGAGAACACGGCTGTCTTCTGCAGGTGAGTGGCTGGAAGTTCCATGACCTGGGATTTGGCAGACTTGTCCCCTCAGTGCAGACATCTCTGGAAAAAAGCAGACCTCTCCTCTCAGGGTAGATCCTTTCACCAGAGGGCAGAGAGCGAGGGGCTGTGTCAACACCACCAGATGATTTGCCCTGAATTCCCCAAGTAGAGGCTTTAGCCTTTCTTTCCTGGCAAGGAATGAAAGAGAACGTGCAGAGAAGCGAGGTGCGTTCATGCTGCTGCAGTTTCCTCTGCCTGGGAACAGGTACGCGTGTTATCCCCAAACCCATTCTTTCATTTGTTCAGGGGTTACTGGGTCCCTGCTCCGTGGCTGTCTCTTCTGCTGCTCCTGAGAGAACCAGCCTTGAATAGGGAGTTTCTACCGGGCAGGGGAGAAGCTGGGAGGCACAGGGTCAGATTGTGTGCCGTCTAGATCAACACAAGGTTTGCTATCCAAGAATTGCACAAGAATCCTTGTGGGAAGGTCAGAGGTTGCCATCAAGATCCAGAGCAGATCTGAAGAAAAAAAAGAGAAAAGAAATTGTGACTGTGGATGGTGACAGATGCCAACTAGACTTATTATGGTGATTCATTTTGCATTGTGTACAAATATTGGATCATTATGTTGTATACCTGAAACTAATATAATGCCATATGCCAATTATGCCTGGATGGCGATGATGATGATGATACAGACTATATACAGATTCATGAGCTCAAAGCGGTGGCAATAGGTCAGCACCACAGATTGGCGAGGCACAAGTAAGGAGGAGTGTTCTAGACAGGCGTCTTGCTCCCTGGCTTACATATTTGCAGCTTACCTCGAGGAGCCAGCAGGTGTTTTGTGAACAGATGATGGAGGTTTGCTTAAGGGCCAAGGGTAGAGTGATCAGAGTTGGGTTTCAGAAAGATAATTTGTCACGTACATACTATGTGCTAGATGCAGGCACTAGTCCCAGTACGGTTCCTGGGCCTCCCAGTCTAAATTATCAAGGCCATTTCTGGAGGATAGGATTGAGGATGCTTAGTAACCTACCCCAGCATCCACGTGAGCTTGGCTACCGCGGATGTCCGCCATCACAGCTATGGCGGACCTCACGCTTTCTCTGACACTGTGCGGGTGTTTTGCTCAGCTCTCCCTACACGTGCATCTCTCCTGAGGCTGCCCCTCTGTTGGCTTCTCCTCTGCTAAAGCACCACTATCCTCGCTCCAGTGTTGTTGAAGTTGGAGGGTATCCCTCCGCCCCCCACTGAATTACAACTCTGTTGATCAATGGGTCTTTCTTTTTGCATTTTATGGTGGCCCCACCGAAAAACTTAGAATAGGTCCTTCTGAACCAGAGTGGGCAAGTCCTCAAAGGTGACCTTTCAGTGATAAATCAGCTATGTTCTTCACTCACCCTGAACCAGGGTCTGAAGGTAGATCGTGTGTTGGGTGATCAAACAATCTGTGGTCCAAACTGTGACAAGTGGCACATTGGGCAACAAGGCAACAAGGGCACATTGGGATTGTCTTTCTGGTCGTTCCTCCAACATCTCTCATTTTTTTTAGGGTTAATCATCAGAGGCCCTATCATTGGTCTGACAGTTTCCTTCTTGTTTACTCCCACGAAGGCCTTGGGAGTTCTCATGCAAACTGTACTCCTGTTGACCTGTTCTGATAAAATAAAAACAGTAGCTAACATCTAGGCAGTACTTACCATCAGTTGTGCTTCTACGTGTGTTAACCTTTCCAATCCTCACCATCCCCCGAGACTGGCAGTCGTTTTATTTCCAATTGACAGATGAGAAAAGAACCCAGAGGTTAAATAGCTTGTCCACGTTTGCATAACTGGTAAGTAGCAGAGCCAAGATTTGAACCTAGGAGGCTCCAGATCCTGTGCATATAGACACCACACCATTCTGCCTCCATGCTGCAGCTTTATTTAGTCCAACCCACATTTATTAAGGACCTTCTATGTGCCCGGAAGGGCTCTGGGTGTGATGCCTGCTTGTGGTTCAGTTCCCAGGCAGAGAAGCTCAGTCAGGCCCACTCTTGGATGGGGAAAATAATATCTAGGGTCTCCTCTAGGGTGGGCCAGCCATACCCTCACATAACGTGTGCTTTTGTATTCAGCTCACAAGTTACCCTATTTGGATGGCTATTGCCAAGTTATCTTGGCTCCCACTTCTCAGACTTCCGTATTATGGGCTGTCCTTTGAGCCCATAATCAAAATCTTTCAATCAGAAGCAGTGGTCCCAAAGCAATGTGTACTATTTATGACACTGCCAAGGGAATGTTCTCAGCAGGCAAGGAGGGTTAATCAGAGCATTGTGTTGGCTTTCTCTACGATTGCCAATATCCCATGCTTTCCTGTTTGGGGGTGCTCTGGCTTTCCAGCAAGGAGGATGGGAGCAGAGTCTCAGGGGACATTTTCAAAAATATAGTCCTCAAAAATTCTGATGTGTATGGCAACTATATACAATTCGGGGTTACGTTGGTCCAGTTTTTTTTCCCTAAGAATTCATAACGTCTAAATACAGGCGTTCACATAAAATGAGGGGAAGGTTTTAATCTTGGAGTGGTACAAAGAACTTTTTTTTTGGCAGCAGCACAACTGTGAGAAACAGAGTGCTTATTGTTTAGCATGTCAGGGCCCTGTGCAGGCCAAGGAAATGCTGATGAAGTAGTTACAGTCTGCGGAGGGGGTGAGGGGTGGGAGGTCCTCATGAGAAAATAAGAAAGCAAATGGATAAGGGTGTTTAATTTAGCCTTCCCTTCAAGCCATCCTTCCAATAGTGTAGAGGCAATGATGCGCCCATGCCGTGCGTGTGTTTAAAATTAGAAAAATTACAAAAATGAACAAAGAACACTAGTGCCCTGACTGCCCCCAGCTCGGTGATATTGTTTTCATTTATACAGTGCTGTGCTATGTACAAAGGACATGGACATTCCTTCTCATTTGAGTCCCACACCACCTCCAGATGATTGTATTTGATACACTCGGAAGGAAGTTAGGATGTTAATGCAGTGTGTTTCTAGATAGGGCATTTCTCAAGCATAGTTTTCCCTAAATGAAGAACTACCTAGTACATTGAGGTTATCTGTTCTCCAACAAAACTGAGCACGGCTTTTCGAGTGCCCCACCTGATGGGAGGTCTGTATGTTGACACTTTGTAGGGGGTAAGGATTAGCTGTGACCAAGGTCATCCTAATCCTCCTACTGGCAGAGGTAGGTGATGATGAGCTATTTTACACATCGGAAGAATAAGGCTCAGCTATCGTAGAAGAGTTCTTCTAAGTATTAGATCCAAAATCAAGCCAAAGCTGTTCAGAGAGCATCAACTTGCCATGGGCCCACCCCATTTCTTCCTGGGAATGCTTAATGGACCCTTAGGGAAAGTTCTTCCTGATGTGTTCACATCCAAATTAATGAACTTTACATTTGGGAATGGAAACTCCTAGAGAACAGGATAGTGTGTGTGTGTGTGTGTGTGTGTGTGTGTGTGTGTGAGACAGAGAGAGAAAGAGAGAGAGGGAAAGAGAGACAGAGACACTTGCTAATATAGATTGATCATAATCCTAAATTGCAAAGGAGTCATCCCCACATTTTATTGTAAAACTTTTCATACATACAGCAAAGATGAAAGAATTTTACAGTGAACATATGTATACTTACTATCGGGATTCTGCCATTAATATTTTACGGTACTTATTTTATCATGCATCTACCTATATCTATCTATCCATCCATCTAATCTTCTATCTAGCCACACCTCTATCATTAGGACTCTATCTTTTTTTTGACTCATTTCAAAATAAGTTGCAGACATCAGTGCACTTCCTCATAAATAATTCATGAAGCACATGTTGAACTTTAGTTCGATATTTGCTTATCGTTTTCTTTCGATGTAAGATTTATGTGCATCTTTACTGAGTTTTGATAAATACCCCCAGCCCTCCTCAAGTCAAGAATTCTACCATCTCCTCGGAGTGTGCCCTCACATCTCTTCCAGTCTGTTCCTGCCTCCCCTCCCTCACTGACAGAGACAACCACTGCTCCGAGTTTTCTACCACAGTACTCATGTGCGAGGCTTCATCCACTTAGCATAATGTTTTTGACACTCATCCACCCATACCATTGTGTGTATCAGTGGTTGGTTTCTTTTTATTGCCAGGTGGTATTTCATTGTATGAACCTGCTATACATTGTTTATCCATTTTCCCACTGACGGGCTTTTCTCAGTTTTAGGATTCCATGAATAAAGTTGTTACGGGAGCACCAGGGTGGCTCCAGTTGGTTAAGCGTCTGACTCTTGATTTTGACTCGGGTCATAATCTCATGGTTTGTGAGATTGGGGCTCTGCACTGACAGCACAGAACCTGTTTGGGATGCTCTCTCTCTCTCCCTCTCTCTCTGCTCCTTCCCGCTTTGTGCTCTCTCTCGAAACAAATAAACTTAAAAAAAAAAGCTGTTATGAATATTCTTCTACAAGTCTTTTTGTGAACATATGTTTTATTGCTCTTGGGTTAATGCCTGGGAGAAGCTTGCTGAGTCATAGGGTAGATGTATAGTTTTATAAGAAACTGTTGGACCCTTTCAAAGCTGTCAGCCCATTTTATAGTACCACCCCTGATGCACAGTAGTTCTGGGTGCTCCATATCCTTGCTGATGTTTGGTGTTGTCTGTCATTTATTTTTAATTTTTTTTTAACATTTATTTATTTTTGAGACAGAGAGAGACAGAGCATGAACGGGGGAGGGGCAGAGAGAGAGGGAGACACAGAATCGGAAGCAGGCTCCAGGCTCTGAGCCGTCAGCCCAGAGCCCGACGCGGGGCTCGAACTCACGGACCGTGAGATCGTGACCTGAGCTGAAGTCGGACGCTTAACCGACCTAGCCACCCAGGCGCCCCTGTCTGTCATTTAAAATGTAGCCATTCCAGTGGGTGTCTAGGTGGACAATTGGTGTTGACAGCAGTGATGATCACCACGATGGAGTGATAGATGGCCCTCTAGCACAAATTACAGTTGATGCTCCAAAGATTTCACTGGGAAACTGGTTGCTTTTGGTCTCTAAGTACCCGCCCTAATGTTTTCTGATTGACAGATGGAAGTGCTCGGGGCAGTACTGATTTTCAGGCTAATGCTCCTCATACAATGAGCTCACTTAGGGCTTCTTTGTGTGGCCTGGATGCTTAGCTTTAACCCTAGTGACATTTCTTAACTCGACTTCTTTGTCAGACAAACTTCTTAGGTCAGATTGCAATTTCTCTTCCTTTTCAGAGTTTGCATCCAGCAAAAGGTTGATGATTTCAATGTCAAGAGAGGCAGACTCCAAATAAAATGAAGAATAAACAGTTTTGAAGACTTAGACCTCTCTTTTCTGTCATCATTACTTCTCAAGCCTCTTCTCGTTCCCAGAGAACAGTATGAAAAAACAATGAGTTTGGAGTTAGGAGAGCTGGCCTTTCAATTTAGCTGTGTGGCTATGCTGCGGAAAATTCATCTGGATCGCGGGGTGGGGCGGGGTCCACGGTTTCCTCGCTGGTAGAACAAGGCTGAAACAAATTGTATTTAAGACTTTAGGCCTTTTTGAAATTTCAGAATAACTTTTTGTTTAGAAGAAACTTTGTAGCCCTTTAAAGGTTCTGCTTAAAAAAATGTAAGTGATCCTAGGATATTTCCTTCATCCCCTCTAGAACTTTAATGACGCCCTGCTGTATTCATGGAAACAGGTACCTCTTTTATATTTTGACTGAAAGCTTTCCTTAATTATGCCTTTGACTGTTATCAGATGCTGTAGTTCACTCTGGGGGAAGGGTTTTGTCTCAGACGATGTGAGTGCTGGGTGAGCTGGTATTTATTTTACATATGCTCTGGGATCTTTTTGGACAATCTAGACGTTTGCCCTCGATTCATTAAGTTTTTCCTACTTACTTTGTTATTCTTTGCTGTCCAGTTCTATTTTATAATTGGGTGGTGCGGCAGGGAGAGAGAGGAGTGTAAGAAAGAATGTTTCGGTCATTGCCTTCTGTCTGCAGGCAATCATTTTGGAGCAGGAAGGAAGGGAGATGGGACTAGCTAGAGAGAATTGGCTTCAGGGGAAATGGCCAGCCCAAATCTCAGTTAAAACAAGATAAGGGTTGAAAAGGTAGAATCTGCCCAGAAAGGTGTTTTCCCTTGCAGTGCTGCTAATGCCTTGAATGCACGGGAGATTGTCCTGGGTTTTTATTCCCTGCAGTCCCAGGAAAGAGAAAGTCTCCAGGTCACAGAGGAAACCTTCAACTACAGATAACACACGGTCCCCAAATCCTCTCGAGCTATAAGGTTTCAAGCACGAAATTCTTGAGCAAACACACCAGGTGCCTCTCTGCATCGATTGTGATTTTTGGTGCTAAACAGAGAGCTCTGCAGATGATGCTGAAGGTCAGATGAAGGTAGAGAAACCGCAAAACAGCACGAAGCACCACCCAACTGCAAGCTAATTGGGAAGGAAATGGTTTCAAACTGACAGACTGTGGCCTGATAACCGAAATCTCATAGGGACAAAAGGTTCATGTCATTTAAAGGGGTAGCTTTGCCTATTTAAATTGTGCAAACAAAAGAGATGAAAACCCCCTCGTGGGATGGGAAGTTCTATTAGCAGATATTACCATCCTTGCTTTTATGCCCTCCTGTGTCACAAACCCTGAACATGTGCTGCGTGTCCTCAGGCATTCATTGGTTAATTTACTTATTCAAAGTAAGGCAACAACAACAACAAAAGCAACAGAAAAACCCCAAACAAATTACATACTGGGGCACAGACGGCATTAAGATGCAGTGCACAATTTTGATATGTGGGTTTTTAAAAGAAATGTGTTTGGTCTGAAATTGTACATATGCTAAACTCCAGAGAAAGTAAGAAGCCTAGAACAGCTCATCTGGGGATTGGAAAAAAAAAGTCTTTAAAGGTATCATTATTCTGAGAACCAGAAACACTTGATATAATATTAGGTACTACTCTGTAGCCAACAATAGCCATTTTGACTATAATAGCTTGACTTTAATCAATGTTCCAATAAAGTCCACTGGAAGAGGCCAATTTTTCTATCATATGGATGTGGTAAAAGTTAATTATATACTTAATTATAGACTTCGGTTTTGAAGTCTTTATAGAATGCCTACAAAAGTAACCTCGTATACATTCCCTTATATTTGAAAGCCGAATTGTAATGAGTGAAATAATACAAAATAATTAATACTTTAGATTTTGTATTTACTTGGGTCTTCAAAAAAGACCTTTTGGCAAACTATTATGACACCGCTTTGTGGTCGGCCAGGCATTGCCAACATTTTGCTAAAGGGGATCATAAAGTCCAAAAAGGTTGCGAACTTCCTCGTGCCCCAGAGGAAGCGCAAGCACAGGGTCCAAACCAACCTTTTTCCACTTCTCTCAAAACTTAATTCATGGGTTACCCATCATAGACCCATAGTCCTGTGTATTTTGTGGATCATTAACATATTTAGTTCAGTATCAGCGATACTATAAAATTTAACTTTGGTTTGATGGCGAGTACTACCTGAGTTTAAAAGAAACGGGTAGGAGCCAGAGTAGGAAAAATGTTAACACACTCATAGTGCCCTCGTATTTTATGTTCTTATAGAACATCTTTTCTGGAGCAAAGCTAATACTACTACTGAAAGAAAAATAAAACCTTCATGTGAAAAGACTTATTGCTGTTTGTAATCTTTTTTTTAACAATTGAGATTTCCTTTGTGTTTATGTTTATTATTTAATCACTGGTCCATAAGATTTCCCAAACTCGAGAGCATTTAGAAAAAAAAAAAAACCCCAGAGCAACATGTTACATTTACAGTGCTTTAAAGGTAGTTCAGGGACTTTCCCATCCTGTCCAGCAAAGATGACCAGGTCATAGCATAAAAGACAGCTCTGGCCTGTATAAAGTCATCATTTTGACTATGAAGCATTTAGAAAAATACCAGGGGTGTGTGAGCGAAGTTTACTTACATGGCAATGCTTTGGGTGCCTGGGACATGAACACTAGCATTTCTGTGAGAGATGTGACCTATCAGACAACGTGAGTTTTATTTAAACTCTTAATTTTGAGATGAACACCAGCTCCCCATGCAAAAGAAGGGATTTGAGGGGAAAATGAAAACTTACTTGCCCTATAATTTCTCCCCTACCAATTTATCATAGCACCAGGGATGACCAATATTTGTAGCCTTTACTTTGGTTTAAGGCTCTATGTCTAGAAGGTCCCTATTAAAATGCAAATATGCTGCTCATCAATCCATTTACACCTTAGCCTGGATTAGTTTATCAGATCAGAGGAAAGAGATTAGGGCCCCAAGGAATGGGCGATAGGAGGTCTGGCTTGATTGGAAAGGAGCTGGGAAAAGTATTTTCAATAGGCCCTCTGCTGTCTTGACTGTGTGCCTTTGTAAATGTATATTCTATTGCTTTAAATACACCCTCGCTGACATTGAAATTCAACTCTTCCTCACCGTCCACTTCGATTCTTCTCTCCTTCCTGCATTTTCTAAGTTATCTGAGAAGACTTGAACTCTCCTCCATTTGAATTCCTAATATTCATTACCTGTACCATCCATCCATCCATCAAATCTTGTCTCTGTTGTTATTTTTTCAGCCGTACATGTCCTATTTGGTGGCGTCTGCTCCTGGAATTCTCAGGAACCAGGTTAGTGGCATAGAGGAAGAGAAGGAATAACTTAGGTGGAGTGAGAAGCAGTGATTGTTGCCCGTCCGTGCAGCACCGTGGGTTCTCTCAGGACACTTTTTACCTGGATTGCACCCTGTGCCTCTTCCCTTTGGATTGATGACTTTCTGGGTTTGGTTCAGGCTTTATTGTCCAGATAGTTATCAGTCTTTTGATGCTGAGGCCACACTGCAAGCATGGAATCATTGCAGGGCTGTCCTGCCAGGTAGGGTAGCCGTGTCTCTGTTCTGGTAGGCAGGTCGGTGCAATGGATAGAGGTAACCAGTATCACCCTGGAAATCACTATGGCTCTGGCTCTTTAGTCATGAAAAGACATGTTCTAGTTCTGGCGGAGCACCAGGTGTCAGGTTCTGGCCTCCAGATCAAGACCCTGATAGAACCATTGGAGAGTGGTCCAATTTATGGCTAGCAAGTCTAGTTACTCAACCAATTCAAGACCTGGTATAGATAGTATGGTAAGCAAAATTGTAGAGTGATTTCTATGACCCATGCCTTTATATAATTTCTTCCCTTTGGGTGGGAATAGGATCTTTGCTGTGTTTCTGGACAATAGAGTATGGCAAAAGCGACTGTGTCTCACTCTAGTGATTATGTTACATTGTAGGGCAAAGGTGAAAAGATTTTGCAGATGTGCTTAAGATCCCTACTTAGTTGACTTTGAGTTCATCAAAAAGGAGATTATCTTGGGTGGACCTGACCTAATCAGATGGACTCTTTACAAGAGAGACTGGGGCTCCCTGAGGTAAGAAAGATTCTCTTGCTGGTCTTGAAAACGAACCAAGTCTTAATGAATTTTACAGCTGCAAGGATATGAATACTTTCAACATTTACAGGGGCTTAGAAGAGGACCCTGAGACCCATGTCCTGGCCAGCACCTTGGCTGGGCAGAGGATCCAGCTAAAGCCCAAACTCCTGACTTGCAGAATTGTGAGATAAGAATTGTATGTTGTTTTAATCTCTGAATTTTGTGGTAATTTGTTACATAGCGATCGGAAAACAATACACCACTGACCGTTGTTCTGCCTTTAGGCCACCCTCCACTGATATTTATGTTGATGAAGATGTCAAGAGAATGATGCTCTGATTTATGACACCGTTGAGTGGCATCACATTGTTGTTGATAGCTAGCACTCTGAAGCCAGACTAGCCATGTGACTTCGGGCAGGTTACTTAACATCTCTATGCCTCAGGTTCCTCAGTAGAAAGAGGGAAGGATAATAGCGCTCAACTCATTGGAAGTGTGGAAATTAAATGAGATGGTATGCATACAAAATATAGAAGAGTGGGTATCTAGTACGTACTAAGAATTCAGTGAATGTTACTTATTGTTTCCGAGAGAGTTGTCAGAAATTCCTGCCTGCCTTTACACTAGCAGGTGGAAGTCTGGTAGTTTCTTTCCTTTGTTTGTCCTTTATCGCTCGTTTATGCTTGAGGTCTTTATACTGGCCCAATGTGCTACTAACCCTATTCTCATTAACAATGAGATATGTAGGGAAATCAGTAGCTGAAAGCCCATAAAATGGATTCAGACCAAAAGTCTGGGTCACAGCTCCTTGGTCTCCGGAAACTTAGCCTGGAGTACCAATGAAAAACACAACAGAGGACATAGAAGTGGGCCAGACAGGGGTTGGAGAGTGAGGAATACACCTGGGTTATGGGTTCGGGAATTAGTTCTGTTTCAGGAGTTGTGGCTATTCGGCCCGGCATTCTTTCTGGTGAGCTGGAAAGATTGTAGCTACGTTATGTGGAGCAAACTTGGGATGATGGATATATATTGTTTAGCACAGTGGTACATAAGTGCTTGACAACTAAATGGTAGCTGTGATGATGGTGATGGTAGTTTTGATGAAGATATTGGATAGAGAAGCCCTATACATGAGTTCCTTCATGTGTCAGGAAGTTGTGCTGCAAGGGCTGGGACCAGGGACCCTGGGAGATAAACAAGATGGGGTGAAATTGGTGGCGATCCAGGGAGGGTGCTAACTGTGCAGTGATTGAGGTTGGAGTGCATCAGAGAGCTGTTTGGAGGAAGCTTGTGTTAACCTCAGAGGGAAAGAAGGAAATCTGAAAATCTGCTGTCCATTAGGGAAAGCCAGGAGCCCTTCAAAATTACATAGGATAAAGGTTTCAGAGGAGGCTAATGAATGAAGGTAAGGGACGAGCAGGCAAGAGGGTGCCTGTAATCAATGTGGAGATCTAAGAGCCAAGAAAGAGAGTGAAGAGTAGGGATCATGTGACAACAGGATTGGCCGGCTGGTTACAGATTTCCAGGAAGCAATGAGCTCTGCTATGAAGCCTGTGTTGTTGATGGCTCCTTCTAAAATTGCTTACCTGGGTCATATGGCCATGGCCCTCCTTGGCTGCTTATGTCCCAGTGTGCTGATACTCTACACTTCTTCATATCTTGTTACATCAGTTAGGACTCTTGACTGAAAACAAGAGAAATGGCATGGGAAAATCTAACTAAAGAGATCCTTTCATGGCTTAGGTAAACGGAAAGTCTAGGGATGAAAGTTTAGGTGCAGCTCAATCCGGTACTCACACAATGCTCTCAGGACCATATCTTCCCCCATTTTCAATTCTGCTCTCTTCTGGCTTGGTTTCATTCTCAGGCCCAGGGATGGACTCCATCAGTGTCAGGCTTCTATGGTTCCAAGGCACATGGTCACGTAGCAGAAGAAAAATACTCTCTCTGTCTCAGCCTTAATAGCCATCCCTAAGAAGGACTCTGATTGGTTTCATTTGGGTCACATAGTCGTCTTTCCTGACCAGCTCAAGTGACAAATTCACCCATTTGCTAAGGGAAGTATTTCCCCTTGATTGATAGCCCCACAAAAATTGCATTGAGTAAGAAAGATGCAGGTCCCGAAGGAAAGTGATACAGGGCAGCTGAAAAAGCAGCAGATGTCCAACTCCCCCCATAAATGCTTTCACATAATAGGTGTTCTACTGTTTGTTGGTAATGATCATGGAGTGTTTCTGGGAGAGGGGAGACCTGGGCTCCAAAGAGGGGGATTCTGGGAATCTTGACTGAAAGATGAAGGCACTAGTAGGGGTGTGAGAATGGTCAAGGCTACCGAAAGGTGAGAAAAGCATTGCTCTAAAGGGAGTTTGGTGTGACGGGTGTTGCTAATAGTGAAGATCCAACTTTTCTTACTTCACATTTTGCCTGGAGCTGACCCTGACTAACACGAATGTATTTGACAAACCAAATGACAATAAAAATAATGTGGTTTCCAGAAGTTTCCTCTTCGTTGGGGGAGAGCTGTGATACAGCACACTTCTGGCTTTGATGAATCATCCCAGATAGCAGGAGGCTTTAGTCTGTTTTCATAGTAGATCAATTCCAAGGTCTCAAACTGTGTATTATAATTAGCAATGCAAATCTCCAGAGAATAATCTCTTAGTCTAAAGAAAATATTGAGTGGACCTTGCAGAGGAGTCTTGTAAGCCTTTTTCCCCCGTTAATGTTCTTGGTGTCCAAGCTGAGTGAGGAAGCCACTTTCCAAAAGGCAGGGTTTGATGTTGAGATGATCTTTATTAATAAATAAAGGTTAAATGGTAGGAAAATTCTCTTTGGTGTTTAATGACCCTTTATTAATTAGCGTGTGATATCACAGAGAGAAGGAAAATAGAGCAATATTTCTAAAGAAGAAGAGAAAAATCTCTGTTGAGCTAATCTGAGGTGTTGAGACGTAATTCTCAGATTTTTGTTGGGGCTCTCAGGGCAGTGGGTGCTTACTCTTCTCTGCTGGTCTTGAACGTAAGAGTGTGTAAATTCCGGAATGAGATGAGTCTCCATGAACGTGGAGCCAATTTGGAGGAGAGCAGAGTCAAAAGATAAAGAAGGGGACACCGAATCTTTGGAGACATTTTAGAAACCTAGATCAAGCCTTGCCTAAAGTCTACCTGTGTGTGCTAACAAATTTCCTTTCTTCGTAAGCTAGTTTGAGTTGAGTTTTTTCTCAGTTTCGGTCAAGAGCTTTAAGACACACACACACACACACACACACACACACAGAGTCACCTTGATCCATGAAACAGATGCTTGAGGATGAGGAATAGTTTCCTGAGTTAAGACTCTCACAGTTAAGATAAGGATTTTAGGGGCAAAATTTACTTCCCCCTAAATGATACTCATCGCTTTTCCTTGATTTTCATACAATTAGGGTCCTGCTCTGCTTGGACCTGCAAACAAGCCCTAAATGAGTAAAACTGAATGTCTGGGCTCCAGTGCGTTCAGAGAGCGTTGAGTTTGACGCAGGTGTTAGGACAAATGTATTTTGGCCATCTTGGGTGCGGGATTTCAACAGATAAGATATGACTCTACAGACGTAGTGTGCTGGGTTAAAAAGAGCCCAGGGCAGGAGGCAGGAGAGAATGGGGTTGTGCCTCTATTAGCTTGTGACTTGGGGATAAGGAATGTAAGTGCCCAGGGCTCAGCTTTCTCATTTATGAAACGAGGAACCTAAACTAAATGAGCTGAAAGACCCTTCCAGCTCCGAAGATCTATGACTTAATGAATTGAAGCACCCAGCCAGCCCTTCCGGGACAGTGTGAGCATCTCAGCTTCCCCGGGTACTCTTGATGGAGGTGCGTTTCCTTGGAAGGAGATTTCCAGATCTGTAGCTGTCCACCTCAGAATGGGCAAGCTGAGTGCTAATTGGCTTTGCATTTACATCTAGCAGCTGTTTGCTTGATTTTTAGCATTACCCAAGGTTAGGTGGCAGCTGCCATGCTACGAGAAGAGAAAAAAATGAATAAGGACAAGCCCTCTCCTCTCCATTCATTTAAGGCAAAAAAAAAAAAAAATCTGATGAATTAGCCAATTTGAAAGGACGCTAAGACTTATCTGAAGTCAAAAAGCAAGTAAGTTACTGGCAGGGCTGAGACTAGGGCAGGGTCTCCTGACACTAAGCCCAGGGCCAGCTCAGGGAAAGGACAGCTGGGAGCCAGGGAGATACACATCATCTGCTTTCCAACTCTGCCAAGGGCGGCCCTCCCAGCTTCTCTGCATTGGGGATGGGGAGTCCGGCAGACTGACTCCTGCCCCTGGCTGTGAGCAGCTGAAGCGGCAGGAGCTGGAAAGTGTCCTTTGGTGAAACTGGGGAGCAGGACTCAGAATCCTCACTGACATCTTCACTCGTGGCAGCCCGTTCAACCCTCTCTTTTAAAACTGAGATATCCTTTGCATCTCACAGAAGTCACCATTTGAAGGGTACAGTTCAGTGGTTTTGAGTATCTTCATGAGGTTGTGCCATCATCACCACTGATTCTAGAACATCGTCACCACCTCTGAGGGAAACCACGTACCTGTCGGCAGTCACTCTCCCTTACCCCCTCTTAACTACCCCCGCAATCACCCTTCGAGTTTCTGTGGATGATTGGTCTATTCTGGACATTTCACAGAAATGGAATCACACAACATGTGGCCTTTTGTGTCTGGTTTTCTTCACTTAGCATGGTGCTTTCAAGGTTCATCCACATTGTGGGATCTTTCAGTACTTCATTCCTTTCTGTTATTGAATAGTCTTCCATTGTGTGGCTATACCCCTTTTTGTTTATCCACTCGTCATTTGATGAAGATTTGGGTTGTTTTCCCTTTGGGGCTGGTATGAGTAATTCTGCTATGGACATTCGTGTCCATATTTTTGTATAAAGAAATGTTTTCGTTTCTCTGGGTTTATTCCTAGGAGTGGGGCTGCTGAGTCATATAGTCATTCTGTTTAACTTTTTGAGCAACTGCCAAACCCTTTTTCACATTGCTCAGCTCTTTAAATACAGGTACACAAAGAAAAATAGAAATTGCTGTCATCTTTGGATGGAAATGTTACTATAATGTTATTCTCTATGTGTCTTTCTTTATAGCACATCCCTTTCCTCTTACGCTCTAGTCATTAGTGAGCTAGAAGGAATTTCATCTTTGGCATTTGAAGGGCCTGAAATGGTGCCTTCAGTTTTCTGGGTCCTCGGTGCCCTCATCTGTACACTGGGGCCAGCATTGCTGTGAGTCTTGAATGAGACAGTGGCCATAGAGCTCTCTGCAAGGGTCTCGCACTAAACAGCCGCTGACACAGCACCAATGCCTCTTGACCTTCTCCTAGAGAGGGATGGTGTCTTTGTTCTCTGTTCGCCCAGCACCTGGCAAAGCTCCTGACCCTAAACGGTTGCTGGGGACCTGGTTGTTACATGAACCCGTACATGAGGAGGGAATGAGCGAATGCCTCTGCGCGCAGGGTAATGCCTGCCTGTAGGAGTTGTTCAGTAAATGTCAGGTGATGGAACGAATGAATAAAAAAGGAAAGAAAAGAGCATTAAAACTTCAGGAGAAATGCTGTTCTTAAAAAAAGTTTGGTACAGATACATTTTTCCTGGCATTCGGGAGACTGCCTGAGATCACTCATAGGCAACATATGTGCACCTGTCTCTTTCCCTTTGACATTAACAGGTCTGTGTTCAGGCCACTGTCTCTGTATGGGAAGAGCAGCCTTATTATTTTCAGTCATGGTCACGTGACACTGCCCTGTCCATCATCACTGGGATCCCAGTGGTGGGAGAGCCAGAGAAGGGCTGTCTGTCCTGCTCCAATGCTCCCGTTAGTTGCTTATATGCGCTGGCATCCCAGACCATGCTGAGACACAGTGCTGGACATGCCAGGGACAGCCTGGCACACCAGGAGATAAGACAGTTGAGTTGAACACAAATTGAATGATTCCAGCCTCAAGTCCCAATCAAAGAGATTTACTATGTTTTTAAAAAGGCACTGATGTTGACTTGACTAGTGAGAAGATGCATGGAGACTGCACTGAGCAAGAAGCCTTATGTGAACCATTAAATAAATGTGGCTACAGCATCGTAGTCATGACTGCCTCGGCATATAAATCAGCCTTGTACTCGGAGATTAAGATATGCTTCCCAGAGAGCTGGCGTTTTTTAAGAATGGCGCAAGTTTTTGTTAAAAGGCTTTAAAATGCACAGAAGATATATGGATAGGAATCTGAGGAAATTTCTGTTCATGAGCAGGAATGATTTTTTCCTGCCGTGTCTACAGAAAGCCAGGCAAAGTGCGATTATTTAGATAACTCACCCAGCAAAATCCTGTTGAGGAGAGGGTGGGTGGGAGTAGAGGGTCGTATATTCTCACAGATGGTCTGTCCTTATTGATCAGATTCAGATGCCTGCCTGCCTTCCCATTTCTTTTTCCCTTGGCTGGTGGGAACTTTTTATAAATTTACAGCAAAATACATGGCATGGGCTAGTGTGTGTGGGCTCCTGGTGGCACGGAGCTGGAAGCAGGTACACAGCGAGATTAAGGTGTCTTTTGAGGGACTTTGCAGGCTATACTAGATGGTCTGTATGTTGTAACCCCTCCAGGATCCCATTGTACGTGTGAGTGAACTCAGGGCTGACGATGAACTGAACTTCCCTTTGTCCAAGTAGGTCATTGCACTTTTGCTAGAAATGCTTCAGAATCCATGGGGTCTGTGTGGAATGCCTGCCTGGTAGCAGAAGAGGGAGATGAGAGTTTTTCCCCTGGGGCTCTGTTCCTTCTACACAATGAGAGCATTGCTAACAGGTGTTTTCCAAACTGTGCTCTGAGGAGAGCCATGTTTCCTCTGAGAGCTCTCCTGGGGTGCCCTGGAGCAAGGGTGGGGAGACAGGTGCACCAGGATCTGGGCCCCAAAACTCTCCTTCACAACCATTTTGCTTTTCCTATTCTAAACACTGGCACTCACTCAGAGATGTTACTTGCAAATGAGGTGTGCTACTTAAACAATGCTTGAGAACCGGCCTGGCTCGCGTGTGTGTGTGTGTGTGTGTGTGTGTGTGTGTCGCTTAAGTTCCCTTCCCACTTTAAAATTTGGAGATCTACGTTGCCAGCCATTCCCTGCTACTGGGTTCTTTTCTTTGTTCTGGGACCAGTGAATAGTCAGAGTGAGTCTTAGCTCAGCGTTATTGTGAGGGCCCATCTATTTTCCTTTTTTAAAAAATGTTTTCAAAATTTGATTATTTTTGAGAGGGAGAGAGAGAGAGTGACAGAGCATGCATAAACGGGGGAGAGGCAGAAAGGGAGGGAGAGAGAGCATCCCAAGCAGGCTCTGTGCTATTAGCATGGACCTTGATGCAGGGCTTGAACTCATAAACTGTGAGATCATGAGCTGAGCCAAAATCAAAAGTTGGAGGCTTAACTGACTGAGCCCTCCAGGCGCCCCTGTGAAGGTCCATTTCTATGATTTACAACCTGCTATGGATTCACATGTCCTAAAACCACGGAATGAGGGCTGAGAAACCTACCAGTGCTAACAATAAATTCCTCACACACTGATGACCTCATTTAGGAATAGGCGAGCTTCTGTGTCCGCGTCTGGCTCTTAAGTTGCAGAAACCCAGGAGCTTGTCATTCTTTTAGGGTTTCCTAAAACACTTCCGCCTGTCTCACAAAATGGGTATCCAGAGTGGTCTGAGAAGGTTCTTCCTTGCTTAAAATATACTGCCTGGTAGCCCGAAGGCTTGTACAGGAGGAGGGATTGATAGGCAGTTCAACGCCCTGTAACAGGCTGCTTGGTGTATATGCTAATGAAATGACCATCTGTGTCAAATAATTATAAGTGGTCTCCCCTGACTGCTCTCCATGTGCTGGGACAGACCGAGGGGAGGCACCCCCTTTACAGCCACCGCAGCCCAGGGAGAAGAGGCTGGGGAGGGATCATGTGTATGTCTCCACTTGAAGGCACACAACCTGCTGAGCGGACAGGTGCTGGCAGTGTGATGTCCACGGGCAGTGAAGCCAGCCTGTCCTAGGAGCTGACATCTATATCTCCATCTCACTGGATTTTAAAACTGACACAACATAAGGAATGTCACTCTCTATTACTCGATATTCACATGCGTCTCTATTGCATTGGAAGTCCCGTGAGCAAATGTCCTGGTCACAACTGCCCTCTCATTTCAGCCTGACATGCTGAACCACGGCAGTGAGGCACCCGTGTGAGTTCCTAACCTTGTTTGGTCTCCGGTTGTGGGCTCTGTCCAGCCTCCTCCATTGGCCAGTGGAAATGATTGCAAATAGGCTTTTGTGTTTGATAATTCTGGCCAAGTTCAATCTTCCCTTTGTTAGCTAAATAGAGTTGGCATTTAGACCTGATATTTGCATGCTTTGGTGCAGGACACGGTTTACTTGTTAAGGTTTCAAATGGTTAGTGTCGTTTGGAACCCATACTTGAGCGCGGAGCAAGTGTAACTCGGGTCTGGTCACGCAACCTATTCTCGTCTCGGGTGGCCACCAGCTCTGACCTTGGCTTTTTGCCCATTCTTTCCTCTCTGGCACTTCCTGTTGTCCCGAGAAAACCTCTGGCAGGGCAGCTACGGGCCCCACTGAGCAGGTGAGTGTTTGTGCTGCAGTTTTGTATAATTAGGAGCACAGAACCCACTTCTGTTTGTTGAGAGAAGCTAAAATGTCTTCTGAGAAGTTCGAATTTGTGTTGTATGATGGAGAAAAGAGGACAGATGTATTTTCATTATGTTTGAAGGCAGAATTTTAGAAGACCACTCCAGGGGAAGTTTTTCTTATATACTTGACTTCAGTTTCATTACTTTTTAAAATGTTTTATGTTTATTTATTTTTGAAAGAGACAGAGACAGAGCACGAGCGGGCGAGGGGCAGAGAGAGATGTCAACACAGAGCCAGATGTGGGGCTCGAACTGAGGAGTTGTGAGATCATGACCTGAGCTGAAGTCGGACGCTTCACCAACTGAGCCACCCCGGTGCCCCAGTTTCATGACTGTTAAATAAAGATACCTATAAGTATATTGAATATTCCTTTAAAAATATTAGAAAACAAGAAACAACTTTTTCCTTTATCTATCTATCTATCTATCTATCCATGCATCCATCCATCCATCCACCTATCATCTCTCTATTTCTCGTTCTAAAAATTCAGCACTAATTTAATTTATCTTTGTGGATAAATGAGCTTTAGGATTTTCCTGGGAAGAGTGGGAGGCCTCAAGTAGGACATATGGAGAGGAGAAAAATTTATTAGTGAAAGAGTTAGGTTCTTAATGAGAAATCTCATGTTTGGCTTTTAACTCACTCTGAGAACACGTTGGCTTTAATTATAAGCCTTTTATTCAGTTTCTCTTTTACATGGTTCTTTTGCATTCATTATGCTACTTGGTTCTTCTAACAACACTGAGCGTGGAAGACTATAATATTTAGATCAGGAAACTGAGCTCTGAGAGATACAAGAAGGTGGACTGAGTACACAGTGTTCTGTTCCAGCACCTTAAAAATGAGAGAACACACACACACGCACGCACACATACGCACGCAAGTGTAGGAATCTTCCCAGTGAAAAGATGCTCCCAGAAACTATGAAGAACTGGGGTAAGATGTAAAGCAGAGCCAGATTGAAGAAGGAAGCCCCAGTCAGAAATGCTTGCAGAGAATGCTTTTTGCAAAGGGTGAGAGAGGTGCCAAGGGGGCGTGGCAGATCCTTGAACGCAGGAGGGATTTGGAGGCAAGTGAACTAACATCCCCCCTACCCACCTGCTGGTAGGCGATGGCTCCAGGAGTGAAACCCAGGCCTTTTCTCTCCAGTGCCTGTGTTCCCATCACAACTTCTTGAGTAGGCCCAGGAGATTTTGCATTTGGCCAGGGCTACCCAGCATAGAGTGAATCGAGATTTGGCAGCATCTTGTTAATTTGAGCACTGTGCATCAGTAAAGCGTATAATTCAGGGTTATTCATGATTTTTTTCCCTGTTTGATCTGAACTTTTTTGCTTTCTTTGTTTTTTTTTTTTTTTTGCTTTAAAAGTTAACTTTATTGCAGTAGAACTTACATGCAATAAAATTGACCAATTTTAAGTGCACGATTTTGTAAGTTCTGACAAACGTATACAGTGTGTAACCATCACTGAAATCATGTTATAAAATCTAGTTCCTTGAAAAGGTAAACATAGGGGTTATCAGACAACCCAGCAGTTCTTCTAGGGATATACCCGAGAGAAATGAAAATGTGTATTCATGTAAACATTTCAAATTACAGATGTCTATAGAAGTATATTTAACCACCTAAAAAGTTCCATTGTATGTCTTATACATGACAATCACTGATTTGCTTTGTGCTTTTTCTAATTTGGTCTTTTCTAGAGTTTTCTATAAACCACATAGTATGCAGTCTTTTGTGATTGGTTTCTCTTGTTTGTTATAAATTGTTGAGATTCATCCATATTATTTCACGTATCATTAGTTTGTTCCTTTTTATTCCTGAATAGTGTTCCATTGAATGAATATAGTGCCATGTGCTTATCCATTAAACAATTGATGGACACTTGTATGTTTCTATGAATAAAACTGCTATGAACATTTGAGTGTAAGACTTTGTGTAAATGTATATTTTTCAATTTCTTTTGAATAAATACCTTAAAGGGATTGAAAGTCATATGGTATGCATATTTTTAACTTTATAAAAAACAGTTTCCCAATGGGGCTCTACCATTTTGCATTCCCACCAGCAGTGAAAAGAGTTCTAGTTCTTTACATCCTTGTCACCATCTTAGCATAGTTTTTATTTTATTTTATTTTATTTTATTTTATTATTATTTTTTAAATAAAAATATTTTTTTAGGAACAGAATTTAGTGATTCATCCCAACAAGTGTCCTCTGTAATGCTCTTTACCCCTTTAGCCCTTCTCCCCACCCAACACCTTGCCAGAGACCCTCAGTTTGTTCTCTGTTTTTAGGAGTCTCTTATGGTTTGTCTCCCTCTCTGTTTTTATTTTATTTTTGCTTCCCTTCCCTTATTCATCTGTTTTGTATCTTAAATTCCACTTATGAGTGAAATCAGATATTTGTCTTTCTCTGACTTATTTCACTTAGCATAATATACTATACTTCCATCCATGTTGTTGCAAATGGCAAGATTTCATTCTTTTTCATTGTCGAGTAATAGTCCATTGAATATATATGCCACATCTTCTTTATCCATTCATCAGTTGACGGACATTTGGGCTCTTTCCATACTTTGGCTATTGTTGATTGTGCTGCGATAAATGTTTGGGCGCATGTGCCTCTTCAAATCAGCATTTTTGTATCCTTTTGGATAAATACCTAGCAGTGAAATTGCTGGGTTGTTGGGTAGTTCTATTTTCAGTTTTTTGAAGAAACTCCATGCTGTTTTCCAGAGTAGCTGCACCAGTTAGTTAGCATAGTTTTTAAAATTTTAACCATTGCATGGGTGTCCAATGGTACCTCAGGGTGGTTTTTATTTTTATTTTTTATTATTTTTATTTTTAATTTTTTAGAGAGAGAGAGAGCATGAGCTACAGAGGGGCAGAAGGAGAGGGAGAGACAATCTCAGTCAGGCTCTACACTCAGTGTGGAGCCCAGTGTGGGTCTCCATTCTATGACCCTGAGATCATTACCTGAGCCCAAATCAAGAGTTGGATGCTCAACCAGCTGAGCCATCCAGCACCCCTCATTGTGGTTTTAATGTGTATTTCCTTAAAGACTAATGATGTTAAGCATCTTTTTCTGTGTTTGCCATTTGTATATCTTCTTTTAGTGAAGCGTTTACCTAATTTTTTGCCCTGTCTTTTAACCGGTTTGGACTTACTGTTGAATTTTAAAGATACAAATCCTTCATCCAATATATATTTTGCAATATTTTCTCCCAGACTGTGAGAGAAAGAAGACTACCATGTTGCTGATTTTAGGGTGAAAGCATTTCACCATTAAGTGTAATGTTTGCTCTAGGGTTTTTGTAGCTGCTCTTTATCAGTTGAGGAGGTTTCTTTCTATTCCTAGTTTGCTGAGAGCTTTTATTGTGAATAGATATTGAATTATATCCTTTCTGAATCTGTTGAGATGAACTTGAGATTTCTCTTTGTGAGTTTGTTAAGATGGTGAATTATATTAATTGGTCTTGGATATTAAGCAAATCTTGCATTCCCAGGATGAATTCCACTTGGTCATAGGTGGAATTTTTTCATGTATTGCTGGATGTGATTTTCTAAAACTTTGTTAAGATTTTACTGTTTGTGTTTATGAGGGAATTGGTTTGTAATTATTTTTCTTTGTAATATCTTGTGTGGTTTTGGTATCAAAGTAGGATTGGTTTAATAAATGAGAAAGTGTTCACTCTTCTTTTATGAAAAAATTAGCATAAGATTTGTATTATTAATGTTTGGAAGAATTTATAAATAATTTTTATGTCAAATTTCTGGAGTTTTCTTCATGTAAAGCTTTAAACTATGGGTTAAAAGTTTTTATTATAGGGGCACCTGGGTGGCTCAGTCGGTTAAGCGGCCGACTTCGGCTCGGGTCATGATCTTGAGGTCCGTGAGTTCGAGCCCCGTGTCGGGCTCTGTGTTGACAGCTCAGAGCCTGGAGCCTGTTTCAGATTCTGTGTCTCCCTCTCTCTGACGCTCCTCCGTTCATGCTCTGTCTCTCTCTGTCTCAAAAAATAAATAAACGTTAAGAAAATTTTTTTTAAAAAAGTTTTTATTATAAATACGGCTACTTTGGTTATCTATTTCTTCTTGAATGAGCTTTGATTGTTTGTGTCTCTCAAATAATTTTTTCATTCCATCTAAGTTGTCAAATTTATTGGCATCAAATTCAAAATACTCCCTTGTTATCTTTTAAACAGCTGTAAGATCTATAGTGATATCCTATCTTTCATTCCTGATGTTGGTGATTTGTGTCTTTTCTCCATTACTTTTCATCATTGTCAATCATGTCAATATTGTTCATCCTTTGAAAGTCCAAAACTTTATTTTCATAGTTTTTCTGTTTTCGATTTCATTAACACACACACACACACACAAACACACACACACACACACACACACACACACACACGTTTGTTTTGGCCACAGTATAGTCTATCTTGGTGACTGTTCTAGGTACTATTGAATGGAGTGTTTTATAAATGTAAAGTAGATCAAGATCATTGACAAGTTTGTTAAAATTTTCTGATTCTGTGCTGATTTTCTATGTGTTTTATCAATTGCTGAGAGAAGAGTGTTATGCTGTCCAACTGTAATTGTGAATTTCTCTATTTTTCTTTTGAATTTTATCAATTTTGTTTCATATATTTTGAAACTCTGTTGTTAGGTACATAATTTAAGATTATTATGTCCTCTTTTTAAAAAAATATATTATTTTTGAGAGAAGAGAGAAAGCACAAGGCTCAAACCCACAAACTGTGATATCATGACCTGAGCCAAAGCTGGACGCTTAACTGACTGAGCCACCCAGGCACCTCTTTTATGTACTTTTGATGAGTTGACCCCTTTACCATTAAAACTCTCTCTTTATCTCACATCATATTCTGTGTTCTATATTCTATCTTGTCTAATATAGCCACTCTAACTTCTCTTTTTTTTAAAGTATTTTTTATGTATATAATTTTCCATTCCTTTAGTTTTAACTTATGCATGTCTTATATTTAAAGTAGTTTTCTTGGTAGCATACAGTTGGATCTTCTCTTTTAATCCATTATGAGAATCTCTGTATTCTAACTGAAGTATTTGGGCCATTTATACTTAATGTAATGAACCATTTGAGTTTAAAACTTCCATCTTGTTATTTGTTTTCTATTTGTTCCATCTGTTCCTTGCTCCTTTTATATTCATTCTCTGCCTACTTTTTTTTTTTTTTTTAAAGAGAGCACAAGTGAGTGAGGGGCAGAGAGAGGGAGAGAGAGAGAGGGAGAGAGAATCCAATGAGAGGCAGAGAGAGAGAGAGAGAAACGGAGAGAGAGAGAAAGTGGGGCTCACCTGAAGTGGGGATTGAGCTCACCAGATGAGGGACTTGAACTCATAAACCATAAAATCATGACCTGAACCAAAGTCAGATGTTTAGCCAGCTGAGGCACTTGGGTGCCCTCTGCCTAGTTTTAGATTAATTTTTTATGATTCCATTTTATCTTTGCTTTTTACCTACTAGCTATATTTTTTCATTTTATTACTATTTTCTATTGGTTTTAATATCCTTAGTGGTTAGTCCCATAATCTCTGTTATTTCTTGGCTTAGTTCCATTTACTGATATTTCTCTTGTTATAGAACATATTTCCTTGATTCTTTTCATGCCTTATAATTTTTTATTGGATACTATATATTATGAATTTTACATTGTTGCTTGCTGGATTTTGTTGTATTTCTAAAAATATTGTTGGGTTTTGTTCTGGTGCACAGTTAAGTGACTTGGAATCAGTTTGTCTTTTTGACTTGCTTATAAGCTTTGTTAGGGCAGATCCAGAGCAACTTTTAGTCTAGGTCTAACTTAATCCCTTACTAAGGTAATATAACCTTTTGTGGATTCTACGTGATGCCCCATATTATGACATCTTTCCACCTTGTCTGGGGCGGGAGGCCTAGACTATTCCCAGCCCTGTGTGAGCTTTGGAAGTTGTGTATATTCATTTCTGATGATTCTTTTTCTCAACTTTGATAATTTCTCCTCCTGCATGTGAAGATCAGTGCTCAACCAGGAACTTGAGGCAACCCTTCTACAGATACCCAGAGCTCTCTCACTTTGTAGTTCCCTTGCCCTGTTCTCTATCCCTCAAATCTCAGCTGCCTTGGCTTCTCTGAACCCTCATCTCTCTCTCCTCAACTTAGGAAGACTGCTAACCTCTGTTCAGGTTCTCCCTCTCTACCCTGTGGCCTGAAAACTGCCTTCATCGATCATAATCAATCACCATTCTCTCAAGGATCACAGTTTCACACTGCCTGCTGTTTAATGTCTGACAACCAGTCATAGGTTTTGTCCTGTTTTATTGTTGTTGTTGTTGTTGTTGTTGCTGTTGTTGTTGTGTAAGGCAGGAGGATATATTCAGTTTCTGTTATTCCATCTATAAGCAGAAGTCCTGTCTTATGTGTTGTTTCCTCTTGTCAAAAGAATTTTAAAGGCAGAAAATAACAAATTCAGAGGAAACTTAAAGGCAAAACTTTTATCTTCTATCTCTTTGCTTCCAAACAGAATTTCCAGAGTCACCCATTTGCCTGATAGAACTCCAGGGCTTTTTGAACTCAGTTTTATTGACAAGTAGATTGAAAAAAAAAGATAGGTTAGTTATGGTTATTGCACACTGAGTTCTTCATGGATGTGTGCTATTTGTCTCCATAAATATCCCACAGCACAGCCTGATAGTTCTGAGGACTTCGCAGAAGTTCATATTCTTTGGTTTGACATATTTTCATTTGTTTCTTAGAAGAATGAAGGTTAGCATGGTTTCCCTCTGCCTCCGTGAGGATCTGAAGGATCTGTCTTTTGAAACACTTGAGTGACAAGTACCACTAGGGGCATCAGAAAAATTCAGGAAATTAAGGGGCAGCTGAGGAGGGACAGAGAGAGGGAAAGAAAATCTTAAGCAGGCTCCAGGCTCAGCATGGAGCCCAATGCGGGGCACCATCCTGTGACCTCAAGATCATGACCTGAGCAAAATCAAGAGTTGGATGCTTAGCTGACTGAGTCACCCAGGTTCCCTGACATCTGCTCTTTAAAACAATACAGATTTGGGGTGCCTCGGCTCAGTCAGTTAAGCATCTGACTCTTGGTTTTGGCTCAGGTCACGATCTCACAGTTTCATGATTTCAAGCCCCACTTTGGCCTCTGCGCTGGCAGCACAGAGGCTGCTTGGGATTCTTTCTCTCCCCCTCTCTCTCTCTTCCCCCACTTGCATTGCTGCTGTCTCTCTTGAAATAAATAAGTAAACTTAGTTCCCAGGCACAACACAACTGGTGTTTATAATAGCTTCTTCATTCTCCATGGTCACTACGTCTACTTGAATTTTCTCTCTTTGGGGGAAAAATCCCAAAGTGCACTTATCCCAGGGTAATAAAAAACTAGTCTTTGCAAGCATTTGTTCCCAAAATTCTGAATGGAAAGGGTTAACCTTTATTTTGTCAGTGGTTTGAAGGTGTCACTTTGGAAATTACGTATACAATCTCCAGTGCAAAATAAACTACTGTGGTTGTGTAGACATGCCAATTCATACCCAGAACTATTTTCCTCATGGGGCCTTGGAAACCTGAGAAGCACACTGTGTGGGGTTCTATGATTTTTAAAAGTATTTTGTCATTTAGTGAAAGGCAGAAATAGCAGCTAAATCCTAGAAAAGACCCTTGACTCCTCACATGGCTAATCTTTTCCATGCTATTAGATCCCATTCTCGGTTTGCAATTAGTCAAGGTGTGTGCCTTTGAAAACTTCACCGGTCAAAATGCAACATCTGGTGACTCGTAGCAAATGGGAGTTTAAATTGCTTCCTCTCAGACTGTACATTTTTCTGCTTTGTAAGCCTCCTATGGGACAGGCACTTCCAATTGTCAGGCCAATCTGAAACTTTTAAATAGAGGCAAATGTTTAAATAAACGTTATTATTTTAACCTACCAAGATGTAGAGCTTGATTAGGATTAGGGGAATGGTTTGAGCTCCTTTGTTTGGAGGAGGGTGTATTTCTGTTGTTTTGACAATTCATCTCAATTATTGTCAAGAAAGTATCAGGAATTTATACTCTGCAGCGGAGTTGTCCAATCCAGAAGCCATTAACAACGGTGGCTGTTGAGCACTTCAATGTGGCTCATCCATACTGGGAGACAGCATTGTTTTAGACCATTTTCTATAGTGGTTGTTTACTTCTCATCATCAGAAAAAGCAGGAATGGAAGGGAAGAGGTCAGCTGTGCCAGATGCAAAGCACTTTTTGCAGTGTGAGGGTACAGTAGGGGACTGAGGTAAATAAGTATACGCACCCTGAAGTTTTTGAGTGTGGCCCTCAGGGTGTTAGTGAACTTGGGAAACACCTCACCGCTGGTGATCTTTGGGTTACTTCTGGGTCTATATTCTCTCGATGAACACTGTCCAGTAGGAATATAATGTGAATCACATGTATAATTATAACATTTCTTGTGGCCATATTAAAAAGGGAAAAAGAAACTGGTCAAGTTAATTTTAATGACATATTTTATTTAACTCAACATATACAAATATTATCACTTAAGAATGTAATCAATATAAAAATTATTAATGGGATATTTTACTAAGTGTTCAAAATCTGATATGTATTTATACGTACAGCACACTTCAAATCGTACAAGTCACTTTCGGAGCATTCAATAGCCACATTTGGCTACTATACGGGATGATGTGGACTTTTTGACTTTAGTCTCGCAGGCAAGGGGGAAGACATAAACTGGAATCTAGAATAAAGGGAAAACACTCTATAGTTATGCTCAAGTTTATTACAGACCGTATTAAAATGTTTAAGTATGGACTTCTAAGAACTTTACAAACCTGGATTGCTGTGTATCTCCAGAAATCTAACTGGAGGAAAAAAGGAAAAGAACTCATGTTATTGATCACCTAAAATGTACCAGGAACTGTGCTCGTTGCTTTACATGTGTGTCATTCATTAAATCCTTACAATAATGATGTGAGTGTTACTATTGTCCCACTGAAAGTTAATGAAACCAAGGCACAGGGGATTAGGAAGCCTGCCCAAAGAAATACAGTGATACGTCAATAGTGGAGCTGGAATTGTACCTGAGCCTATACTGCCTAACTAGTTGACTAAGCTTCATTCATCCTGAGATCTAAGGTCACCCTACACTCAAGTAGATCTAGCCCTAGATTTGTCAAAACTACTTGACCATAAAGCCTTCTAACATCAATCGAGGAACCACACACACCATGCAATTTCCAACTGTAGTTTTTATTTTGTAATTTCTATGGCCTTTCTTATACATCCAGGAAAAAGTGTGAAGAAACATAGAGATACCCGTCTTGTAAATAAATGGATAAATAGATATACAGATAAATAAATAGACTATATTTGGTGGAGCGGAAATACTGTGGACACAACTGCTTATAGCTAGATGCTGTCCTTGGGTGACATTGGGCAAGCTTGTCATTTGTCTTCCAATGTCTGTCTTGCTCTTTATCAATTAATCTTCTCACTGGACATTTTTAGAGTTTCTTGTATGTTTATAGACTACTGAACCTCTCTCCAACCATTAAAACAAAAAAGGGTCTAGGAAACACAGCTCTGGAATTTGATCCTGGTTCATTTGCTGGGTCTCTGAACGTGGCTTTCTTTTCCAAATGGCTAGGTTCCTTGCACACTAATTAGTGCCATTTTCCTAGCCGGAAATACCCAGGTAGGATGTGTCACAGCAAACTGGCATGGTGGGTGGGTCTGTCAGGAAAAGCATGGTGACTGAGAACCTCTAGTCTTTGAAGGGCTTGGGGAGGGAGGAGAGCCTTCTGAGAAAAACTACAAATCAAACACGTTCAAAATAACATACAAATGAGCACCAGGTCATTTTGCTATGGAAGGTCAGGTACTGTAAGTAGTGAGCAGACATGCCTTAATTAGTTCAAGACCTTCAAAGAACAGCACAAGCTATAGAACCACAACCTAACCTTGCAGGCTCTCTTACTAATTCAGAGAGCAACTTTACCCAAAGTGCCTTTCCCAGCACTTCCCTAAAAATTCAAAAGATGCAAAGATTAAAAGCCCTGGCTGCATTTGGAAATTAAATGTAAAGAAATGCAAACTGTTTTTCCTGGTTAAGGAAAGCCTCTCCTGGAATCCTAGTGGTCAGGTTGGATTGCTCACTTCTAGAGAGAGGAGGAAACCCATCCTAGAGACTTTCCACATGTAAAACACTAAAATAATACAAACTTCCATGTGTTTTCTGAAGATGGTGCATTTAACTCCGAGACTAGGTGGAGAAAGAACATCGCGATGTGCTACTTATTATTATTTTTTTAAGTGTTTTAAAAATTGAGAGGGAATAATCAAAACATGTCTGAAGACTGTTAATCTAACCAAGATTGATGGAACATACTTATTTGTTCTAGATGTGGTTGCTGTTTTTTCGTGTTGTTAAGTCCTTGCTGCTCTTGTAAATATGGCCTTTCACAAGTTAAAAATAAAAACCTAGGCAGAAAGACCCCCAATTCAAACCAAATTGCCATGGTGTTTTGGTGTGTAAATGGAATTACGTTCTTCACAGCAGTGATTTTTAGTCACGTGCCCTGGGTTAGATTGATTGTCAAATTTGGGGAAAGGAAAGAATTTCCCTTTGGGGTGTACTGGCAATTATTTTTCAGTTGTTTTTGCCTTGCCCTGGAGCATGGAGCCGATATCATTTTTAGGATCAGGTGAGTTTATCCAACATGATCAATTTCCTGTGATTGTCTGCTGCTGTCACTGCGGGGAGGGGAGAGCAGCTCTCCTTGATCACTTTGACACTAAGAGCTGTCATTTGGAAATTGACCAGGACATAAAACTCTGGGCCTCTAATGACAGCCACAGAAAGATCAAGAGACTAATGGAGTCATGGAGAGAGTTGGGATAGTACAAAGTGGGTTACTCCTCGCCTGTATCTTTCCTGCTCCCCCTAATGAGGCGCAGCACTCGGTAACTGGTGTTAAATAATAATGCATCACACCTCTAGAGTGTTCTGTCAGGACCTGGAGAGTAACGTGACATGACCGACACAATGGAAGATAATGAGTCAAATTCTCCCTGCTGCAGAACATTGCCTGATAGGAGTCACAGGCGCGAAAGAAGGCTGAGTGTTCACCATTTTGAGAAGCAAATGTGCTCCATGGGCACATCCAGACAGGGAGTCTTATTTGACAGTTTCTTGGGTGTGCTGGGAACTGGGCCAAATCCCATGGGTGAAATTGTCCTCTCACTAATTCCAAGAGCTTTTTAGCTGCCCCCCCCCCCCCCGGATTTCACTCTTTGGTTCTATTTCCGTCCTACAAACATTTCTGCTTACTGGTGCCTCCCTTTCTTATTCCCAGTTTAATCCAAGCCATCAAACACTTATTTAGAATTTATTAGCAGCCTTCTAATTGTTGCCCATGATTCTGCTTTCACACCTATGCAGCCCACTTTTCATAGATAGCCAGAGTGACGTGTAAAGATATCAGTTAAAAGCATGTTGATCATGTGATTTAAATCTAAAAGTCTCCCCAATCCTTCCCCTCACCTAATAGGTCTTGCATGATGCCGAGTCCCTTGAGCTCCAATCTTGTGTCCTCCTACTTTCACATTACTCAGGATACTCCAGCTACATTGGTTTTCTTCCCACTCCTTGAATATGCCCTCCTCATCCTTGCCTTGGTTCAGGAGGGTTTGACGTCATGAAGGTTAAGAGAAGAGTGTTTCAAGAAGGAGGGCACAACCAACTGTGTTGAGATTTATTAGAGTTTGAGTATGTTGGTTAATCAGTCACACACTAAACTTGGGGAAATTAAGGTCGGTAGAGAAACAGCAGTTTCTCTGGTTGGAGGGGAAGCTTCATTGTAGTGGGCAAAGGAAGGAAAAGGAGGCAAGGAAGAGAAGGATGTCATTGGAGGTGACTCTTCTGAGGCATTTTGCTATACAGGAGAATGGAGAAATGGGGCAGCAGCTGGAGGGGTGTGTGTGGTAAAGGGCAGGTTTTTATTTTATTTTATTTTTTTGTGGATGATAGATAATATAGCATGTTTCTGTGAGGGAGGGCTGCTCTGGTGGAGAGTCTTTGAAATGCAGGTGAGAAGTGGTTATTCAGGACCAACTCCTTCAGAAGTGGGGAGGGGTGAAGGAGAGTTTGTGCACAATATACCATGTAGAACAGGAGTCTCATTTAATGACAGGATAGAGGGCAGGGGGCACTGGCAGAGATGTGCACAGCTGCCGTATTTGTTTTGGGAAGACTTTGGAGTTCCTTTCTGATGTCTTTTATTTTTCCAAATAAGTATGAGGCAAAGTCAACAATTAAGAGAGATGGGATGGGAAGGGGGGTTGCTGGATATTCAAACAGAATGAAAAAGGAGTGAAATCATCTTATGGGAAAGTGCGAGAGTGAACTAAATAAGGGAGCGTAGCAGTATTTCCCAGGAGAGTTGAGTACCCACTGAGATTTGTGCTCATGAATTTTAAGAGGAAACAAGAATCTATTCCTCCTGGTGACAATCAGCAGTTGGGAGCGGGCCTCGAATAGGTGAGTGAGATCTGATTTTGAATCCTGACTCTATTTTTCACTAGCTATTGGATTTTTGGGAACATTACTTAACCTTCCTCAACATTAGTTTCCATATATCTATCTATATCATCTGTATCTATATCTATATAAACTGGAAATAATTTCTTTTACTATTATTATTTCCATCCAGAGTGACTGATGTTAGTACTTAGAAACTTGACTCTTGTGTTTACTTTACTTTTCTTTTTTAAGATTTATTTTTAAGTAATCTCTACACTCAACGTGAGGCTCGAACTTACAACCCCAAGATAACGTGTCACATGCTTTACCAAATGAGCCAATCAGGTGCCCTTGCATTCACTTTTCTTAAAGCTAACTGTTGGTACCTCCAGGGTATTGGGGGGAGTTCTGGAAGTGCACTGAAAACCAGTAAGTTTCCCTAGTCTTTTGCACACTAGTGGTTGTAGAACTAATGTTTTACCAGAGGTACAGAGGACTTAGGGAGATCTTAGGCTATACAGTGGTCAAAGGTTGAGGAGCTGTAATAAACAGTAAATTTCTTAGAAAATAAAAAATAATCCAGTGTGTTACTACTAGCTCCACCCCCAAAGCGACATGTCTAATTGACTTCCTTTTGAATTGCCGTCTACTTTGGCTTTCTTTATTCACGTTGCATCTGATTCTTCTCCCTCCTACGTGGAAGAGAAAGATGTAAATCTGTGGAAAGAGATTCTAGTTGTTCACTTAAAAGCAAGAGAATTAAGTATCTTCGTTTGAAAAAAAAAAAAATGTGAAGAGAATTCTCTCGAGAAAAACATTACTGAGCTATAAGGCAAGTTGGGTATGACTCTCCAGTAATTTATATTGAACTACTTCAAACATATATAAAGCTAGACCTATAAGTACTATTCACACCACATATAAGTCACCACATATAAGTTGACTTTGCCATCCAAAGTCAACACTTACTTCCTCCACTTCTGCAGTATATTTTTAAATGTTTATTTATTTTTGAGAGAAAGAGACAGAGTGTGAACGGAGGAGGGGCAGAGAAGGAGGGAGAAGCAGGCTCCAGGCTGTCAGCACAGAGCCTGACGCAGGGCTTGAACCCACGAACCACAAGATCATGACCTGAGCTGACTGACCTCGACCGACTGAGCCACCCAGGCACCCCGCTTCTGCAGTATTTTAAGGAAAATCTCAGGCATCTTGGAATTTTATTTGAAAATGTTTTTGTGTGCTTTTCTAAAAGATAAAGACTACTTTAAAAACACAATCATAATATTGTTATAATACCTAAGAAATTTAGCCTAGATACCTTAATACTGTGAAATATCCAGTTGGTATTTATATTTCTAATTGTCTCATAGTTGTATTTTTTTTAATAGTCCTTTTGTTTATTCTAAGTTTGTATGGCTACTTCCAATTCAAATTCAGGACTGCAGAGTTTTCATTCAACCGCTTTGATCTATTTTCTTCTTTTATTATTCTTTATGATAGAAGTTTTCTTTTTTTTTATGTTTTTTGTTTTTTGATTTTTTTGTAAGATATAAGTGTTAAAATGGAATATAAGGAAGAATAGTTGACCCTAATTGCCATCTTTTGGGCGACATGAACTTCCTCATGATGCTGGGGATTCATGGGATTAAAGTCTTGATAATTGAGACTGAGGTTTTATGCTTCATGGGATAAACTATATGAAAGGGAAATACATCATCATCACAAGGAAACAAAGTATATTTTAAGAGCCCTGGAAGGTTGTGTTGCAATTAATTTATAGTTTTACACAATTCTGCGTTTTTGGGTAATGGGAAATCAATGTATTATTAAAAACAAAAAGTACCTCTGTACTCATGTGAATCAACCCTGTTTCAATTGGCTAATTTGGTTTTGAGTATCGATGTTATTTAAGTTTAGTATTTAGTCATTTGTATGGAGAATTCCAACAAGGGTCAAAAAATGTCTAAGTAACATTTTAGCCAGGTTGAAATCAATCAATAAAGGGTATTTACAAAAGAAAAAAATGGATTTTTGGAAATAATCTGCTTCTGATCTTAATTGATTCCATTGCTAAGGTTATTCAAAAAATATCAGACTATCCCATCAGTTTTTATCAGACTTCAGGAGCACACGGTGATACATTTAGCCTTCTGTCAGTAGTGTGACTTGAATGAGCAATTACATGGGAATTTAGAAATACGAGGAGTACTTATGGTAAGAAAGATAAGATGACATTGCTTGTCTATCTGGTTTCTATTCTTCACAGTCCCTCACTCTTTGCTGTTAAGACCCCAAACTACAGACCTAGCCTCAACCTGGTCTTTAGTAGTCATATAGTACTCATATCAGCACTGTAAGAATTAGTACTCATTAGTACTTATATATGCTTAGCCTACAGTGGTCAAGAAATTGCAGCCCAGTACTCTTAGATCTAGTAGGAGAGAAGCTGGCATAGCACCTCTTGCCATGCATGTGCTCAAAGTCCACTGGATTTGAACTTGAATAAATGATTAGTGCCAGGCTTTGGCTTGAGATTGGATGACTAGAACTCACTGAATTGTATGGGGTGTGTGCCTGGTTGTGTGGGGTATATGATGGTGCAGGACAGAGAGGTTTCCTGCCCTTCTGGAGTTGATGGTTTTGAGTTTTGTTTTTTGCCCCTGATTCTCAATTTTTATAATCAGCTGAAAAATCTTCATCTTTAGTGCTACTGTCTTGCTTTTTTTCCCCCCAGTTCCCTTTTCAGGGATAGTGGTTTTACCCTTGAGCCCCAATATAGTATACGGGTCCCTGGAGCCCTCCAAAGATTTCTCCCTTGGCCTTTGATCAGAGTGTCTTTTACTCCTGAGGTTTCCTTTTGCCCTACTCTGGGAACTCTCGGCTTCTTGAACACTGGCAGGCATCCATGGGCCAATTGGCTACTGCATGCCACTCCTGGCTCCTGTGACTGGTGCTTCGACCCCTTCAGTTGCAGGTAAGTGCACTATGGCCAGCCATGGCTTGAACGGTGCCAGTGATGTGGAGGGGGCAAAAGAGTATGGAGATTCTTCCAAGAACGTGGTGTCCTTGAACTCAGTTCTCTAGCTTTTTGATATAGATATTACCAAAGCATATCTGCATGACAGTTTAAAAATTCTGATGTAGAATCTGATCTGCTTGAGGTCAAATAACGGAAACATGGAGACTGCCTGCCTGGCTCCACCATTTCCCCTGCACGCTGGCAGTGTGACCTTCGGGAAATTACTCAACCTTTGTATACCTGCGAGTCCTCACCGTAGAGTGAAGATGGGAATAGTTTTCATCTCACAGGACTGCAGTGAAAATTAATCCACATAAGGTGCTTAGAAAAGTGTCTGGCACATGGTAAATTGTAGCTCAACAATGTTAGTTATTATTGTCATCATTCTTATTAGTTGAATTATTAGATGGATTTGTTTCCTTTAGCTATTTGGCATGCATTCGGGACAGCTGAATGTCTCTAAAATACAAGCGTTTGGAAAGGAACACAAAAGATTAGCGATGCTGGAACGGAAGTAAGATGAGGACTGACGTTTGAGCAATGGATTTGGCAAACACAGAGACCATTTGCGACCTTCACAGAGCAATTTTGGTGGAGCAACGGGGATGTAAGCCCAATTAGAGTGAGACCCAAGAAAGAATGAGCCAGAGTTTGCAGAGCTCTGTGCAGTCAGAGAATGCTCCAGCCAGCTGTCACCTGGGCTTCACGTAACCCTGTGGTGGCTTGTACCCTGTTTCTCCACGTGGTGGAGATCCACACCATGTGGCTGGACAGAGGACGTATCCTCATGCCATCTTCCTACAATTCCTTCCCTTTTCCTTCTCTCTTCTGGTGCCTTCTCTGCTTCTAGGTGCCCATTCAGAAAACATCTTGTAGAAGGTTTCCCTCCATTCAACTGAAGTCAATTTGTGCAATCAGTTGCCTGGAGATGAATTTGTCAGGTATGTCCAGGCAAGCGCCACGTTTACCAAAATCAGAAACTCCTATTAATGTTGCTGACTCATTACTTTTTGCTCAGAAGTCTCCCAATAAGTGAAAAAGAATCAGTGATTATAGACAGAGTTTGGGTGCCTACACAGGATTAACTCTCACTTTCACAAATTTTCCCAGTAGTAGCTAGGTCTTTGTTTAGGTTTGCCTCCCTGTATCAGTCAGGGTCCCATCAAGAAAGGAGATGCATACTTGTTTTTTTTTTTATATATTAAATATAATTTATTGTCAAATTGGTTTCCGTACAACACCCAGTGCTCATTCCAACAGGTGCCCTCCTCAATACCCATCACCCACTTTCCCCTCCCTCCCACCCCCCATCAACCCTCAGTTTGTTCTCAGTATTTAAGAGTCTCTTATGGTTTGCCTCCCTTCCTCCCTGTAACTTTTTTTTACCCCTTCCCCTCCCCCATGGTCTTCTGTTAAGTTTCTCAGGATCCACATGTGAGTGAAAAAATATGATATCTGTCTTTCTCTGCCTGACTTTTTTGACTTAGCATAATACCATCCAGTTCTATCCATGTTGCTGAAGATGGCCAGATTTCATTGTTTCTCATTGCCAAGTAGTATTCCATTGTATATAGAAACCACATCTTCTTTATCTATTTGTCAGCTTATACTTGTTATTTCAAGGTTCAATATAGGATATTGATTACACATGTGTTCAAAGGTTGAACAAGCAAGAAGGGGACATGGAGCTAACCAGAGATCAGGAATTGCTAAAAGCAGCTACCATGTCCAAGGCTGGGGGACAAAAGGGAACAGGTGCTGTTACCAAGAACCTAAGAACGCAAATGATACTCAAGAGATGTTGAGATGTAAGCTTCTGCTAGAACCTAAGCTTCATGAAGGAAGGAAGTTTTGTTGTATTTTCTGGTGAATCCCAAGGGCCTGCCACGTACTAGGTCCTCAATATTTATTAGGTGAATAAATGAATGAAGGCAAAAGAGAGATTTGCTTGGGCATTCTCGGGAAAATAGTTTCATCATCCTTCTGAGAGAAGTAGCAGAAAAGACTGTGCCTTTCTTCTGGCTACTGTGGCATAGCAACGTGAAACTTAGAACTGCTGCCATTTTGCCACCATGAAAAAGACATGGGTTGAAGTTGCCTTCCTTGTGGTGGCTGAGTGGAGGCATGGGAAGGACCTGGATTCTTGCTTAATGATATTTTTGAGTTGCTTAATTAATGAATCTGTCTTTCCATTGACATTCCAAATATAAGAGCCAACACACTTCTTTGATTATTTAAAACAACATCCTGATAGAATGGCCTAGACTTGATTCCTCTGATGACTGGTTTGGTTTCCATTCAGGTTTGAGGGTAAGTAGTTGGTTTGGGAATGAATCTAATCGTGATTTAACTTTGGCTGATCCATTTTTTTTTAAGTTCTTATTTAAATTCCAGTTCGTTAACTTACAGTGTAATATTGGTCAAGTGTATGATAAAGTAATTCACCACTTCCATACAACACCCCCTACTCAGCACAACAAGTGCCCCCCTTAATCCCCATCACCCATTTAACTCTTTTCCCTACCCACCTCCCCTCTGCTAACTATCAGTTTGTTCTCTATAGTTATGAGACTAGTTCTTGTTTGCCTCTCTCACTCTCTTTTTCCCCTTTGCTCCTCTTTTTTTTTTTTCTTAAATTCTGCATATGAGGGAAATCATATAGTATCTGTCTTTCTCTGACTGACTTATTTTGCTTAGCATAATACTTTGTAGCTCCATCCATGTTATTGCAAATGGCAAGATTTCATTCTTGTTTTATAGCTGAATAATATTCCACTGTGTGTGTGTGTGTGTGTGTGTGTGCGTGCGTGTGTGATCTTCTTTATCCATTCATCAATCAATCGATGGACATTTAAGCTGTTTCCATAATTTGGCTATTGTGGATAATGCTTCTATAAACATCCGGGTGCATGTATCCCTTTGAATTAGTGTTTTTGTATTCTTTGGTTAAATACCTAGTAGTGTGATTGCTGGATTGTAGGGTAATTTTATTTTTACTTTTTGAGGAACTTCCATTCTGTTTTCCAGAGTGGCTGCATCAGTTTGCATTCCCACCAAGAGGTGCAAGCGGGTTTTCCTTTCTCTACCTTCTCGCTAACACCTGTTGTTTCTTATGTTGTTGATTTTAGCCATTCTGAGAGGTGTGAGGTGATATCTCATCGTAGTTTTGATTTGCATTTCCCTGATAAGTGATGTGGAACATCTTTTCATGTGTCTGTTGGCCATCTGGATGTCTTCTTTGGGAAAATGTCTATTCATGTCTTCTGCCTATTTTTTAATTGGATTATTTGTTTTTTGGGTGTTATAAATTCTTTATATATTTTGGACACTAACCCTTTATCAGATGTGTCATTTGCCAATATCTTCTCCCATTCTGTAGTTGCTTTTTAGTTTTTGCCTTTAGCTTTGTTGATTGTTTCCTTCACTGTGCAGAAGCATTTTATTTTGATGTGGTTCCAAAAGTTTATTTTTGCTTTTATTTCCCTCTCCCCGGGAGACATATCTAGATAGAAATTGTTATAGCTGATATCAGAGAAGTTACAGCTTGTGCTCTCTTCTAGGATTTTTATGGTTTCAGGTCTCACATTTAGATCTTTAATTCATTTTGAGTTTAGTTTTGTGTATGTTATAAGAAAGTGGTCCAGTTTTCATTTTTTGCATGTTGCTGTATAGTTTTCCCAACACCTTTTGTTGAAGAGACAGTCTTTTTTCCCATTGGATATTCCTTCCTGCTTTGTCAAAGAGTAATTGACCATATAATTGTGGGTTCAGGGTGTCTAGGTGCCTCAATCAGTTAAGCATCTGACTCTTGATCTCAGCTCAGGGCTTGATCCCAGGTCCATGAGTTTAAGTCCCGTGTTGGACTCCATGCTGGGTGTGAAGCCTATTGAAAAAACCTGTGGGCTCATCTCTGGGTTTTCTATTCTGTTCTATTGATCTGCATGTCTATTTTTGTGCCAGTACCATACTGTTTTGATGACTATAGCTTTATAATATAACTTGAAACCCAGAATTGTGATGCCTCCAGCTTTGTTTTTCTTCTTCATGGTTGCTTCGGCTATTTGGGGTCTTTTGTGATTCCATACAAATTTTAGGATTGTTTGTTCCAGCTCTTTGAAAAATGCTGTTGGTATTTTGATAGGGATTGCATTAAATGTGTAGATTGCTTTGGGTGATACAGACCTTTTTATCATGTTTGTTCTTCCAATCCATGAGCAGGGAATGTCCTTCCATTTCTTTGTGTCATCTTCAATTTCTTTCATCAGTCTTTTATAGTTTTCAAAATACAGGTCCTTCGCCTCTTTGGTTAGATTTATTCCTAAGTATGTCATTATTTTTGGTGCAGTTGTAAATGGGATTGATTCCTTCATTTCTTTTTCCTGCTGCTGTATTATTGGTGTACAGAAGTGCAACAAATTCCTGTATGTGGATTTTGCATCTTGTGACTTTACTGAATTTGTTTATCAGTTCTAGCAGTTTTTTGGTGAAATCTTCCAGGTTTTTCACATAGAGTATCATGTCATCTGCAAAGAGTGAAAGCTTTACTTCTTCCTGGCTGATTTGGATGCTTTTTATTCCTGTTTGTTGTCTGATTGCTGAGGCTAGGACTTCCAGTTCTATGTTAAAGAGTAATGGTGAGAGTGGACATCCCTGTGTTGTTTCTGACCATAGAGATAAAGCTCTCAGTTTCCCCCCATTTATGATGGTAGCAGCTATAGGTTTTTCATATATGGCCTTTATTATGTTCAGATATGTTTCCTCTCATACTTTGTTGAGATTTTTTTTTTTATCATGAATGGATGTTGTACTTTGTCACATACTTTTTCTGCATCTATTGAAATAACCATATGACTCTTATCCTTTCTTTTACTAATGTGGTATATCATGTTGATTGATTTGCGAATATTGAACCACCCTTGCATCCCAGGAATAAATTCCACTTGGTGATGGTGAATGATTTTTTTAATGTATCATTGGATTTGTTTTGCTAGTATTTTACTGTGAATTTTTGCATCTATGTTCATCAGGGATATTGGCTTGTAGTTCTCTTTTTTTTAGTGGTGTCTTTATCTGGCTGTGGTAATCAGGGTAATACTGGTATCATAGAATGAATTTGGAAGTTTTTGCTTCCTTTTCTATTTTTTGGAACAGTTTGGGGAAGAATAGGTATTAACCTTTCTTTAAATGTTTGGTAGAATTGGTCTGTGAAGCCATCTGGTCCTCGACTTTTGTTTGTTGGGAGTTTTTTTGATTACTGACTCGACTTCTTTGCTGGTTATTGGTCCATTCAAATTTTCTATTTCTTTCTGTTTCAGTTTCAGTAATTTATGTGTTCCTAGGAATTTATCCCTTTCTTCTACGTTGTCTAATTTGTTGACATATAGTGTTTCATAATATTCTCTTATAATTGCTTGTATTTCTGTGGTGTGTATTGTTATTTCTCCTCTCTCATTATGATTTTATTTATTTGTGTTCTTTCTCATTTCTTTTTGATAAGTCTGGCCAGAGGTTTATATTTTATTAATTTTTTCAAAGACCGTGCTCCTGGTTTCATTGATTTGTTCTATTGCTTTTTTAGGTTCTGTATCATTTGTTTCTGCTCTAATCTTTATTATTTCCTTCCTTCTGCTGGCTTTAGGCTTTGCTTGTTGTTATTTTTCTAGTTCCTTTAGATGTAATGTTGGGTTTTTTTATTTGGGATTTTTCTTGCTTCTTGAGGTAGACCTGTATTCCTATATATTTCCCTCTTATGATTGCTTTTGCTGCATCACAAAGGTTTCGGTCTGTTTTGTTTTCATTTTCATTTGTTTCCATGGATTGTAAAATTTATTCATGGATGTCCTGGTTAATCTATTCATTGTTTACTAGCATGTTGTTGAACCTCCATGTTTGTGGTCTTTCCAGATTTTTTCTCGTGGTTGACTTCTAGTTTTATAGTGATGTGGTCAGAAAAGGTATATGCAATGACTTCAATCTTTTTATATTTGTTGAGGCCTGTTTTGTGATCTAATATGTGATCTATTCTGGAGAACGTTCCATGTGCACTTGAAAAGAATGTGTATGCTGCCGTTTGAGGATGAAATGTCCTGATGAAGTGTTTCTTGTTGATTTTCTGTTTAGATGATCTGTCCACTGATGTAAGTGGGGTGTTAAAGTCCCCTACTACTATTGAATTATTACCAATTAGTTCCTTTATGTTTGTTACTAATTGTTTTATATACTAGGGTGCACAAATATTTATAACTGTTATAACTTCTGCTCTGGCTCTCTTTTGACATTTGTTTGCATGATAAAAGTTTCTCTATCCCCTCACTTTCAATCTGCAGGTATCTTTAGCTCTAAAATGAGTCTCCTGTAGACAGCATGTAGATGGGTCTTGTTTTTTATCCCTGTGTCACCCTGTGTCTTTTGATTGGAGCACTTAGTCCATTTACATTCAAAGTAATTATTGATAGATATGTATTTATTACCATTTTATTACTTGTTTTCTGGTTGTTTCTGGAGATTTTCTCTGATCCTTTCTTGTCTTTCTTTCTTTCATGTTTTTCTAATTTTCTTAATGATATGCTCTGATTTCTTTCTCTTTCTTCTTTGCATGTTTATTAGTGGTTTTTAATATATGGTTACCACTAGGTTTGTATACAACCTCTTTTGCAAATTTGGCTGATCAATTAAACAGGCAAGCCTAAATCAGTTCTGAAGTTTCACCAAGAACTGAGGTTGCTCTTCACAGGTTGTATACGATTGGTTAAAGTCTCTGAACCCAATTGTCCCATGATAGACATAAAGTACCTGACACAACGTTCATTAAACATTAATTTCCCTTTTTCTTCTATCCATAGCACAAGATTCAGAGTAATCTCTGCAATTTGAGAAATGGGGGCCAATTTTCAGGATAATTTATGCCATGAATTTCATTCTATGATTACAGTTGGGACCCTTCCCTCCCCTCCCAGTGTCTCCACCCTTCGTTAGGCTTATTTGCTACTAAACAGACATTATTCCCGCATATCTTAGTATTTTCATTTACGGGGCCACCATTAAAGGCATGAAGACATTTTGTTTAGTATAGAGCTTGGAATTTATTTGTTTGACTTATTAAAAATACACCCTAGCCTGAGGGTCTCAGGGTGTGCATATGGAATACTTCAATTGGATTTAAACCAGCAGCTAAAATTTCCTGTTAAGAAATTGAAATATCCACAAACTTACCCAACATGGAATGCAGCAAAAGTAGAAGGACGGGCCTGGTGCCATTTCTTCAAGGTCAACAAGCTGGCAGGCTGGTGACCAGGAATGGGAGAGAGTTGCCAAACAGGACTGGCCTCATGTGAGCCAAGTGTTTGTTCCGTGAACTTGCAATTTAAATGGCACTGGCCATCCACTTCTCAAACTTACTATAAAAAACACAAGCAAATAAACATACATATTTTACTTTCACACGGGCTTAAAACCTGCCCAAAACAAGTTATTTGGGGCGAAAAATCACCTTTAAAATAAAATCAGACAACCTGGGCTAATTAAAGAAGGAAGCTGTTAGTCATTAGTGTTTTCATTATAAACTAATCAATAGTTATCTCCAAATACTTAGTTGAGACCAATTTTCTGAGTGAATGGACGTTTTATTGGAGGGAGAGAAAGAGGGGGATTTTTGGATCATGAGGAATAATGAGAAAAGGTAAGCCTGGAGGGGGTGGTCTGGTTATTTGGGTGGGTATGCTATAGAACAGGGCACTGGGTACCAGGGAACTTGGGAGGCAGGAGACCAGTGCCAAGGGTGGGAGAAAATGATAAAAATCTCTACTCTTCATTCACTTGCTGGGTTTGTGTATCTTAGAATTAAAGGCCCTTCTAAAGAAGCTGTTTGGGGTCTTTGCAGATTTAGTTAGGAGATGATCATATGGAAGTTGTAGTTTACTTTTCTTGTTCTGGTATTTCAGGTGATGAGAGCTAATACTTAATAATTCTTTAAAAAAATTTTAAATGTTTACTTTTGAGAGAGAGAGAGAGAGCACAAGTGGGGGAGGGGTAGAGAGAGAGAGGGAGACACAAAATTGAAAGCAGGCTCTAGGCTCTGAGCTGTGAGCACAGAGCCCGATGCAGGGCTCGAACTCACAAACAGGGAGATCATGAGTTGAGCTGAAGTCAGACACTCCAATTGAGCCACCCAGGCACCCCGCTAATATCTAATAATTGTTAATACTCGGAATAGGCTAGGAGTCAGGGGCAAAGTGAGATGTGATGGCATATGCGGTAGAACAATGGTTCTCAAATCAGCATCTCCTAGAATGCTGCTCAAACAGTTTCCGATTTTAGTAGATATGGGGTGGGAGTATTTGCATGGCTAACAAGTTCCCGACTGATGCTCATGCTGCTTGTCCAGAGGTGGTACTTGGAGAACCACTGCAGTAGGGAAATTTACTTAGCAGCTGGCCTCCTGCAGAGAGGATTGCTAAGGAAGACAAAGCAGAGGTTGGCTTTTCGACAAGAAATTATAATCTTATGCTGAAATGGGGGACATGTGTGCATTGGTATCCCAGCACTGCGATGACAACAGGAACGTTGTCTCACCGTCTGGAGGCTGGAAGTCTGAGCGCAAGTTGTCCGCAGGTCCATGCTTTCTCCCATGGCTCTAGAAGACAACCCTTCCTGGCCTCTTCCAGCTTCTGGTGGCCTTAGTTAGTTTGTAGAGTCATGCAGTCACATGGCCTTCTTTTCTCTGCGTCTATTCACATCGCCTCTCCTGGGTGCCTGTCTGTATCCAAACTTCTCCTTTTTATAGGGATGCCAGTCGCTCCCATGGCGTCATTTTCACTTGATTATCTCTGTAAAGACGCTATTTCCAAATAAGATCACATTGGGAGGTACTGGGAGTTAGAACCTCACGGTATCTATTCAACCCATAACAATGTGTTTAACCATTATTGTTTCCTGGCATCAGAATAATACATAGGTTACATATCTATTTGGTTCTCTGCAAAGTAAATTAATTAGATACAGAGATATCATGCCTCAGGCAGTCTTTGTTGATGGTAAAAGATATGGTAGAAAATCATACAATTTAAAGAATATAGCCGGCTATGTTGCCAAACCTCGAAGTTTCCTTTGGTTCTGTCTGACATGGTTAATTGCTTCCTTCTATGTGATACCCTAGCATTTTCCACATACTTTTATCATCAAAGTTATTACATTCTACAATAGCTACTTACTTAGGTTAATCTCTCTAAATTATGAGCGGCTTGAAGGTTGGGGCTGTGCTTAAATCCTTTTTACATTCACGGGAACTGGCACATGGTAGGTACTCAATTTGGCGAATGGGGGAATTGATTTTAAAACAAGAGCAGCCTGGGATTTTGGCAGGTGTTTTCCTGTGTCTCTGGTAGCCCTTCAGGTAGAGGAAAGTGAGAATGTACCAGCGGAGAGACCTCCGCCAGAAGCCACCCTCCACAGATGCAGAACTTCTTTGAAGTCTCATTTCCATTTAAAAAATTAATGTGGATTTTGCATTCTCCTCCATAACGCATCCGTGTTTGTTTTAATACAAAACTGTTTCAAATTACTTAGCTAAAACCCTTAATTCCTCCCCCCTTATTCCATCCATCTTCAGTTTGAGAAAAATTGTCACCGCTGGGAGATATGCCATGTTTTATCTTATGAATGTACATACCACCTGGCACTCCGGAAGGCACCCACTTTTTTTTCTTAAAAGCCAAGGGATAGGGAAATCCAGTGGGGAGGTGAGATGGGACCATCACAGGGGACAAGGAAGGATGTGGCTGGGTTGGAAAAGCTCTTGGGGAGTTGAAGAAGGAAGCAAAGAAGACGGAAAGGCCCAGGCAGGCCTAAAAGTTGCTGATGTAAAGTGAGCGTGGCTTAAACATGACTGTTGGTGCCCTGCACACTTTTCTTTTTTCTCCTTTTTTGGGGAAGGTGGGTGAGAGGGTAGCAAGAGCAGAGAATAAGCAAAGGAAGAGAGGAGATGAGGGCAGGAAATCCATGGGCGGGGGAGTCCCCTGAGAAGCTTTGGTGTGTGGAGTATTTTGGTTGTAGAATATTTTTTCATTTTTATTTTTTATTTTTGAGAGAGAGAGAGAGAGAGAGAGAGCATAAGCAGGGGAGAGGTAAAGAGAGAGGGGGACAGAGGATTCAAAGCAGGCTTTGCACGGACAGCAGCAAGCCCGATGTGGGGCTTGAACTCACGAACCAGGAGATCATGACCTGAGCCGAAGATGGACATTCAAAAGATTGAGCCACTGAGGCACTCCTTAGTTGTAGAATCTTAATAGAAATTTAGGGCTCAGTTTCTTAAAGGAGAGAGTAGGTCTTGACGCCTTGGGCCATGGGAAATGAATGGAGGGTCTTTGGAAAAGTGTGGGGAGTTACAAACAATGGGCAAGACTGCCTTTGGCAGTGATACTGAGAACCTAGTGGAAAGGAGAGTTGTAAGAGTCCAGATAAAGGGTGAACGGGTGCAACCTCTGCAGCTGCAGGGGTGAGGGGGTGGGGGGCAGCCCTGCCCCGAAAGCCGTTGTTTCTTCCAGCACAAGCTCTAAGCACTTCTCTGACCCATTAATGTCACCTAGCTTGTAATGTCTACCTCCCAAAAGGAATGCGCTTCTGCGTATCTGTGAAACATTCACATGCTATAATTAATTCGAGATTTTGGTTCTAACGGCTCTGTTCCTGAAAATCAAGGAATAGCGTTTACACATTAGTTTATCATCAGCTGGTTAGCTGTTGCCTTGCACAATCCCTTAAAAAAGGAAAAAAAATTTTTTCTAAATAATTGTTTGTCAGAAAAGGCAATTAGGGCACTGCAGTTTTGCTCTGAAAATTTGGCATGAGAAATTTGATTTTCCCCAACATTTGAGATGGCCTCTCAGAAGGTATCACTCCACCCCTTTAAGGCACCATGCAAATTAGCCTAGGTCTCCAGGATCAGAATTCAAAAGCAATCAATCTAGTTCGAAAAGAAAACACACTATGAGGAAGAGTGAGAATTAACCAGAAATTTGGAACCCATCACGTGACATCTGTGGGCTGATGCAGCCCATGCCTTTCGATGTGATTCTGACACTGCTCTGTGGCAACAGCTGGTTAGAACTTAAAGTATTTTATGGGTCATGAGACTCTGTGGCTCTATCTACAAAGCAGCCCTAAGGAATTGGCGTTTTATGCCTTAACTATTCCTTCCAAAGCTCACTTCTCACTAAGAATGGGCAACCAGAGAGGTCTTTGTCCAAATACATTACATAATCCCTCCAGGAAATGCCATGACAGTGTACTGTTGATGAAATGGAAACCCTGGCACAGTGACCTTTCTCCCAGATAGCCTAGGACACACTTTATGCTTCACTGGGCAAACATCCCTCCTTCCAAAGGGATTCAGGTCCAAGGATTCCTTCCCTCACTGGGGGCCAGGACGCAATAGGTTGCAGAAGTAGTGAGGAGTTTCCTTTCTTTTAACGGAATCATCCAATATTTCTCCCAGCTGGAAGCGCACACACGTTGCATGACTAAAGGCACGGTGCCCCCGAATAATAACCTAGTCCTTGCCTCCGGGAGCTAAGGGTATAAATGATGCCATTTAAGAAAAGGCAGCTCACATTGTCAGTGTCCCCCCGTGTCACTCTATCTCGATTCTTGTTTTATGTTGGTATATTAGTTAAGAAAGGTGGGTATTGCTATTCTCTGAAAATTATCTTTACTTTTTTCCTGCCTCGATGTCCGGTGTCTTACATTGGTTAACTTACTTCCTTTTGTGAGAGGCATAGAAGATGTATGATCTCATTCATGCAAAATTTATTGAAGCATGTTAACTTTGTGTGTATTTACTTATGAAGCCTCAGGGTCAATCAGCAACACCAGGAAAAAAAAAAAAAAACCAAACCAACAAAACCTTCTCGCTTCTGGGGACTGTTACTTTAAGAGTAATTATCCTGCTAGTTACGATGACAGTGACTCCAGCATGAGTGCTTACTTTGAAATGACAGTGGAATCTATGTGTCCTTGAAAATTTTAATTCCTGCAAGAGTTGTCCAAAATAGATAAAACCAAGAGCCTGGGCGTAGTTGTTTATTTGTGGCTAATTAGTGAACTATATTCTCTCCTAAGCACAAAGAAGACAAGCTGTCTCTAGCAGATTAAAGGGTCAGAAAGTTCTAAGCCAATTTTTCTCACACTTGGGCAATGCACCTGCTCTTTTAGAGGGCAAAAATGATTTCAGCTCCACAATATTGACTTAAATTTTTTTCTGTTACAATATTACTCAAATTCATACAGACAGGCCCGTGTGCAATTAAAAGGAAAGTTGTTTTTTCTTTTTTCTTTTTTAATTTTTGAGCGCAGGATTGCACATATGCCCATTAGGTAAAAATTGCTAATTATATTGTTCAAATATATCATATGTTTTTATTATTTTTTGTCTGCTCGATCTGCCAATATTGAGACAGGTATATGTATTGCTGTCCTAGGGCTACCGTAACAAATGCTCAAACTTTGGTGGCTTCAAACAGAAACTGATTCTCTCTCAGTTCTGGAGGCCAGAAGTCTGAAATCAAGGTGATGGCAGGGCTGTGCTCCCTCTGTGAAGGCTCTAGGGGAGAATCCTCCCTTCCTCTTGCAGCTTCAGGTGGCTCCGGATTTTGCTTGGCTTGGGGCTGTGTCACTAATTGCTGCCTGTGTCTTCACACATCCTTCTCTGAGTCTGTCTTCTCTTTTGTCTCTTATGAAAACACTTGTGATCGGAATTAGGGCCCCGCCAGATAACCCAGGAGGATCTCATCTTGAGATCCTTAACTTAATCACATCCGCAAAGACTTTTTTTCTTTTTTCTTTTTTTTTTTCTCAGATAAGGTCACATTTACAAGTTTTGAGGGTCAGGAAGAGGACATATCTTTTGGAGGTCACCATTTAACCTGCTACAGTGCGTTAAAATTTCCCACTATGTCCGTCAATTTTCAACCGCTCGTACCTCTGCCAATTTTTATTTTTTGTATTTTGAAGGTGATCTTATTAGATACAACCCACCCTGATTATTTCTTTTATCGTTACAGGATGACCTTCTTTATGTTCTCCCAATTTTTTGCCTGTTTGTTTGCTTTAAGATCTGGTTGTCTGATGTGAATATAAGTTTCAAGCTTTCTTTGGTGGGTGTTTCTATGTTACATCATTTTCTATCATTGGATTTTAGATTTTCGTTGTATTGTTTTTTAGAGGTGTTTTTTGAAAACAGTTTATGGTTGTACTAAAATCTTCTAAAAACTTATTCAAAAGTAGAGATTATAGTCCAATGAACCCCCAAACATCCATTAACCAGATTCATCATTATCAAGATTTTATCACATTTGCTTCTTCTAACCCTTTAGAAGTGTGTTCCTTTCCTTTTTGTTTTGTTTTGTTTTCTTTGCAGAAGTATTTTTGAAAAAAAAATTTTTTTAACGTTTATTTATTTTTGAGACAGAGAGAGACAGAGCATGAACGGGGGAGGGTCAGAGAGAGAGGGAGACACAGAATCGGAAGCAGGCTCCAGGCTCTGAGCTGTCAGCACAGAGCCCGACGCGGGGCTCGAACTCACGGACCGTGAGATCATGACCTGAGCCGAAGTCGGACGCTTAACCGACCAAGCCACCCAGGCGCCCCTGCAGAAGTATTTTAAAGCACTTTCCAGATATCGTGTCATTTCAACCTACATATTTCATATGTATGTCTAAATAATATGAACACTTTCTTTTTTGTGTAACAAAATACCATTATTACATCCAACAAAATTAGTAATAATCCTTTGGTATCATATAATACTCAATATATAATTTAATTCCTCTAGTTTGCTCATGCTTTCTTATAGTTGGTAATTTGAACCAGAATCTAAACAAGGTCAATGTGTTTAATTTGGTTGTTAGATCTCTTTGGTCTCTTAGTACAGAGGGGTTCCCCTTTCTTTCATGCTATTGTCTTCTTTCAGAAACAAGTTAGTTTCTGTAGAGTGCTTCATATTTTGCATTTTGAAGTCTGTGTTTTGCTTTGTGATATAATTTAACTTGTTCTATGATCCCTTGTGTTCCCTTTGGATAGAAATTATTCATTCTGAGGGTTTCTGTCTTTAAAAAAAATTTTTTTTTAATGTTTATTTATTTCTGAGACAGAGAGAGACAGAGCATGAGTCGGGGAGGGGCAGAGAGAGAGGGAGACACAGAATCCGAAACAGGCTCCAGGCTCTGAGCTGTCAGCACGGAGCCTGACACGGGGCTTGAACTCACAGATGGCGAGATCATGACCTGAGCTGAAGCTGGACGCTCGACCGACTGAGCCACCCAGGCGCCCCAAGAATTTCTGTCTTTTAACTGATGAGTTTGATCAATTTACATTAACATTACCAATATTTGAAGTTTATCTCTGCAATCTCTTTTTGTGCTTTCTCTCAGTTTTTATTTATTTTTGCCATCTTTTTTACTTTTTAAAAACTTTCTCCCTTTATCCTTTAATAAACATTTGGTTTTATTTTTATTTTTTGTGGTTATCCTTAATTTTTAAAATGACCATATGACCAGACCAAATCTGTGAGTAATCAATATTTTTAAAAAGTCTTTCCTCCCTTCCTTCCTTCCTTCCTTCCTTCTGTCCTTCTTTCTCCTTTTCTTCTTTTAAAGCTCAACTATTCAATTTTCATGTAGTATTTGTAAGTGTCTATAGGTAAAGTATTTCTGTATTAGTTTAATCTACTACTATTTTCTAGAGTTATTGAAATATCAAAATCTTTTTTTAAAAACCCATGTGAATGGGGGCACCTGGGTGGCTCAGTTGGTTAAGCATCTGAATCTTTTTATTTTTTTTTTTAATGTTTACTTATTTATTTTTTGAGAGTGAGAGAGAACACGAGCAGGGAAGGGGCAGAGAGAGAGGGAGACAGAGAACCCCAAGCAGACTCTGAGCTGTCAGCACAGAGCCTGATGCAGGGCTTGAACTCAATAACCTTGAGATCATGACCTGAGCTGAAACAAGAGTTGGACGTTTAACTGACTGAGCCACCCAGTACCCCTAAGTGTCTGAATCTTGATCTCCGCTCAGGTTATGATCTTGCGGTTTGTGAGTTTGAGACCCCCATCTGACTCTGCATTAACAGCGTGGATCCTGCTTGGGATTGTCTCTCCCTCTCTTTGTCCTTCCCTCCCTCCCTTTCTCTTTCTCTGTCTCTCAAAATAAATAAATAAACAAAACAAATACCCATGTGAATGAATCAGTGTGTGTGTGTGTGTGTGTGCGTTTATTTGCATGTACCTCAGCTTTCCTTAATTTAATTATGGGCAATCCAGTATAGGGTGTGGTATGTAGTGTCTGGATTCTCTCATTGTGCCATTTGTAGCTACCGTTTTAATGTCACTTCTTGCAAACTTTTTGTAGCCATAAATATAATTGGAGGTGTTAAAACTGCAGAAAACATTCTATTATGTAATTATCCAGGTGATAACAAGTATATTTATGATAATATATATAAAGATTATAAAAATGGAAACATAAAATTAAAACCAATTCTTGTCGTGATCTTTGGATTTCAGAATATTTGCGTGGTCTATGGAAACTGGTTTTGGAAATAGTATCCCTTGGTCTCTAGTCGGATTTATAACTAGCCGGTTTTAGAAAGTATTCTCATCTGTAGGTTGAACTTAATTCCAGTTCTCCTATTAAATCTTTTGTAATTTTGAGGGGAATAAAAAAATTAAGCTTACTGTATTAGTCAGGGTTCTCCAGAGGAAGGGAGAGAGAAAGAGAGGGAGAAAGAGATTGACTGATTTTAAGCAATTGGCTTATACCATTATGGAGACTGATGGCTTTGAAATCTGACGGGGTAAGCTGGCAGGTTGGAGACTCAGAGAGGAGTTGCAGTTTGAGTCCAAAGGCCATCTTCTGGCAGAATTCCTACTTGCTTGGGGGAGGGCAGACTTTGTTCTATTAAGGACTTCAACTGATTAGATGAGGCTCACCCATTATGGAGCACCCATTACAGACAGTAATCAGCTTTACTCAAAGTCAATTGATTCAAATATTAATTACATCCAAAAAATACCTTCACAGAAACACCCAATTAAATGTTTGACCAAATATCTGGGTACTGTGGCCCAGTTCTAGTTGACGCACAAAAGCAACCTCCACATTTACTTTATAGCTTTTGTTACTTGGTTACCCCTGTGTTTCTATGTCTGCCTCACCACCTAGGCTGTGATCACCTCCAGGGTAAGCACTGTCTTCAGTGCCCAGCGTGGTTCCTGGAGTTTAGTAGATACTGGATACATGTTTTAAATAAATTAATAATAAAAGGGGGAAGCAGGGAAGGAACCTGAAATTCATTTCAGGCATAGATAAAAACAAAGCATGGATATCCTGAGTTTTTAAAACAGTTTATTTGCAATATCTGTGATTACAGAGCCCATACTTGTTTCAAAGCAGATACCTCTGATACAATGAACTTTTACTGAGGGGCCTGCTACGTGCCAGGAACTATGCTAGGTGCAATCTATGTTCCTCGTGAACCGTAAGAAGTTATCTATATAGATCAACAAGCTCTTACTCCCTTTTCCTGGAGAGAGGATGGATCATGATTCTTTGTGGCTCGGTTTAGTGCCCAAACTCTCTAACGTAATTTCCAGGATTGATTTAAGGCTTTTCTGGTGGGGCAGTAGGGGAAGCAGAGCTCTTGAATTTTTCCATCTCAAATGCTACGTGTATGGCCGATCTAATTGTTTCAAAGAAATCACAGGCGGTTCTTCATACCTGTCTTTGATTCGTTTTCTTCCTTGCAGCAGTCCCAGTGGGGATGTTTACGTATTTAGGTGTTATAACAGGCTGGATTGCACTCCCTCCAAATTCATATGTTGAAGTCCTAAGTACTTTAGAATGTGACTGTATTTGGAATTGGGGGCTTTAAAGTTAAAGTAATTAAGTAAAATGAGATCATGGGGCAGGCCCTAACCCAATATGACTGGTCATCTCATAAGAAGAGTTTAGGACACAGACACGCACAGAGGGAAGACCATGCAAAGACATGGGGAGAAGACAGCTCTACGAGCCTGAAGAGAGCTGGCTCAGAAGAAATCAACCGTGTAGACACCTGGATCTCAGACTTCTAGCCTCCGGAAATGTGAGGAATCAGTTTCTGAGTGTCTAAGCCATACAGCCTGTGTTACGGCAGCCCCAGCAAACAATACAACTGTGCATTTTTCATGTAAATTTTTTCTTATCACAATCAGATTTTTCCTTGTTGTTATTCATTTTGCAGCCAAAACGTGATCCCACCTGGGCTCTCCAGTCAGTGCCTTTCTAACACTTGCAGTTTGGAGTTGAACATAAAAGATTGAAGTAACTCTTAAAGTCAGATGAATCTTGGCTTCAAATCTTTTCATACCACTGCAAATGGCTACAGGGCTTAGGCTAAACTACTTAAGAAAGACCCTGCACTAGTTTGCATTTGATCAGCAAAAACCACATGAGACAGAGCAAATGTCCTGCTCTGTTTTGCTCGATGATTCTGGTGTAATTAAGGGTACCTCTGAAAATCAGTCTGACGGTTTGGATGTGGGCTGGTGCCAGTTAGCTGTGTTCTCCCCCAGTAGGTTGTACTCAGTCTTTGCCATTGTTCTTAGAAAAAGTACCATGGGCAAGTCCAGGCAGTTTCACTGCCACCGCTGGAGAGCTAAAAGCAAATGGCCCACTGAGGCGGTATGTTGGGTGCTCTACCAAGTTAACTATTTTTGATTAGTGTTAGTAATTGAAAGTGAATCATGATAGGCACCCTTTCTTCTTTCTCTATGGACTCTATCTTGTACTTCAGAAAACATGCAAAAATGTATAATCACATATTTTGTTTAAGAATGTATAATTTTGTTTCCTTCCAACACTTAAATACAAAAAGTTCCCTTCTGTCTTCAAACACCAATGTCATCCATATTTTATCCTTTAAAAAAATTTTTTTTAACGTTTACTCATTTTTGAGAGACAGACAGAGACAGAGCACGGGCGGTGGAGGGGGCAGAGAGAGAGGGAGACACAGAATCCAAAGCAGGCTCCAGGCTCTGAGCTGTCAGCACAGAGCCCGACACGGGGCTTGAACCCACAAACCATGATATCATGACCTGAGCCAAAGTCGGCTGCTCAACTGACTGAGCCACCCAGGTGCCCCAGATGTCATCCATATTTTAGATTCTTAGATAATAAACATGTTACATGAAGAGTGTTATGTGCTCACTCCTGAAATTCTCGTCTATAGTCCTTAGTCTACCTTTTGCAATCTTTTTCAACTTCCTGGCTTCTCTTAAACTTCAATGAAAATGTATGTCTTTCTATCCTTGATCAAACAGCTTAATCTTCTCTTGCCCACGATTTTCAATTATACTGGCTTTGAAAGGTCTGAGGACGTTGTCTGTATTAAAGACATTGCAAACAGTCTAGCATTGTTGTAAGCTGTGCAGGCTCAAATCCCACTGGAAACCTAGATCTCAATTTATCATAACCCCGGGGCATGTCTACATTTTCTATAAACAAATTGAAATTATTTCCCCTTTTGATCTGGATATACTAAAAAAGAAATCTCTCATTTTGGGATAAAAACATGGCTTTTTTTTTTTTTTTAAGTTAAGGGGGTTTATTTCTCATAAAAATGGATGGATTGGGAGCCCACCAACCTTTGTGCAAGCTTCCCACCTTTCCCTTTAGCTGACGGGGGGACTACAGACATCTAACCCCAGGCCTCTCTCAGCTTAAATCCCATGAACATCTCCCATTGTGGCACAGGCAGGAGATAACAAAGCAGAGATGAAGCATTATCAAGTGTTACCCAGAGGACCCTCATTTGGCGTGGAGGATGCGTTCTCTTTAGCCTTTCCTCCATCTCTGAGACCCGAATCGCGGCGCCGGCTTTCGGTTGATGGCTAGAGAGGTGAGCATACAGGGTGGGAGCTCTCTAAGTGTTTCTGTTCCTTGTCCTTGGATCCAAAGCTTCTTTATGTGTCATTACCTTTCTCATCCAAGGTGAACATGAACTATTAGGCAGTACTCATAGAACAATTGTTTGGCTTGTGTCTAGGAATTTTCTCACATTCTTGCAGTACTGATTTTCTCCATTTAAAGCACAAAAATTTGCAGGAAGCCTGGATGGCTCAGTCGATTGAGCGTCCAACTCTTGATTTCGGCTCAAGTCTTGATCCCGGAGTTGTGGGATCGAGCTCCACATTGGGCTCCACATTGAGCATGGAGCCTCATGTGAGGCTCTCTTTCTCTCTCTCTCTCTGTCTCCTTCTGCCCCTCCCCCCCCACTTGTGCATGAGCTTTCTCTCTCTTTAAAAAATAAAAATAAAAATAAAATAAATAAAGCACAAAAATTTGCTGTTCAATAAATTGTCTTCTTTTTGCCTTGTACAGTGAAGGAATGATTCTTGGTTATTTACCTAAAGGTTTGTCATACTCAAAGGGAGTACTACATTGAGGTGATACTCGTAAGGGAACAGCTTGGATACAAAGGAGCAACATGTTTTTGTTTCCCGGGTTTATAAAAAAGTACCTTTTTAGATCAGAGCCTGATGCGTGCACATTCTAAGTACAAAACCTGGAATTAAAACAGGCAAACCTTTTTTACTGAATAGAATTCTCTGTACAGGTCAAGGAAATGCCAAACTTAACAGATGTCTTACACTGTGCCCTGAAGGTCAATAAATTAGAGTTTTGTTGAACCAGGAAGAGGAAGGAATTCCAGAACTTCAGGTCCCCCAATGGAAATGCCCCTTAGGACAAGTCTAAACTAGGGAAATAGCACTGGATCTCTTCCAAGTCAGTTGGCCCAGTGTAGTGTAACTCATTTCTGGGCCCCCTGAAGCTGTTTGTTCAACTCTGGCGTCTACAACTCTACAGTGTCAAAGGGAGTTAATCATTAGCAAGTGTGAATAATGTCAGCATAACAAGGCATGATTGCAGTTCTCTCTGTTTTGACAAAATTTTAAGCATTTGTCAGAATAATAATAAAAAAAAAAAACAACCAAAAACATGACCACAGAATGTTAAAGTAGCATGGAATTTGGGGAACAGTTAACTCACTTTCTAGCGTTGTAAATCAGCATTCTCATTGTTTTTCTAGAAAAGAAGTGGCATGATACTCTCCAGATTATATAGGGTTGCTGACTGGCCTGGGGTAGTCTGATCTGGCTCAAGGCAACTTGTCTCCAGAGAACCCGTATTTGGAGAATGATCTAAAGGTTTAAGTGTAGGGCCTTAAGGCTTTCCATTCTCTTCTGTCAGAGCCACCAAGTACTGTTGCACAAATAATGTGGATGCAGCTGTGTTCCAGAGCCTAATAGACCTCCTGCTTGTCCCCTGGACTGGGGAACAGAACGAGTCCAAAACCTCTCCTTGGATGAGAATCACGGGAACCCTGAGTTCTGAACTCTGAAGTTGGGGACAGGAGGTAAAGAAACATTCTAGATGCATCGAAAGATGAATTTGCCTTGGCCTCATCTGAGTTCTGGTTGAAAAAGAGATGATCGCCCTAAAACGTAATCAAGAATTCTAGCAACCACCCCAACTGGCTCTAGAGAGTCAAGGGAATGAGGGGGCACTCGGCCAAGCTCCATGATGGCAGCTGAGTCCTAAACCCCAGGGTGTCTCTGAAAATCAGTCATGTGTTATAACTGGGATAATTATCAAGTTCTTTCACGAGGTGCACAGACAGGCTTCATCTTTTCCTGGGACCAGCACCCCTGAGGTATGCCCTCCTTTGGTTAATGCCACACCACTCATTTACCTTGTTGCTCAATCCAGAATGTCAGGACACACTGAATCAACTACCAAATCCTACTTCCTAAGCTCTCCAATGATCTGTCTCCTCTCTCTTCTTGCTGTCATTGGCTTAGTTCAGATATTGTAATTTTCTCTTGTTCTAGCTGGCCTTCATGATCTTCAAATTCAGGCATGATGCTGTTAGAGTCACCTCTTTAAAATCAGGAATTGATCCCAGCACTGCCCTGCATGTTCTGTGTGTCCCTTTCCAGTGGATAAAGCCCAGCCCTTGGGAATGGCCTGCCATTTGCTTCCTAACTACGGCTTTGCCTTCCACTCTGGCCCCATTTCCATTCTTTCCAGCCTTACGCCAGTCTTTGGAGTTTTATGCATCATGGACTTTCACACCTCCTGGCTCCCTCAAGCTGTTCCGTCTACCTAGGATACTCTCTGTGTGTGGCCAACTCGAAAATGCCATTTAACTGTCCTTAGAAGGCTCTTCTTTTATTGCCATTCTCTTTGTCCTCTCCCTTGTCTCTGCCACCTTGCATTAATTACCCCCTCTATATTCCATATGTCCTCATTGTCTATCGAAGCATGTACCACATTGTATCAGAAGCATTTATTTATGTCTGTCTCCTTTGCAAGACTACGAGATTCTGGAAGGCAGGGCCTGTTGCATTCATTTTTGTATCCTCATTCCCTAACACACCAGTACTGAGTACCGTGGAAGTTTTTAAAGTTCATGGAGCTGGAGGTTAGGCAGTTGTTAGCATTTGCATTCAAGTAGGCAGACTTGAGTCAAACCATCATGTTCGGTTAGGTCATAAAATGAAATGATCCTAACTTAGTAGTTCTCAGTCTTGCTGTACTTTGCAATTGCCTGGAGATCTTAGAAAGTATTGAGGGGAAGTTGGTCTCAGAGAGGAGGAACAGGTCGGTCTGGGAGCCTTCCTGCAAGATCATCCTGGGTCCCATTTCCTGAGGCTCTGACCTAGTTGAGCTGGAGTGTGGTGGGACATCAGGATTTAAAACAGTTGCTAATGTGTGAAACTAATGTGTACTTAAGTTTGAGAGCCACAGTCCTACGTGAACCCACCATATAAAGCATAAATTGATATACTTGGTGTCTTTCTGACATGTTTCATAACTTCTTTCTCTTTCTACTCCTTCAACTATCGACACCAAAGGCAGTTAGAGACTCAGTCCAAACATGGGAGAAGCTTTCAACCCTGGCCACACAGTATAACCATTACTCAGGAAACTTCAAAAATCCTGATGCCTGGAATCATAACCTAGAGCTTAAAGAACACATAGAGTTCTCTACATCACTCTGGATGGCAGCCTCCACATGCCATCATCACTCTTGTGGGATGATGATATTTTGTCTCAGAGACGTTGGGAGAGAAGAAAGGAGGGATACTGGAGAGCAGAAAGGGGATAAATCCGAAGGAGAAAAAATTACATATGACATTTCATGGGGATATTACCAATAACAGGTTTAGGTTTCATTCAGGGACACTAAAATAGGTGATTGGAAATTGCTTTCACCTCATGCTTCTTAGCTACTGATTCTTGCATTTGGTAATACTTGTCATGATGTGAAGGGACAACCGAGACTTGCTACTCTGTGCAGACATAAAAATCCTCATCCATTAGGGAATCTGGTTGAGGAAGGGGAACCAACAGAAGGATCCCTCCTTTCATACTTGGATAGGATACTCAGGTGGCAGCCTGGCACCAGTGGTTCATTGATGAAGTCAAAGCAGTGATGCTTTATTCCCTGTTAGCCTGTCCCATGGAACCCTTGATCGTTTTTCCCTCGAAGTAGGAGAAACAAACGCTGCCCTTTATACTTTCCTCTGAGAGAGAGAGAGAGAGAGAGAGAGAAGAGATGAAGCTGCTTTCAATGTGCTCTTTGTGGATATGGCTTATGTCCATCCCTCTCCACCCTTAATTCACTGCACACTTGAAAACAGCAAATGAGACAGAGACGCTGACTTCTAAAATACAAATTTCAAAGAAGTAGTGCATAGGGCACAGAGTGTTGTTTATCGAAACAGTAGATATAACAAGACAAAAAGCAGATAGAAGTATTCCTCTGAAGTTTGTATTTTCACCAGGCTCAGTTGCGGGTAGGCATGGTGAGTACATATGTAGCCTTTACAATTATGAACGGTTGTTGTGACATATGCTTTTTCAGGTGGAACCTATTGCTCTAAGTTTAAGAAGGTCAATGGTTTCTATTCCCTGATGGCTTTGAAAGTGTCTAGGACTCTGTCATTTTCAAGTCAAATGTTTACTTTGCTGACAGTGCAATGAAGTGTTTCCATTCTCTTACATCTAGTAGATGCTTTCTATGGTCAAGTCCTAAGGGTGCTCTTACTAAACTTGAATGGGTGCTATCTTTTATACTTATGCTTGCTTTTTATCATATTTAAACATCATGGTAGGTCATTTCTGAGATGGTCTTTAATGATGCCTGTCTCCTGGTATTCACTGCCTTGTATAATCTCCTCTCCTTGAGTAACTTGCTTCTAATGAATACAGTATCTCAGTCTTGAGGGGATGCTGATTCTGTGATTAGATTACAAGAGGCTGTGACCTCTACCTTGGTAGCAGACACTCTCTCTTGCAGGCTTGTTGCAAAAGTTGCCACGTTTGGGAAGCCCACAGGGTGAGGATCCAAGGTCGGCCTCCAGTCAATAGCAAGCTAGAAACTGAGCCCCTTGGTTCAACAGCCCAAAAAGGAATTCAAAGCTGCCAGCTACCACATATGTGAGCTGAGAAGCAGATTCTTCCCCAATTAAGCTTTCAGATGAGACCCCAACTTTAGCTGGCCTTAGTTGATTGCAACCTTGTGAGAGACCCTGAATTAGAGAACCCTAGTTAAGCTGCCCAGATTCCTGACCCACAGAAACTATGGGATAATGTGTGTTGTTTTAAGTGGCTAAATTTGTTACCTAGCAGCAGATAACTGATACAAACACTATTTGAAACATTCTTTTTTCCCTCTCTCCCTTTTTAAAAAAAATTTGAGTATAGCTGACACACAATGTTACATTAGTTTCAGGTGTACAACTTAGTGATTTGACAAATTTGTATCATATACAGTTCTTCCATTGTTATCGATGTTTGGGGTCATCTTACCTCTATGAAAACAGTATACAATTCTAGAAAAGAGGGATGGTTTCTTATATGCCTTGGTATCCTCCTTAAAGTATTTAGTGAAGGATTTTGCATAGAGTAAATGCCCATTAAGTACTTATTAAATGAATGAAAAAAGGTATGTTTGTTCCTGATATTTTCAGAAAGGAACTTGGATTCACGCCTCCTGATATTTGGCATCTGTGATTCTGCCATGTTTGTATAGTTAAGCGAGTCATGCTTATTTCTTCTCAGTTAATAAAGAAAAATGGATTCCCCCCCCACAAAAACATTACAATTATTTTTTCTAGGAATTTGGAGAATAAGCAGTCCTATATTTTGCAGGTTTAATGAAGAGCCAAATTGGATGTACTTTATAAAATGGGGTAAAATATATTTGGACAACAAATTCTGGATCCTGATTATTTTCTGTCTGCCTCTGCTCACATTTTTCCTACTATTCACTGTAAATGGTTATCATTTAGCTAGTCATGTAAGAAGAAGATGCATTTGTAGCATGATGAATCTTTAACTCCACCAATAGTAGAAGAATGTTGTAGTCATTTTTGGCTTGTTGACATCTTTGTTGTTGTTTTTTTTTAATTTTTAAATGTTTTCAAATTTATTTTTGAGAGAGAGAGAGACAGAGTGAGACAGAGCATGAGTGGGGGAGGGGCAGAGAAAGAGGAGGACACACAGAAACCAAACCAGGCTCCAGGCTCTGAGCTGTCAGCACAGAGCCCAGGTGGGGGGGGGCTTGAACTCATGAACCGTGAGATCATGACCTGAGCCGAAGTCCGACGCTTAAGCGACTGAGCCACCCAAGCACCCCTTGTTGACATCTTTGTTAAGAAAGTCATGCATCAATCATTTACCACTATAATCTAATCAACAAGAAAAATCAAGAAAATATCAATATAAAACCAACAAGTCATATTATAATTAATAGTTTGCTTTTTTTCTCATCCCTCAGCCTTTCAGTGCATCTATTTTTTTTATTTTATTATTAAAAAAAATTTTTTTAATGTTTACTTACCTTTGAGAGAGATAGAGAGACACAGTGCCAGCAAGGGAGGGGCAGAGAGAGAGGGAGACAGAATTCAAAGCAGGCTCCAGGCTCTGAGCTGTCAGACCCAATGCGGGGCTCAAACTCACTAGCTAGGAGATCATGACCTGCGTGGAAGTCAGACGCCTAAACGCCTAAAGACTGAGCCACTCAGGCGCTCCTCAGTGCATCTATTTTAGATACAGAGGACCAGGAAGGGCAGATTAAAGGTAGATTTCCCATTGTTGTCTAGAGGAAGTGATACTTGCCTTTATCTTTCCTTTCTTTACAGTGCAAGATGCTTTCACAAGATAACACTACTTCCCTGAATAGCTTCCCCATTCTTGCTCCATTGTAGTAGCATTTTGGGTTTGGACTTCCAAGTTTATAGCTGCTTGTGTTCTCACTCTGGCAGAAAGACATCCTCTCCCTCGGGCACCTTACTGTATAACTCACTGCTTTGAACTACAGCCATATGGGTGTGTGATCAATCTGTCCTCCTCAAGAAATGCAACCACGGTAGGCAAGGGAATCCATCTGGATCCTCTGTGGCTCTCTGAGAGATGGGGGAGAGCCTGTTAAGATTGAAGAGGCAGTAATTCCTTCCAGGTGTAGTCAGAGACCCCTCTTTAGTCTAGATAGCTCAAGACAAAGCATCCTAAACCTTGGTCTCTGGCCATATTCTTTCCTGGTGGGTAAATGGGGATAAAGTTAATGGCAGTTCTAACCCCCATAGGAGTTATTTCCAATTCCAAACTATGTGCTGCCTTTAAGTCTGGTACAGGAACTACATGGACGAACTACATGGAAAAACTTCTGAATTTCAGCAAGTCAGTTGGCAAATTCTTTTGTGAATTTGAAGGAACATGTAGGTTAGATGATCCTGTGTTTAGACAGTATTGACGTGACCACTAGTTTCTGGAGATTACCGATGTAACGATAATTGTCAACCTGCAGGATGTTTGAAGAGGGTCTCTCTTTAACCTGTACTGTTCAATATTATCAGTGACTTGGATGAGATCATTCAGGACACACTGATCACCTTGGTTGGTTATGGGAAGCAGGATGAGTTAAGCAAATAAACTGAAAGACAGAATAAAAATCCAGAAACAGTGGGTGAAATCTAACAAGATAAACTTCAATAGGGATAAATGTAAAGTCCCACAATTGGGTACACCACACACACACACACACACACACACACACACACACACTTCTTTCTCCTGGATGAGGAAGGGTTATGTTCTGAAGCCTGGACTTGAGGGTAGTATTCAGGTATGGGGGATCGAGGTGTAGAGGACGGGGTGGCAATCTTGGGGTGATGCTGAATCAAAAGCCAGCCAGGCGAATCAACAGAGTGACCCAAAGAGGTTAGCTCGGAGGGAGGGGGCATCTAGCTACCAAGCCAGTGGGGTGGAGGGTTGTGACAGAAAAGTCTTGAAGAGGATGGGAGACGGAGGTTATAGGCAGAGCCTGGGGCAGTTCCTGTGCTCTTGGTTGCTTTGCTATTTTTCTCCATTGCAGTGGCTTTAGGCATGGGTGGGGAAGGAACAGTTAAAGGCACCAGCCAGGTGTGGACAAGCATAAATACAAAAAAGGGGAACTTGGTCTGGGAGAAGCACGTAGGTAAAAAGGCTCAGGGATCCCTGTTGAAAGCATGATGTGAGTGAAGATTAAATTGTGGTTGCCAAGAGAGCTCACTTGATCTCTGGCTGCATTGATAAATGTCAATTATATTTACCACGATGCTTGGTCTGTTATCTCCTAGTGTACTGGTCCAGTAGTGGGTAACATGCCCTAACAAGGATCATCGACACACAAAAAGGTAGCTAGAAGAGAGGTTTCATTCATTCGTTTATTCACCAAATATTTATTGAACACCTACAAAGTGAAGGTACTTTTCTAGATGCTGGGGATTTAGCTGCAAACAAGACAGACAAGGTCTTGGCTCCCATTAGCCTTCATTGTAGTGGGGAGGGAGGAGCAGTGAAGCAGTGCACAGATAAATAATTATATATAGAAATAAGTCTCATGGAAAACAAAATGGGATGATGTGCTGGGAAGTGACTTAATAAGCAAAAGGAGGGAGTTAACTTATACAGGGTGGGCAGGGAAAGCCTCCCTGAAGAGCTCACATCTAAAGGATGAGTAAGACTCAAGCATAGGAAGATCCAGGAAACGAATTCCTGGAAGGAGCGGCTAATCCAAAGGTGCTGAGGTAGGAAAAAGCTTGGAGCATAGAACGAGGGACAGAAATCTGGGAAACAGTGAGCAAGGAAGAAAGTGGTATGAAGGGAGATCAAAAAGGCAGGAGGGGTTGGTGGTAGTAAGGGGATGCAGGCTGGTCCCATTTGTTTGATGGTATGAAACGATTGTGTTTACAGCACTTACTACCTACCAGGCAAGATTCTAAGTGCTTTACAAATAGTTAAAAATGCTTTCACAACCATGATTTCATTTGTAACATTAAAAAGTCATACTAAGTGGGAGTTTTATACGTAGTGACCTTATAGACCTTGACTGTGAAATACGGAGAGAATAAATGAGTTGCCCAAGAACCATATCCTGTGATATGTTCAACCTGCAGAAACTATACCTTAGAGATGGGCATCGCGGCCAGGTTTGAATATTTCATGGACTCTGCTCAGTAATCCATAATCCTTGACCGGCGACCCTGTAAGTCCCCTCTTCACACTGAGTCGTGTCTAATCCTTGCCAAACTGATCTTTTTTACTTTGTATTATTCTTTTCTTTCATCAAAATCTCAGGGTACTCGAAGAGTGGCTCTAGTTCATGGTTATTTATTTATTTATTTATTTATTCATTGAAAGAGAGGGAGGGAGGGGCAGAGCGAGAGAGAGGATCTCAAGCAGGCTCCAGGCCCAGCGTGGAGCTTGGTGACCCCAGGATCATGATCTGAGCTGAAATCAAGAGTTGGATACTTAACTGAGCCACCCAGGTGCTCAGGTTTTTGTCTTTACATGAGGGAAGAAGGAGCGCATCATCAGCATATGCAAGCCTGATGCCTGCTTTCATTTATTTATTCAGTTAACAAATATTTAATTGAGTATTTCTCCTGGGCAAGAGACACTGTGCTTGGTGCTGGGTGTAGACAGGTCAATGAGACAGGTACAGTTCCTGTCCTTACGCAGCTTATGCTCAGTGAAAGAGACAGATGATAAACGATAAAAACAAATACCTATGTAATTTCAAGTTTTATTAAATGCTAAGGAAGTGATGACATATATTTTTGTTATTTAGAAAATGTTTATTTATTTATTTTTGAGAGAGAGAGAGAGACAGAGACAGAGACAGAGACAGAGAATCCCAAGCAGGCTCTTTACTGTCAGCACACAGCCCAACATGGGGCTTGAACCTACAAACTGTGAGATCATGACCTGTGCCAAAATCAAGAGTTGGATGCTCAACTGATTAACAGGTGCCCCTATTTTCAATATTTTTGATGTATTGTAATTTATACTGAAATTTGGCAGCTCAAACAACCATTGTCATTTACTTTGCTCACAAATCTGCTACTTGGGGAGGGCTCAGTGAGAAACGCTTATCTCTGCTCCACACAGCACCAACTGTGGCTTGAGAAGGGTGGAAAGATCCACTTCCAAGGTGACTGACACATATTTGTTACTGGTTACCAATTGGGAGCTCAGCTGGGGTTGTGGCTGAGGGCTTCATTTCCTCTCTGCTTCAGCCTCTCTATGGGACTGCTTGGGCGTCCTCACAGCATGGTGGCAAGGTTCTGAGAAACTGTCAGTCTTTTCAAGCCCTGGGTCCAGGACCCAGTGTCATACACCATTGGTCAAGCAGTCAAGTCCACCTATATTCAAGGGAATCTAGGGCAAGAATGGTCTTAAACCCCAACTGTGGCCACCTTTGATCTATCACAGTCTGTCAATTCATAAGTTTCTATTTTTGCGTCCAGTACCTTAGAGAGGGGTTTATTTGTTTGTTTGTTTTGTGTGTGTGTGTGTGTGGGTGTGTGTGTTTGCCTGCAAATTTTTCCTACAATTAGGAAGTGTTGACATTGGTTTATAGGTGATGGCTTAGGTGTGAGTTTATGGTCTGACACATGAGGATTATGAACAGATTATCGTGCTTCTCCCTTGATTATTTTCTTTAAAAACAACATGTATTAAATAAATAAGAATAAAAGAGCAAGACATCAAATATGAATGTCTTTGGAAAATTAAATATGGATTCTTACATTTAAAAGTTTTAAAAAACAGTAGTTCCTTAACTGACCCTTGTTCTGTCATGAGGTTCTGAATCTTATGGGGTTTTTATATGTCTTACAATATCATAATCATGCTAGGCTTGGTGTTCAGAGTCCTTCAACGTGTTTATTGGACTATCAGTGGTTGTCAGATGCATATTAAGAAAAAGTATGCTTAGTTTGCTTGGTGGTTAGCTAATGAACAGACTTCCTTTTTGGCTGACTCTCTCCCATTTCAGTTAGCCTCCCCCTGCTGGGTGAAGGTGGAAACACCTGGTTTGAATTCCATCTCTTTCCCTTTCTGTGGACCACTGGTAACTTAACCTTTTTGGAATTCAGTTTCTATAACCAGGAAACAGAGGTAACAATACTAACTTGAAAGGTGTTTTGGAGGAATTCGTAGGCTACCTTCAGTGAATCATCTGGGCACAGAGTTAAGTATTCAATAAATGTTAGTTTCCTTTCTCTTCTCTGGGCTCACCCCCATTTTTGTCTTTCTTGCCTTGAGGCTAAGTTGTGGAGAGAGCAATAGCATATTTTTAACAGTCCTCCAGGCATCACTATCTCCCCTTAATCCCTGACTAACTTTGAAAGCTAAAACATGGTATTGCTGATTAAAAAAAAAAAAAAAAAAAAAAAAAAAAGACACCCACGCCTGTATGCGCACACACATCATGTTATTTCTGTTTGCTCACTTAGCAGTGGAACTCAAAATCTAGCTCATTGAAAACCGTATCTCTAAGTCCTGTGACAATAAAAACTAACTTCAAACAAATTTGAACAGAAGCAGCGGATTTTGAAACACAGATTGTTTTCGTCCACAGCAGCAAACGTTCCCTTTATTTTCTTCTTTTCACTGGTGGCCTCATCCTTTTCAACCTTGCTTTCAACGCTGCCCAAGGGAAGGCATCAGAAGCAGGGAGGGGCAGCCCCCTCCACGGTTCAAACTCTGACCCCTGCAGACCCTTCCCACATATACTTCAGAGCAGCCTAGTTTATCCCTTCCGGAAGGTTTGTTTATTCCTTGGACAGATTCTATTTGCAACTGGCAGATCAGGAGAGAGGAGAGGAAGGAATTACCGCGGATGGCTGGAGCGGAGAACTCATGAAGGGAAGGCTCCGGGGCTTTGCCAATGGGGCATCTGGCCGGAAAATCTGTGGATGAATCAGCACAAGTGGCTGCTTGCTGTTACAGAAATGACCAAAATTGCATATTCTAGTGATCATTGCTGATGGTATCTTGGTAAGAGTGAAGGATTGCCGTGGAAGAATGCTCACCTATTGGTGGGTGAGATGTAGGAGTCTTGAGACATTGCACTGAGCCTTTTGAAAGCACGAGGCCAGTCTCCAAACATCTTTTAAAGTCAGCATCCAGACTTTCAAATCTTAGGCTATCTCTGTGTGCTATTATAAATTGATGCCATTATAAAGATGTTAATACCCATCTTTTCTCCTGGAATCATGAAAAGGACTAGCTTTAATATGGAATTGGATATTAAAAGCAGTTTCTTATCCATGTGTCCTAAAGCAACCAGTGACATCCATGATTAATTAGTGCAAGGGTGATTCCTGGAATGCTAATTGTCATTCCATGGTACAAAAATCACAACTGGGGTTTTTCTTCCTTCCTTTCCCTTCCCTTCCCTTCCCTCCCCTTTTTCTTTCTTTCTTTCTTTCTTTCTTTCTTTCTTTCTTTCTTTCATGACTTTCTATATCCAAATCTAAATATCATTTGCTTTAGATGATTAACATAAGTATGCTTGGTAATTAAAGCTGCCAAATATTTTGTATTTTTGTTTAGCCAAATGGCAATTCAAAGTCATATTTAGGGGCTCCTGGGTAGCTCAGTCGCTTAAGTATCTGACTTTGGCCCAGGGCATGATCTTGCGGTTTGTAGGTTCAAGTCCCGGGTCAGGCTCTGTGCTGACAATTCAGAGCCTGGAGCCTGCTTCAGTTTCTGTGTCTTCCTCTCTCTCTGCCCCTTCCCCACTCATGCTCTGTACGTGCATGTGTGTGTGTGTGTGTGTGTGTGTGTGTCTGTCTGTCTCTCAAAAATAAACATTAAAAATATTAAAAAAAATAAGTCACATTCAAAGGGTACAAATGCATATAAATACTTCACCACTACAGGCATCATAATTCCTGATGACAGGTTTTGTTTACAGACATCTTTGTGGTCAAAAGACTTTTTGCTCTAACTTTTTAGTACTCTGTGAATACTAAGCTTTTAAAAATTATTGTGGTAAAGATACATGACAAAATTTACCATTTTGATCATTTTAAGCATACAGTTCTGTGGCATTAAGCACAGTCACAGTGTTGTGCTGTGACATAACCACCAACCGTCCACAGAACTCTTTCATCTTTCCCAACTGAAATTCTGTACCTCTTAAACTCTGATTTCTTATTCCCTCCTCCTCCCCCTGACCCTCTCCCCTGCCCACCACCCCTACCCCCAGCCACCATTCTACTTTTTGTTGATGAATTTGATTAGATACCTTATGTAAGTGGAATTATATTACCTTTGCCCTTTTGTGATTGGCTTATCTCACTTAGCATAATGTCCTCAAGCTTCATCCACGTCGTAGCAGGCGTCAATTTTTTTTTCTTTTTAGGACTATTGTATATATACACCCCCTTTGTGTATCCATTCATCTGTTGATGGACATTCAGGTTGCTTCCACCTTTTGGCTATTTTTTTTTTTTTAAGTTTTATTTATTTAAGTAATCTCTTTACCCCACTTGGGGCTCGAACTTACAACTCTGAGATCAAGAGTGACATGTTCTTCCGAATGAGCCAGCCGGCTTCCTCTCTACCTTTGGGCTATTGTGACTAATGCTGCTATGAGTATGGACATACATTTTTTACACCGATGTAGACTATTATTATGTACTTGCTCATGTAACTCTCAGGTTAGTTCTTTTCAAGGAAGAGTTAATGCTGGCCGCCCTCCCGTGGTGATGTAATTTTGTGTCTTGTTATGTGAATTATTTCCTGCTTACGGGGACTGGTGTCCAGTGACACCCGTGAATGTTGCAACTCCATCTCTGTCCTACTCACTTTTATTTAGGGAAATGTTTGAAAAGGATCCCTACTGCTTAAAATTAAAGCTTGGAAACTGCCTACTTGGGTTGGAGTCACCCAAAAAAGAAAAATGTGAAAAATGAGACCAACTTCAAAGGAGCTGAAGTGCTGCTCGAGTCAGGCACATCCCGGAAATGCTGCTTCCGCTACCCTGTGCCAGGCTACGCGCCGCCATTCGAACTGGTATTGAACATCCCCATGGTTTAGAAGAAAAGGGCTCTGGTTGTATTGACTTTATGACCCAGAGCACATATGGCAGCCCCAGTGCTGTTATAAAGGATTCAGACATCCCAGAATTGAGTTAAAAAAACCCAAAATCTCAAGACCAGGGTTCCTTTGGGTATTCGGTCATGGGCACCAGTGTGTGTAGATGCCTCGCTGCTCTGGAGAAGCAACGGTATCTGCACTTCTTCATTCAGCTAAACCTCCTGAGTAGAGTGAGCCTTCTCTCCTCCTGCTGGTATGACCTGGGAAATATTTCTAACATTTGGAGAAGAAGCCACGTTATCCGTCTTTTGACCGTGGTGGGGCCTGTGGGGTCATCTTTTTATTTACTGTGTATTTGCTGTTGACCTTCAGTAGGGTCCTAGTGACACAGCCGAAACAAAGACAAGGAAATAAAACAAACAGCGGCAGAACAAAACGAAAGACTTTAATCATTTCCAGGTGCGACCACGCCAATGGTAACACGGCCCTTTGCTCATATGGGGATGTTACGTGAGGAACCATCTGAGTTCTACATACCTTATGCAGTCATCTGTCACATGTTGTAACACACACGATATATCACATGTTACAACACAGCAAGCATCAGACATGCACTGTGCTTTTCCCCTAAGCCCCTCTTCCATTTCTACCTTGGCGGCCTAAGGAACAGGCAGTGTGAACACAGGGCTGGTAGGAGGGCCCGGGAGTCCTTAGGCAGCCCAGCTGTGGGAACAAAGAGCAGTTTGGGGTGGAGGGGGCCTGGAGGAATTAGTGCCTGGCACATCGGAGTCCCTCAATATACGGTTATAAGAATAAATTAGTGGAGGAGAAGCATCCTTGTGACCAGAGACACAAACCGGCAATCGATATCTATTATTAATTCCACTTTGCAGATGGAGAGACTGAGTTACGGAGAGATTAATTGATTTACATGGGCTCAGCCAGCTAGCTACTTAATGTCAGGAACAAGACCAGACTTTATGTTTCCAGGCTCAGAGCCGAAAGTGTTTGTACTAGATTTATGCACTTGCTGACCCGTTCCTGCTGATGGCCACTTTGATAAATCATCTCAATTAGAAGCAGATGTTATCATGGTATACACAGAGGCACGTCTTCCTGAGATTCCAAAACAGTGAGGGCACTCTTTTACGGTTTCCTGTCTGTGTGTGGGTCTGTATTTGTACAACCCTCACAAACAAACAAATAAGCAGGCCCTAACAGCAGCAACAAACAGCAACGCAACTAGCTGTGGTCGTATTGCAGTTTTCAGAAGAACTTAAGTATTAAGTCACATGTATTTCCCTAGAGATCGTGGTCAGCTTTGCCTGGAAAATGAGCAGTAAATCTAAGAGCTTGGTTGTATAGAGTAATTGGAAATCACTCACACAGCAATGGAAGTTTCTGGGAATCTTGATCTGGAAAACAATAATTATAACAATCCTTCCTTCCTTTACGACATCTGGTACTAACATTGCGTTCTGGGAATCTTCATTTGCATGTGGAGATTTTCTTAAATCATTTCTTTTTCATTAGTATTCATATGGCTTTTATTTTCTTGTAATAATTTCCTTTTTTGATTATAAACTTAACGTACGTAAATTTTGTAAGAATTTGGGGAAGATGCGTAAAGGTATAAAGATAAAATAACATCACTTATAATTCATTACGCAGAGGTAACCCCTGTTTTTTTTTTTTAATTTTTAAGTTTATTTATTTTGAGAGAGAGAGAGAGAGAGAGCATGCGAGCAGGGTAGAAGGAGGAGAGAAAGAGAATCCCAAGCAGGCTCCGTGTTGTCAGTGCACTCACGAACTGTGAGATTGTGACCTGAGCAGAAATCAAGAGTTAGATGCTTAACCAACTCAGCCACCCAGGTGCCCACTCAGAGATAACCATCCGTTAACATTCTGGAATATATACCCTTCTACACTTTCATATATACATACACGTACATTTTGTCGTGCAACTTGCTTTTGCTTTTCACTTAAAGATATATTGTGAGAATTTCTCCATGCAATTAAATATTCTTCTAAAACACAGTTGTTGTTGTTGTTTGTAAGGTGGTAAGGTTTTCTACCATATTGATGTACCATATTTGCTTGACCTTTTCCTTATGGTGAGATTTTAACCAAATTCTGACTTTTATTGTTCATATGCAAATGGAAAATACAGAATCTATTTTTATATATGTAGACTTTCTTTTGGAAATACATTTATTTTGAGCAGTGAAGTATCTGGTCATCATTTTGAGCAACTCTTTCCTCCTGGAAGCCTGGAAGTAGAACAAAAATGGGAAAAGAAACAAGATAATGATCGGAGTCGGGGCAAGTTAATGTTAATCGAGCTATAAAAGCCCTTCCTTCCTTCCTCCTTCTCTCCCTCCCTCCTTCCTTTTCTCTCTCTCTCCCTTGCTTTAATGATTGCTTACTATGTGTCAGGCATAGTGAAGCATGCAATAACAAGAAGCGGTTCTGGTCTCTTCTCCAATCAAGGCAGAGGGTGGGGGCTGAGATGTATGAAGTGGATCGTGGGAGGACAATGGAGACACTGGTTACCTGAGATTGTTATTAGCCTTGCAGAAAAGGCAAAACAGGCAATTGCTGACCTTCAGGGATTTGAGGGCACTATTTAAAGGGGCATGTGTGCATGTGTGTGAGTGTATGTGTGTGGTGTGCATGCATTTTAATGGTGGCCAAGGGCACGGGGTGGAGAGAGGGGGTCGGATGAGTTGTGTGCCCTCCACCTGGGAGAGCTTCGGTGCTTCAATTCTCATCCCTGAAAATAATAATAACATGACGTTCCCACCTTGAAGACCCCGGAGTTTCTTAAAAGTCTCAAGGAAGTTTATTCTTGGCCCTGGATACTGCATAATGTTGTACGCTTTTGCCTCGTTTGTCCACATATATGTCAATCAAATTGCAAAATCTTAGTAGCAGACAAGTCAATAATAGAAAAGAAGGGGGATTGCCACCAGCTGTCTTCTGGTCTCCTGTTTTTGTTCTCAGACCAGATTCTCTCCTCTTCTGAGCACGCTTCCTCTTGGGATGGATGTGGCTGGTGTCTAGACAAAACTACATCATGTCCTGTCATGACTGTGTCTCTGGGGTCACAGGGACAGATTGGGTCTCAGGGTGTTGTCTGGTCAGTCAGGCTGCACCTGCTGTTGCCGTCTGGTCTTGGTGTCCCAATTGGAAGGCAGTTCTTCTATACTACTGACCTCTCCCTCACCTCCACACCCCCTCCACAGGATCCCGCCAGAATCAGACAAGCTTTCTGCTAGCCCGCCATTATCCTTAACCACAATGGGGACTTCTCTCTTGACTTCTTACTCCTAAGATCTCACCAAGGGCCCATTCAATAACGGGGCAACTGATTATCTGGTATAGGGTGGCATGGCTTAGTTAAACTTGGGAGACAGAAACATTTTTGTGGTCATGTCTTGAAGTACCCAGTATAATGTCATCTTTGATTTGAGTGATCAAAACAAACACTCCACATAAATGAAGAACTTGGTATCTAAATGTAAGCAAATTTAGTCGATGAAGGCAGATAACTGGATTCTTTGATCAAATTTCCCATAAGCCAGTAAAACAAATCATTTGAGACAGGGCTATATACACCTTAATAGAACACTATTATAATAGAAAGCTTTATTGAACAGAAAACTTTATGAATCTGAAAGTGGCTTAAAATAATGCTTTTCTAAAATTATGACTTTGAGGGGCTCCTGGGTGGGTGGCTCAGTCGGTTAAGCGTCCGACTTCAGCCCAGGTCATGATCTCATGGTTCGCGATTTCGACCCCCACGTCGGGCTTTGTGCTGACAGCTCAGAGCCTGGAGCCTGCTTTGGGCTCTGTGTCTCCCTCGCTCTCTGCTCCTCCCCTGCTTGTGCTCTGTCTCTCTGTGTCTTAAAAATAAATAAACATTAAAAAAATATTTAAAATTATGACTTTGAGCAGTTAGAATGTGCCATATACTGTGAACTAAACTTAAAATTTCTCTTTAATATTTGAAAAACTGGGGCTTAGAGAAGTTAAGTAACTTGTCCAAGGTTACACAACCCATAAGTTCACAAGATAAAACTTGAACTCTAAAACCCTCCCTGTTAACTAATTTGCATCTTCTAAAGACTACTGTCTTTCCCACATCAATACATCATGTTATTTTATGGAATTCTCATCTTAACCCTTTGAGATGTTGTTCTTCTTTTACTAGTAGGGAAACTGAGGTCCCAAGAGAGCAAGAGAATTGCTGAAGGTACATGGTTATTATATGGCAGATCAAGAATCTTACCAGAAGTCTGTGTAACTAAGAGTCCATGAAATCTCAGTGCACCATAATTTCTTGTGGAGGCTGTATGGTTTGAAATATTTTTGGTTTCTCAAAACAGGCCTGCTTCTACCTCCATTAGTTTCTCAGACTTGAAGAATTACTAGACATGGAAATAAGTTAGGTTTGGATAGGGAGGAAAGAAAGCAACCAAGAAAAATCTTGGCAGAGACAGAGAGAGGGGAATTTTTTTTTTCTTTAGCCCAATTTTCAAATTGCTTTTGAATCACTTTTTTCTTTCAATCAGATTCAGAGCATGCTCCATTTATTTTCAAACATGGCTGGTAAAATTTTGTCACAGTAATTCACATTTTCACAATCTTCACTGAAGATCACCAAATGCATGTGCGCAGTGCTCTGAATAGCAGGCAAACCAGCCTGGAGTTCTCTCCCTGGGGAGAGTGGGAGGTGGTGGGTGCTGTTCTCCTGAAGGACAGAAAAACGGAGCCACAGGAGCTCTGACACAGGAGAAGATCCAGAAAAGTAGGACACCCTGGAGGGAATTTGGCATATAACGAGGTTGAGTTAGATCCCAAATGAAGCAAAATCAAAGCAGCCTGGCCTCACACTGGAGATAGGAGTCTGCTTGGAGTTGACAAAACCCAAGCTATGGAGGGGCTTAATGACAGGAAGGGAAATGAAGACATTCCTCAGCTCTCCACCATTCTTTTCCCCAGACCCAAAGATACTCTATCGAATTTCACACAAGGTGGAAAGAACACATATGCTGCCTGCAGATGCCTCTGTCCACAGGTCATTTTGGCCCTGCCTGAAGTCCACGCTTTAAATGCATCCTCAAAGGAAATCCTAAAGGAAGTGTCTCCCCTGCCAAAATACATATGCGTGAGGAGCATGTAGACGTGCATTCTGGAGACAAGGAAGCCTTGAAGGAGAAGTTTTATTCAGAGTGCCCAAAAAGCTCCTGGCCCTGAGACCTGAGAGAGAGGATCTGCGTGTGTGAGCAAAGTCCTTGCCAACTGGTTGCTGTGGGGAACAGAAAATGCTTCCTGGCCCAGAGTAGAATCTTTCAGCCAGCTCGGGCAGGGTTGGCCAAGGTTTTATATGGGAGTTTGCATTCTTCAGGCAGGCAAAGTAGTTGGCATCGAAGCAACAAAAGCATTCCCTGGTGGGAAGCTACATCTTTTACTTTTCTGATGTATGCCTTTCTATGTCCAGGTTGCCCCAATTTTTATTCGCCAAGGCAATTCTATGAACACAGGCAAACAAACAAAAGAACAGTAACACCGAGGAAACACGTTAGCATATAAGACACATGCACATGCGCACACGCATGCACACTTACCCACCTTGGGACCACACTCTCAACAATTAATATCTTAAAAGAAAAATTTTTTTAATGTTTATTTATTATTGAGAGACAGAGAGACACAGAGCATGAGCAGGGGAGGGGCCAAGAGATGGAGACACAGAATCTGAAGCAGGCTCAGGGCTCTGAGCTGTCAGTACAGAGCCTGACGTGGGGCTGGAACCCACAAACCGCGAGATCATGACCTGAGCCGAAGTCGGACGCTTAACCGACTGAGCCACCCAGGTGCCCCAACAACTAATATCTTAATAACTTCTTTTTTAAAAAATATTTATTTACTTTTGAGAGAGAGAGAGAAGGGCAGAGGGAGAGGGAGACACAGAATCTGAAGCAGGCTCTAGGCTCTGAGCTGTCAGCACAGAGCAGGTCGTGGGGCTGGAACCCACAAACTGTGAGATCGTGACCTGAGCTGAAGTCGGGGCTTAACCGACTGATCCACCCAGACACCCCATCTTTTTTTTTTAATGTTTATTTATTTTTGAGACAGAGAGAGACAGAGCATGAACGGGGGAGGGTCAGAGAGAGAGGGAGACACAGAATCCGAAGCAGGCTCCAGGCTCTGAGCTGTCAGCACAGAGCCTGACGCGGGGCTCGAACTCACGGACCGTGAGATCATGACCTGAGCCGAAGTCGGACGCTCAACCGACTGAGCCACCCAGGCTCCCCAGACACCCCTATCTTAATAACTTCTTGAGATGGCCCTTGCATTCAGGACTATTTCATCCTTCGACTAACCACATTTTAAAATTACTGTCTTTTTAAAAAAGACTGACTGACTGTCAGCCTGGGAAGCACCCAGGGCCTCATGTTTAGAGATTTGGACTTAACTGTTCTGGAGCAGGTCTGGGGTTTGGGTGTTTTTTGCCGGCTCCCAGCATGGCTCTGGGAACCCATGGGTCATGGATTCCCAAGCAGGGCTGGGAACCCCTGACATCTGCGGAGAAGCACTACAGATGGGTCCTCACTGGCTTCAAGGATTGTGCCTGCTATACCCAGAGAAGAAGATGAGAGCAGAACTCTGAGTTGAAGCCAGATTTTAATGTGCTATTAATATGGCATTTCAAGTCAATTCTTAATGTATTTCACTGCAATACCTTTTAGATACAGGAAATCCTTTTGACCTATTGATTTTGGGGAGCAGGTCTCCAGAAGGCTTACAATGTTCCCGCAGTCCTATGTGACCACATGGTAATCTTTGGGCTTAGCAGACTACAGCAGTCTCAGCTGTAACATCCACAGAGACTCCTGTCAGGAGACACATATCTGAGACAAGACACTGGCATCTTTTCATTCACCTGTAAAATGAGGAAAAAGACAAATATAATCAATATTCAGATAGATTTCACACTCCATCTGACAGTATGAGTTAGTATTAATTAGCCTTTTTAAGTCGGTTAGGTGTGCGACTTGAGCTCAGGTCATGATCTCACAGTTTGCGAGTTCGAGCCCCGCGTTGGGTTCTGTGCTGACAGTTCAGAGCCTGGAGCCTGCCTCGGATTCTGTGTCCCCCTCTCTCTCTGTTCCTCCCCTGCTCACGCTCTGTCTCTCAAAAATAAATAAACATTAAAAATGTTTTTTTAAAAAAACTTAAGTTACCATAATTATATTGTGCTTCCCGGTTTTTAGCTGAGAAAGTGAAAGTATGTGGGTGACTTGGTCAGAGCTGTCCAGTTATGATTGGACTACAGTGAGTCCATTTCCCTCATATACTGTGGCTTTCCAATGAAGCCTCAGGAGAAATGCTTTTTGTTGTAAAGGACTGAGAAAACCCAAATGTTTTTAGATCTGAGTGTATTATTGCTGGCTCATTTGTGATATCCCAGGAGTCTGAAGCTATATTGCATCATATAGTAGAATCCCACATTTAAAAAGTATATATGCTGAAATATGTAATATATGTTACATAAAACATAATAAAAATATTCATAATTGCCTTTCATAGGATTAGTTACAAGATGATAAATTTAATATATTATCTGGATCCTCTGAAAGTCTTATACATTTGAGAAAAAACAATACACATTTCTCCCAAGACATCCTAAAAAATATCTGTAGTATACTTTGGACATTTTAACCTAGGTAAGCAGCACTTAGATTGATCTTAAAATGTTATTTTCTTATTTTTGGCTATTTACAGTTCAAAATTCAAAAAAGAGCAAATGATTAGCAGTGAAAGAGCCTTCCTTCCAGCTACCCAGTCCCCCTGCTTTGATTCAAATGGTGCTACCAGCATCTTGCGTAGAGAACTTTTATTTGTTATATTTCAGTAGAATTGGAGGAATAAGTAGATTATTCATTCAGAAAATTAAGTTTTCATAGAACATGGAGGAAGAAGGTGGCATCATCATTGAATATGAAGGACGGTGATATTTGTTGCCAAACTACTTTTCAAAACCAATCTCTATCCATTGCCTTGCAAGCGCCCTGTCTTTTCAGTAAATGCCGAAGAAATGTTTGCTTATTTAATTAGCTGTTGATGGAAGGTGTCATCCATTCCCGTGAGCCTTCTTCTGTTTCTGTATCCTCTGGGAGGGTCGGTGATGAGGCAAGTCGAACCTTATTACCTCTGATTTCCCTTGGCCAGCGTGTTCCATCCCCCAGCTTGGTTGGAGACTCCAGAGGTCCCAGGCTGCACCTTCCCACGTGTGTGGGTCAGGTGCTGCCTCGGAGCTTCAGGTTGCATTCTCGGTGCTGAGAAATGTGCAACACTTTGTCCTGAGATGTGGGGCAGGAGAGGGCTGGGGCGCTTCACCTGCTGCGTTAAGAGTTGCCTCCTACTTTCCCAGCAGGAAAGAAAGCCCAGTTGAGGTGAGGAAGCAGTTTTTTGGCTACTGCTGCATGTCAAATAGGGCTTCCCATTGTTTTGTTTACCTTATGGGCTAATTCTATGATTTTCAGTTCCAGGAGGGTTTTGCCAGGTGGTAGATATTCCAGATGACTGGGAAAGAGCGTAACAAGGAGAAACAGCACCAGGCTCTGTTTGGACCAATACAACCCCGACTTTTATTCTCTATGATCTTTTCCCTCTTTGATATCCTCATTTTCAAAAAACCCAGAAGAATATGTGAACCGGGCTGTACTGGACAGGTTGAAGCTAAGAAAGCAGTTTCCTTAGCAACTGTAGCCGTATGAAAGGCTGGCAAGTCTTCCCTGTCTCATTTTTCATTTCATTTTCTGCGGTTCCTGAAAGGAGGTCAGATGCTCTGTGTTAAGTTCACGTTGCAGTTTTGCTTGTGGTACCTTCTGTCTCAGAGCAGGGGAAGGCGGATCATTGTGCAAGTTACCGACAGCTTTTGTTTATTTCAATTAGAAATGAGCACATATACACAATCACATTTGACGGTTCTCAAGGAATCGTAGAATATTCATTCTAATCTGTGAACGGTTCAGAAACAAAAGTGTAAAAGCAAAGTAGCATCAGCTGTACGCATATTTGCAGGTCATTGGTCTTTAATGGGAGCTTTTCTGATTTCAAAGTCATATCAGAATATTCTTGGTAAAGGCAAATAGCACCCCACCTTAAAAAAATTCAAATTAGTCCTCCACTAATATGATTCCTCTTCTAAAACTGTATGCAAGATCTGAAATTGAGGTTTGTGGTCAATTTCAAGTTTCCAAGTTCAATTCAACAATATTTATTGCATCTCTGATTCACTGAGAACTGCGGGGGATAAGCAGATGTGATAAGATGGTCTGTGCCCTCAAGGAGTTTCAAATTTAGTAGTGGGAATAAGACAAATACGGCGTAATTACAACTACAAGGAAGAAAGTGATAAATGGTACAATGCAGTGGTTATCGACCTTGAATGCCTATCAGAATCAACTGGGGAGCTATAAAAACACTGGAGGTTCCTCCCCAGAGGTTCCGATTTAATTGGTCCGGGGCGCAGCCTTGGGACTGGGATTTCAGAAGAGCTTTTCAGGTGATTCAAATGCACAGTCAAGGTTAAGAACCACTGGCAAAGAGCATCCAGGAAATATCCAAGAGACACTTCGGATTCGTTGGGATCAGAAAAGGCTGCCTCTCAGATAGCACTGAAAAGTGGGTGTTACCCCAGTAGGCAAAGGACTTTGGAGTGCAAGGAGGTGTTTGAGAGGAGGAAAAGCGAGAGAAAAGCCATAGAGGTGTGAAGGTGCGAGATGGGTGTTTAGGGTCCTTGAGCAGACCACCCGCATGCAAGCTGGAGTATGGAGTGTCTGAGAGAAAAAGCTGGGAGGCAGATTGAGAAATGCTGAGGTGGGGTAAAGTGTAAAGAACACTGAGCTGGAGGTAAGACCAGGTTCAAGTTTAGTTGTTTTGTTTTTATCAAAAAAATTTTTTTAACGTTTGTTTATTTTTGAGAGAGAGAGAAAGAGAGAGAGAGAGAGAGAGCATGAGCGGGGGAGGAGCAGAGAGAGGAGACAGAATCCGAAGCAGGCTCCAGGCTCTGAGCTGTCAGCACTGAGCCCAATGCAGGGCTCAAACCCCCAAACCTTGAGATCATGACCTGAGCCCAAGTCGGAAGCCAACTGACTGAGCCACCCAGGCGCCCGCAGTTGTTTTGTTTTTAGCGGTGCCTCAAGCAAGCTCTTTGGGATTTGAGTCAAGCAGAGGAGCAGAAAACTCCTCCCAAAGGAGGAGTCAAGCAGAAAACAAGAAACAGAGCTTGTTCCAGGACAGGAGGATAAGTTCAACATCTGACAAAACTGCCATATTATCCCCTTGGAGATAATTTCGTTAAGCTCCTTTGTTTTCCAGTTGAGGAGGCCTAAAGGAACTGACCTGTGCTGGTTCCACGACCAGTTAGTGGGCAGCTGTTAACGCCGAGGTCAGTGGGGTATCCAGGTGGGGATGTCCGGCAGGCAGTTTACGAGCAGGTCTGAGGCTAAGGAGAGAGGTCAGGGAGAGGCATACAATTCTGAGAATAATTTTCAGTGAAGTAATTAGGGCTTGAGGGCAGGGAGGAATATGGAAAGAAAAGGGAGGGTGATATTTAGATGAAAAGAGGGGCATCTGAAGCCAACAAAAGGGGCATAGAGTTCGCATCAAAGAAATAGGAAGAGAATCAAAAGAATTCAGTGGTACAGATGCCAAGAAGGAGAGTCCCACGGAGGAGGGGTCCACCTGCAGACCTGCCAAGGGGAGGTGGTGAGCAGAGGGGGCTGAGAAGAGAGCCTGGGAGTGTGCCTCCTCTATAACCTGTGCCTCCTTCCCCTGCTGACGGAGCAGTGGCGGGTGGGCCATGAATGAATGGGGAGCTCTCCTCCTGAGCCGGGCAGTTCTTCTCCACGTCTTGCCTCAGTCATTTTTCATCTATCAACACACAAAATGGTTGCAGTGGAAAACGGATAGGCTGATTTGCTTTGTGAAGAGAGAAAAGAAAAAAAAAGGCTCCGATTCTAAAATTTCTAGTAAAATCAATGGGGGGGGGGGAATGACATTCCATAATATGACTTGAAAAAATAAAATCAATAGCTAAAAAATAAGGCCACAATTAGTTATCTTTCCATTGTTTATGTCTTAGTCATTTACAAATGAATCCCAATGGATAGCAGGGTGTGAGCAGGTATATAGATTACGTGTGTTGTATTTGATATTACAGATCAGGAGACAGGGCAAACGAGGTGGTGCGGATGGGAAAAAGGAAAAGACTCTGTATTTTTTCCTTTGGGGAGTGGAGGCAGCAAGCCTCAAGCTGTTTAGTAGCTCTGCTCAGCAGTGAGACTACCCAGAGGCATCACGCCTTCCAGAAACGCCCTTGGCTGCCCAGAAAGAGAGAGTTAATGAACAGGGACAGACGCTACCAACAAAAGAAGAAATGCTTTATTTATTATTCACTAATCTCCAGGTCCCTGTGCTACTCAGAATTAACAAGCTCTCTGGAATAATGGTTTCACACCTCCTGGTTTGATATAGCTGTGCTTACCCAAGCATGCACAGTGTCTTCCTGAGGACCGGGAGGGGCCATGTAGGGGAGCCCCTCCCTCTTCTGGTCTGTGGAGGTTATTGGGTACCACCTCCCGCCCCGACGTGGGAATTGCCTCACAGCATCCCTGCCTTGTCCCATGTGTTTCTAGGGCTGGAGAGCTCATCGCCTAATACGGTAGACAATTCTGTGAACTGATTTTAGAACCTTTAGAAACTTTTTTCTTGTGTTGAAGTCTCTTTTCTCCAGCATGTGTCTTGCACCTTTCCATTCCTGGGTTTTATCTGTTTTAGGTTCCATCATCTCCCTCAAACTCTTTCTCTATTAACTCTCGAATTTGTCTTGTATTACCGAAGTCAACATTTTCATGTGCTTTGTGAAATGCAAAAAGGAAAAAAAAAACTGAAAAAAAAATCGTAGCTTATATGTTCAAGCTGAAATTCTTTGGTCTGACGTCGAGGTCCCCGTGAGGTCCTTCTTCCTTTTAAAAAGTCCTTGAAGTCAACACAACATTGGTAATTTTGTTTGCTCATTAATCTTAACAGAGTTTAGGCTGCTCTTGTAGTTTTCCTGAATTGAATGGCCTGTCATGTGTCTTTGACAAATGTCTTTCTGCGCAGGGACTTCCTTTGCTGTGTGCTGGACCTGTTGCGGGGAGCCAGTCTGCGCTGTGAATGCAAAGGCATCGGTTTCTTTTTTTTTCCAGCGGTCAGCTTGTGTAATGACTGAATTACCAGACAATTTAACAGTTGTCACTTACAGAGGTCCGTTTGCATCCAAATCTCAAAAGCTTTTTTCATTATTGTCTCAGAGAAGGGACCATGCTAAATATTTTTCAAGACAGCAAAACACTAGAGCAGTCACAAGTGAGTATTTGGTAAATAGCCTGCTGAGTTGACTTGGACGGAATCTGCTTCAGGTTTCCGTCTTTTCCCTAAATTGACGGGGTTTTTTTTGTTTTGTTTTTTTTTGTTTTGTTTTGTTTTCTTTTTCCTGTGGGGGTACTGGTGGCCTTCCTGTTTCCTAAACAAGACAGGCATCTTTTGATAAATGCTACTTCTTTGAAGTGACTTGGATTCTATAGAGCTTCTTTGCAAGACTAGGTCAAGAATTCCGTTAGCTATGAGATTTTTGTTGTTGATGAAAATTGATGATACAAAGAGAAAAGATAGTATAATCAGCGAATCAGTAGGCAAATTAGACCAGGAACCTATGTTAGCATGTTCCACAGGGAAGCAGAAATTCCCACAGTTCAATATCTCAAATATCCAAAATGCTTACCTTTATTATATGGGTTCTTTAGAGTACTTAGGATACCTGGATAACTGGTTTCAGTCACATTCGTTCATCAGGGAATTCACGTTGTTATTTTTTGTCTACGGTGACTCAGAGATATGCAAATAAGTTGCAGATGATTTTTGTCCATGCACAGTTATTCATGGTATTCCCCCCCCGCCCCGATTCCTCTTATATAAGTTTAAATATAGTGTGACTTGAGATGAGACCACATTTAAATTAAACACCATTCGCTTTGTTTCAGCAAATGCCCTTATCGTACCCAGCTCAATTACCTTCACCCTGACAGGCAGTTCGCTCCAGTGCCATTTGGCTGGTGTGGATTCATGAACTACACTTGGGTTCCTGGGTACCCGATGCATGGGCACGTCCCTCTCTGTCCGTTCTCTGCAACCAGTCTGTCAATCTACTTAATGATTGTTCCTCTTGGCCTGTTTAGTAGGCATTTATGTACATTAACAGTAGAAGTTTTATGTACAAATAAAATTTGACATGTTTTTCAAGTGTTGGGTTGGCATTTAGTGGATACTTTAGTGCTTCCTCTGTAAATCAGAGGGCTGTTAATTTTCCTGGAAGGCCAATCCTTGGAAAGAAAGCCAATGGCAAAGCACCTCTCTTGGTCCCCTTAACCCTTCTGTTGAGGCACAATTTTTCCTGCCATTTTAATGAAAGGACAGCTCAGTAGATTTAGCAGTGGTCTAGATGCCAGGGTATTTGGAGGGGTGAACATAAAGAGTGCAAAAAGAGCGAGGGGGTAGTTTAAACAGAAGATGTCTGGAAGTTTTAATTGTGTAATAAAAAGAAAAGGTATAGGTTTGGAATGCAATCTGAGGTTTTTAGATTAATTAAAATATTCTCCCCCCCCCCCTTCCAATTTTGTGAGGGCTACTTCTTGCCAATAGTGGGATGTTCTTTCTTTTTGTAATGTTTATTTTTGAGAGAGAGAGAGACACAGAGTGAAAGAGGAGGGGCAGAGAGAGAGAGGGAGACACAGAATCTGAAACAGGCTCCAGACTCTGAGCTGTCAGCACAGAGCCTGGCGTGCGCCTCGAACTCACAAACTGGGAGATCATGACCTGAGCCGAAGTAGGACACTTAACCGTCTGAGCCACCTAGGTGTCCCTAGGATCCAGATATTCTTGAATCTTGACCTGTAGATTCAGATGGGTTTGGGGGAAAGTCAAAGGCCATTTTTTCAAGGCCTTTTTCCAATGTCATTTTCCCACGAAGTGCCTTGTTTTGCCTCAGAGGCTGCTCCTCATCACTCCTCAAGTGCCTTGCTAGAGTGTGTGCTCCCCGAGGGCGGGGCTGCCCTCCCTGAACTGTGTGTCCCCTGCCACACGACTGCAGAGGGCACTCTCCAAGCGTGCAGTTGAGTTGGAGAGACTGGAAGTGAAAGGGAGAGAGAGAAAGCAGGCAGGCTTTGAAAGCCTCTTACATTTCAAGAGCTGGAGATCTGCTCTGGAGGCCACCCCGGGGAAGGAACTGGCCCCGTGTCATGATGAGTGGGAGCTGCCTTTTTGGTGGAGGGGATGGCTGTGAAACCCCGCCAGGGCATTTTTATGTGGGTGGTTCTCAGAACCCTCAGCGCTCTTGGGCACAACTAGGGTCTGTCAAAGAGGGTGACTCTGCCGGGTCATTAGTGAACATTTAACCTCAAAGTCCCGGGGTTAGGAGGGAGAAGGCCTGGAGGATGAGGCCGGCTCAGGGTACGGGGAAAATAGGTCAGAATTCCGAGCGGCATCTCGCATGTTTGAAGACTGTGACATTCTTCTCTAAGTGTCTGTAGGTAAAGTCTCCCAGATTTAGTGGGTGACATTTTCTCCCCTTCTTTCTTTCCTAAACCCTTTCAACCACACTAATCTTTGAAGTCCTCCCATAAAGGTTAATTTATAAGGTTTTTTTTTTTTTTAATTTTAGTTCCAATATAGTTAACATACAGTCTTATATTAGTTTCGGGGGTTCGATGCAGTGATCCTACACTTCCATGCGACACCTGGAGGTCATCACAAGTGCCTTCCTTAATCCCCATTTCCCATTTAACCCCTCCCCTCTGGTGACCATTAGTGTGTTCTCTGAAATGAAGAATCTGTTTCTTAGTGTGTATCTCTTTTTTCTCCCTCCTTTGCTCCTTTGTTTTGTTTCTTAAATTCACATATGAGTGAAATCATATGGTATTTGTCTTTCTCTGACTTTACTTTGCTTAGCATTATATTCTAGCTCCATTCGTGTTGTTGCCAATGACAAGATTTCATTCTTTTTTTATGGCTGAATGATATTCCATAGTGTGTCTGTGAATCTTCTTTATCCATTTATCTCTCTATGGACACCTGGGCTGCTTCCATATCTTGCCTATTGTAAATAATGATACTTATAAATATAGGGGTGCATGTATCCTTTTGAATTAGTGTTTTTGTGTTTTTTAGGTAAGTAGTGCGATTGTTGGATCATAAGGTAGTTCTATTTTTAGCTTTTTGAGGAACTTGCATAAACACTTGCTATTCCTTGTGGGTTTTTTTATTTTATTATTTTATTTATATTTTCAATTTGAGAGAGAAAGTGAGCTAGAGAGTGGGGGAGGGCCAAAAGTGGGGGGAGAGAATCTCAAACAGGCTCCACGTTCAGCGCTGAGCCCAATGTGGGGCTCGATCCCACAACCCTGGGATCATGACCTGAGCTGAAATCAAGAGTCGGACCCTCAACCAACTAAGCCACCCAGGTGCCCCATTTCTTTTGTTTTTGATCTTAGCTATTCTGACTGGTGTGAGGTGATATCTCATTGTAGTTCAGTAAAGGGGTTTTATCTCATTCATCTCTGGGCTTAGTTCAATGCCTCACACTGAATATGTGTTCCAATGTTTACTACCATATGCCTACCTCAGATGGTTGACATAGACATGTTTTCCTTGACCTGACAAAATTGTAATGGAACCAAATGGAGTCCATAAAATTTTAGTATGTATATTCACATTTATCCTGAAGACTCTACGGATAGTAGGCTTAAAAAATAGCAACTATTATTAAGATGCTCAATTACCAGTAATTTCACTTAAATTTAATAAAGGATAAGGTATAATGCTGTGTGCGCAAAATATGTTGGAGATTTTGCCTTTTCAAATACAAATACCTTCTTAGTCCTATGGGTCCCATTCAAAACACTTTTTAAAATAAAAAATATATATATTCACTGAACATGTGATGTTTGCAAACTAATAAATACAAATAAGTAGAAATATTCTCCTTCTACTGAATCTCAATGTTAGCTTTTGGTTTCAGGTGTTTTATAGTCGCTCTGATGGGAAGAGTCCTTCTAACTTATTTTAACTTGAGTGCAATTTTGGAATTCTGCTATACCATGTGAGTAAGAACCCAGTTGTGTTTAGCTGGGCTGACATTTCCATTGTCAAATCCAGTAACCAAAGCCGAGTTGTAACAGCATTTCTCGATACTCCTCTTAGGGACTATATATCTATTTGTTTACTTATGTAATGTGACATTTCTTTCAGCAGCTACTCTTTCCATTTCTGGCCACAATACAAAATCCTTCTTTTGTACATTGAGTGATAAATAAAAAAGAAAAAAGATCCCAAATCTATTTCTTGGCTATTTGAACCACTGTATCCCACTTAAAATGTCTCTTTGAACCTCTAATGGATATATGAAAATCCTCTCTACCAAGTTTCTTGGGGCCTCCCACTTGGAATCCCTTGAGAAGCATTGTCTTAGATAGTGTTGGATGTGCTCTCAGGGTGACCTCTCCTGTTCTGAATTCTCTCTTTCTATTTATAAAGTGTCAGGTGCTATAACACAGAGAATCCTATCCCCAGCTGGATTGTTGACCTCCCCATATCCTCGAGTACCCTGGCTTCAGAAACTCCATTTTGCCATGGCAGTCCCCTCCTTTCTTTTCACGACCTTTCTCCTGCCCCTCCTTCCAACGATCTGTCAAACAGTCACCGATTTTTCTTCGCTGGCAATGCACTGTTACCAGTAATTGCAGAAACCATTAATAAAATGGGAGGGAGGGGGCGAGGGGGAGAGGGAAGCGAGACACAAAGGGAGTAAGTATTGTACATAGCCCACAGGCTTTTCCCTCCCACACATATGATTCACTGTTGTTCCTGCCTCACGTGGGAAAATGTTGTCCTGCTGAAAATACACCTTAAAGGCAGCTCTGCCTCAAAGATATCACATATGCATATTAATAACCCACACTTTGTAGTGCCTAGGGTTGTTTTTAAGGAAGCCAGCTGAAATATACCAGCAACTTTCTCATCTTCGCGCTGCAGAGGATCCCCAAGTGTGGGCTCGGTGGCGCTGGCCCCCAGAAGAGAGGTGAAAGAGGCACTACGAGTCCTTCTTTCTGGCAGGAACGGGGAGGGAAGGAAGGTTCGCTGGACGAAATGAGCCCACCTTCTAGGAGGGCCAAAGCGTTAGCAAGAGTTTCAGTGTGGGAAATGGTCACAAATGTCAGTAAGAGAGTAAACAAAGGCAGCAGCAGTGAGGGGAAGCACCAGGCAGCAAACAAAGGCAGCACCAGGACCAGAGAAGAGAGCCAGAGGCAGATGTGGGAATTTTGAGAGAGGGTCTTGGTTTGAAGATGCATGAGAATTTCTTGAAACCTGAGATGGCTTTTTTCTCTGTCTTGTCTGCTGCTGTCCCTTTGTCCTACAGGACTTACCCACCAGCTTGCTTATTTGAGAACAGATAGCCTTTGTTAGCTGGGCCAAACGTCAGCTTGAATTTCTTGGCACATGGGTATATTCTACCGATCAAGTTTGCACTCCGTGGGGTTCATTGCTCTGCTCCTGAAGAAAAGCTGATACTTTCGGACACCAGGGAGGCTCAGTCAGGTAAGCCTCCGACTCTTGATTTCAGCTCAGGTTTGTGAGATCGAGCCCTGTGTCGGGCTCTGTGCTGACAGTGCAGAGACTGCTTGAGATTCTCTCTCACCCTCTCTCCCTCTGCCCCTCCCTTACTCATGCTCTCTCTCTCCCTCTCTCTCTGAAAATAAATAAGTAAACATGAAAAAAAATATGTGGATGCTTAGAGGCTCAGCAACGAGCAGCCGTGGCTAATGAATATTCAACTCCCCCTTTGTTCGACAAGCCCAAGATGCAGGTGTGATCTTTCTTAAAGGCCAGTTAGTGCAGTTTGGTTAGGACGTGATGCTGAGACCAAAGTAAATGTTTTTGCTATCTCGTTAACTTTATGTAGAAGAAAATCTCTTCCGTGCTTACAGAATTTACTCACACGGTGCAACAGTTTGGACTTCCCCAGACAGAACCGTCGTCAGCACTGGGAAGCCACTGGCAAGGCCTGAGCTGCTCCGGGCTCCTTACCGCCATCCACTCATTCCATTCCGGGAGGAAAGGCCCTGTGACTTGTCACAACTTGCATCAGTAGTCTCTTGCTGGTCCCACTGTTTTTGTCTTCCCACCTTAAGAATCTTATACCCCGAGGCCAGGTGTGGCTCTCCTCATATCCAGTTTATCAATGGCCCTAATATGAAAACCAATTCTTTTGTATCTAAGGTCTTCTGGATTGGATTACAGGTTTTCCTTGTAGTTTTGACCCCTAATCTCCCTTCTCCCTCAATGTTTCAATCAAGTGGGATAGTCTATTAGCCCTCAAATTGTTTTCATTTTTACTTACTCTCTATCTGTGTTTCTGATGTTACCCCCGGCCGGGACACCTTTGCCTCAAGTCTGTCTCTCAAAATTCGTTGATTTCAAGGCACTAATATCAACCAGTTCCGTGAAAAATGTTCTGTTTTTATAAATGAAGACGTGTTCTCTTTTCTGTGAGTGTGTCTTGTACTTAGTTTGTACCTCTTTGAGGGCATGTGTGGTTTTTTCATATAATCATTTATGCCTTAAACAAATACTGAGTACCTAAAAGTGATAAACACTGTGGCGCATGGGAGGTTGAATATGAACATACATAACCTCCTCAAATTAGTTAAGGTTATGCTAGCTGCCCTAAGAAAGAAAACCCATGACTTTTAGTCGTTTTGTATGACAGCCAAACATTGTATTTATTGTTTGATTGGAGGCTGTTCTCTATGTGTTGATTTGAGGATTTTACTAGTTTTATTCATGTATATATATTTTTAATTTTATTTATTTTGAGAGAGAGAGAGAGAAGGGGAGAGAGAGAGAGAGAGAGAGTGAGAGAGCATATGCACACTAGTGGGGGAGGGGCAGAGACAGAGGGAGAGAGAGAGAATCCCAAGCAGGCTCTGAGCTGTCAGCTCAGACTTGAATTCATGAACCATGAGATCATGACCTGAGCTGGAACCAAGAGCCAGACGATTAACCGACTGAGTCGCCCAGGTACCCCTTTACTCATATATTTTATCTATTAGTTATGTATTGCTGCATAACAAATTAGCCCCAAACTTATTGCTTAAAAACACTTATTATATCACAATTTATGTGGGTCAGGGCTTTGAGAGAGTTTCAGTGGGGGAGGTTCTGACTTTAGGGTTTCTTATGAAATAGCAGTCAAGCTGTTGGCTGGGGCTGTAGGCATCTGAAGGCTTGAATGGGGCTGGCAGATTCACTTCCAAGATGGCTCCCTCACAGTACCTCTATTTGTCCATTAAGTGTCCTTGTGGCATAGCAGCTGGCTTGCCCCAGAGCAAGAGATCCAAGAGGGAACAAGATGGAGCCTGTCTTTTATGACCTATACTTGGAAATCACACTCTATCATTATTTCTACATTCTATGTGTTGGATAGAAGTGAGTCACCAAGTCACATTCAAGGGGTGGAAATTAAGCTCCAACTTTCAAGGGAGGAGTATCAGAGAATCTGTGGACCGATTTAAAATACACCACAGCATGAGACCCATGCTCTTTCCAAGTTGTGGGGCTCGGCCATCATCTAGGACCTAGATTCTTTAGCTTCTAGCAGATGGAAGTTGAAAGCATGGACAAGGCAAACCAGTTTCTTAAAAACATGATCTGAAAGTGACACATACCTAATCCATTCTCATTCAGTGATGAGTATCACATGGCTACCCTTGGATCCAAGGGGTGGCTGGGAAATGTAGTCTCTGATTGGGCAGCCACCTCCCAGTGACAACACCCTGCACCCCGACCTGCCCCAAATATCAGCTTCTGCAGGGCAGGGACCATTGTCCTTTGTATCCCCCGTTAAACACATAGCACAGGACTTGTGCAGAAGAGGTGCTCTTTAAATATTTCATGAAAGGATGAATACATGAATGATGGGATGGTAGCATTATTTTTCTGTGTATTTCAAAAAAACCCACCTAGGCTTTTTTCTTAATCGCCATACAGACCAACTATGTTACTCAACTCCTCTTTATAACTCAGCTGTGGCATCTGTGTCTATGCTCAGAACTACCTAGGCATGATGGTTCTCTTGTTATTTCTTATGAATTATTTATTTTCTCCCCTCTGAACTTTCTTCAAATGGCACATACCGAAGGACTAGTTCTTTACTAAAGAATATTATATAAAGGCAAGAACGTTCAAAGCTTCTCTGCATCACTACACAAACAATTCAAGTAAGATGCCGACCAATGCTAACGTGATGGGATCACAGGGTAGCAGAGATAAGAAATAAATTGTCATAGCAACCAGAAGACCTCAGTTGGAATGACTGTACTCCAACTTGAAAGGTAGTTCTAAGAGCTTAAATGCACACAAAGAAATAGCTAATTTTATAAAGACGTCATTGAAATACAAGAGAATCCCTTTAAACTTTTTCTGAGTGAATATAATTTGGAAGCACTGTAATGTGGGAAAATACCAAATGAGAGCATTAAAGAAGCTTCATCATGATGTTTAATAAGAACAATAATTTATATTCATTGTTAAACACTAATTATGTTGTTTTTTTTTATTTTAGAAAAAATAAGTCATTGTTCATTTGGGGATTATACTGGTAATGCACACTTAGTGTAGAAAAATTGGAGAATGCAGAAAATATAAGAAAGAGAATCAAAAAATAATCCTACCACCCAGAGTAAAATAATTTAACATTTTAAGTAATTGCATTTAAATGACATTTGAAGTAATTTAAGATGGTTTTAGTATGTATACATACTTGAAAGATACACTTGAAGGATGTCGTGAGTATGTGAATTAGACTCAATCACTTAAAATTAGGTGTCTCAGGGCACCTGGGTGGCTCAGTCGGTTGAGTGTCCAACTTTGGCTCAGTCGTGATCTCAAGGTTCGTGGGTGCCTGGGTGGCTCGTCAGTTAAGCATCTGACTCCTGATTTCAGCTCAGGTCATGATCTCAAGGTTCGTGGGTTCGAGCCCCGTGTCTGCTGTCAGCACAGGGTTTGCTTGGGATTCTCTCTTTCCCTCTCTCTCTCTGCCACTCTCTCTTTCTAGCTCTCGCTATCACTCAAAATAAATAAATAAACTTAAAAAAATAAAAAAACCCAAAACGCAAAACATTATTTCTAGTTACTGTATAACATTCTGTAATTGAGATGTATTACCTATAATGTTTTGACATTTTGATTGTTCCCATATTTTTGGTATTCTAAATAATTTTGAAACCAACATTGGGATTTAAACAGAATCTGTCACATAGTAGGTGCACAATAAATATTGATGAATCAACTAAGAGATATATGTCTTTCTGCACATCTCCAATTATTGCTGTCATGTTCCTAAAAAACGAATTATTATGAATTATTTGAGTATAGAATAAAGTTGGCTTCTAATACCTGTCTTCTAGACTATTTTTTTTAAATGTTTATTTATTCTTGAGAAAGAGAGAGTGCAAGCAGAAGAGAGGGAGACAGAGAGAGAGGGGACAGAGGATCCAAAGTGGGCTCTGTGTTGTGACAGCACAGAGCCCGATGTGGGGCTCGACTGTGAGATTATGACCGGAGCCAAAGTCTGACGCTTGACGACTGAGCCACCCAGGTGCCCCTAGACTATCTCATGTGATGTAGGAGTAATAGTTTATAGAACATATGTAGGGGAGCTGGAAGGATCCCTTGTGTAGCCTTTGATAAGTCACCAGCATCTGCTGGTGTCTGTAGTATCTTTTCTTAGTGCCCACATTAAAACCTTCCATGTGTAAGGGGCTTCACATCTGATAACACCCTCTTACACCATTGGCTCAGCTTGGCCCCCACAGCCACCCTGCAAGGGCAGTAGGCCAATTTTATTTTCCTCATTTTACAGCAGAGGAAAGGAGACTCATCTTGTGACGTTAAAGTTCAACCCAAAGATCTGAAGCCTGATCTGACTTGTCTGTCTCCAGAACACACGCAAGAGACCAGAGACTCTCTTGTATCGGCTCCTGTTTCTCAAGGCATTCCTTCAAAAATAAATTTGAGCAGCATGGAAGGCTGATCTTCTTAGTTGTGTGGCCAATTTACTGTTGCTAGTAGTCTCAAGGGACTTGGCATTATTATTATTATTATTATCATTATTACTATTGTTATTATTAACACAGTAAGGTTTCTGTTATGTCAGTAGAAGCTGTAGTTGTCATCCTAAAAAAGCTTTGGGCATGATTGCGACACCAGCTAGCTTTTCCTTTGCTTTCAAGATGAGAGAGGAACACGGATGTAGAAAACAGTTCAACACTCCTTTTAAAGCTTTGCCTGAATAGAAAATAGAGCAACATGTTACAAAATGATTATGGAAGCAGGTTAGCATAATGAGGTCTCTAATGTTTTAAGAAACATACCCTCTTTTGCAAGCCAAACGTAAGCCTGGGCGGAGACTTGTGGCCACTCAGAGTTTCACTTGAGAGAGGAACAGGTTCCTCTGACTACAATTCCACCATGAATGGATTCCACCTTACTGAAACCTCAGGTTAGGCTCGAAAGTCAAGTTCGTATGTGAATTGGACCCATTCATTTAAAAGGAGGTGTCTCAAACTCACCTCCACAACAGCTGTATCTGGGAAGATAAAGAAAAATATTGATGCTTGGACCACACCCTTGCAAATAAAACCAGAATTTCTTGGAGTGGGAGCAAGCATCAATAGTTTGTAGGAGCTCCCAAGGGACTTCCACGTGCAGCTAGGTTGAGGCCTACTTATTTAAGCTCAGTGAGCATCTTCCCATGGGGAAGAGGTGAGTGGGTGAGAGGGTTCAACAGGAGGATGGGAGGTGAATGAATGACAGCAGCTCCCCGTGTTACTAGGGACTACAGATTTTAAATATTTTAAAATTTGAATATTAAAAAATGTAAAGACCCAGGATCTGCAATCAAAGGGCCATGCAATGTTTTCTATCAAGAGGAAGGTGTAAGTGTCCCTGTTGAAAATGCCTAGGTGACTTTGGGGAGGTACCACAGGTGCCCCAACTGCTAACTTCCTTGACTGGGTTTTAGATGTTCCACTAGACGATGCCTCTTGAGTTGCCATCAGCTCCTTTCTGTTCAAAGAGCTTCTAACTGACTACAATTATAAGATAATAATGAGTTTACCAAGTACCAAAAAGGCCTGAAATCTAAGCTTAAACAATTAAGGGTTGAGAAGACAAATATTTCCAAGCTAGACCCCAAGAGCAGCCTCCGAAGCAATTGACAATTCTTAAAATTCTCAAAAATTTCTTCATCAGATAAAGTCCCACGTAAAGTCCAGACCGTAGCCTAATCGTCATGAAGTCCAGCGCCATGGACAAAAGGTTCTCGAGCTCATGAAAGAACATCTTGGGCTCCGACAGCCTACGTTTCATATCTGGAAGGGCAGGGAAATAAGCTGTAACTTGGAGAAGCACTGACAGTGGGAGGCTGACTGTTTGCAGCACCTCCTCGCTGAAGCCTCTGGGCTTCCACACAGATCCCTGCAGCCTAGTGCTGTTGCTGGGATTTGGATCACAAATTCAGCTTGTGCACAAGCCTGCAGGAAGTCAGTGTTCACCTCTCTTCTCCCTACACCCTTCCCCACCCCCTACCGCTCTTAGTTCCCTTGTTTATTGGAAACACCAATCATTATTTTCAACCAAGGCATTGTCTTTCTTAAATATCATTTCTCTTGTCTCTAAGGATATTGCATACGCATTTATTAATGAGAGTGTTGTGTGATGTCATTGTAAATCTTGCACATATTGGATGATTTGCTTAGTTTATGAGACACCCGGAATCCACGGAATGACTGGCAGTGATCTGAGCATCGAGCACGTACCAGTGTGGCAAGAGGTAGCCAAGATTGCAAGGATGAAACCCAACTTATGGTTGAGTTGCTTGATTTTTGTGTCTTTTGACCTCCTCGCCTCACTGCTCTGAGGCACCAAATTTCATGTCATTGTAGTTGCTGTTAAAGCAATTGTACAGAAAATCATAAACTGAAAGGAAAAAATCATCGTCTCCTTTCATGGTTTTCCTATGATGATTTCTTACTACCTCCTTATTCATCTTCCACACTTAAATTTTACACACACACACACACACACACACACACACGCCTCTAATGAATGTAAAAACCAAACCAAACCAAAAAGCAGGGTGGCTGATGCAGAAATCATCTACTTTCAACACCTGCCAAGGGGTGGAGCTGCAGACCGACGGACCACTGTGGTCCTGCTCTTTCTATCCCATTAGTACTGCATTGATCTGTGATTCAAGCTTCAGGCAGACCCGCCTTTTATCCCTTGCCTGTATTTAGTATTGGGTTCTTAGCCCTTTTCTTTCCTGGTAATTTTACCTTGGTTATAAATGTGATGTAAATCCCTTTACAAGTTACCCCTGTGACAGAGGGTCCGAGTGGCGACAGAACGCTCAAGGACACAGTGCTCAAAGAATGGATCTTGATAAGATGTGTGCATAAAAAGTAAAGAAGAAATAACTGGCCAGAGAAGATAATGATGCAGAAAATGTGTTTCTTAGGGAAGGACTCTTAGCTTTAATGAGGTTGGTTTTAAAACTTTGTGTAGGACTGCCGCTTAGTTAAAATATAGGATTGGTGGAGAAAAATAAAGATGTCAGGATATTCAGCCTAAAACTGGATTTGAAGAAATGCAGCAGATGAAGCCCAGCCCTTTTTGGTATTTATATACACTTAACATGACAATGTACTTATGCATTTTTTGGCTGTCATCACATCTAGTTGATACTGAATTTGAATTTTAATATTTGAACGAAACATACTCAACATCTTCATTAGAGCCATAAAAACTCAAAGCAAGGATACCGTTTGTATCTGTAACAAAGCTACGCTCTTATCATCTCACTTAGATTGGAGCCAGAAACTGGACATGATTGAAAAGTGCACTCACACACTTAAATCAGAAGCAACTGGTGTCACCATTAGGTGGCACACTGCAGCCACCGATCACTTAGGCTGGGTGCATGCAAGATGTGCCACCGAGGCAGAAATACCTGACCCTTTCCTCGACCTTTCTTTAAACTATTTAAGATTGCAGAAGACAGTGTGCCAGGAAGCCAGCAGCAGGAGTTTTTATGCGCCTCTGATGCTCTTTGTTTTAACATTTGGTCTTTAACTGCGTCGACTGCTCATTCAGATCCTCTGTGCCCCCCTGCGGTTTCTGAGCCGTCTGCCCCCTGCTGCGTTAGCTCTTCCTTTCAGCGACAAGATTTTCATTGGCAGCTACACCCTACATGTCAAAACCTGCACTCAGATTGGACTGAAGTCTCTCTCTCTCTGTCTCTCTTTTGGTGTTTGCTACATTTGCAGTGGATCAGGAGAACTGGTTTAATGGGATGCTGTGTTTTGTAACAATTGCTATTCTAGAATCCTATCCCTGCCTTTCAATGTTGGGCAGAAGTAGAAAAGAATAGTCCAGAACTGAAATCATGGTAATTACTAGGACTCTCAGCATCTAAAATGTAACGCTTCTCTTTTAATCTTGTCCTATACTGTGTAAGCTTTGCTTTCCCAGGTCACACTGGCTAGAGGGACAAATCCCAAGTGCGCTTAGCAAAAATAAGGTGGCGGTCATCGTCTTTACCTCCAGGTCCTCCACCCGGTAGGATCTTAGGACCCAAAGTCCCCGAATTGTCTGCCCTCCTCTTGGCAGCTTATGGCTGTACAGACTCAGGGAAGGGACATCCCTGCTGCCAACAGTGACCTGCCACTCCCAGTGTGGCTTTGTCCATCCGTCACTCCTATCTTGGGAGGTGATCCCTCAGTGCTCCCATCAGGCTGAGCCTGGGCTTTCTGGATTTTATTGTGTTCTCACTCTGGGGACTTGGAATGCGTTTCCCTGAAGCTGGATTGAAACAGATGTAAGTGACAGCACCAGTTATCAAACCTGAAAGCGTCCCTTGCCACCAGTAGGCGAGCCCTATTCTGGAATAAACGCTTGGCTCCTTGAATCATGACCTCTCCCTCCTCTCACCTGTATGGCTTGACTTTGAATCATGGCCTTTCTGCTTCCTAGCATGTGATCTCAGGTAAGTTACTTAATTTCTCTCTGCCTCGGTTTTTCAAAAGTAATCACAGGATCGGGGCGCCTGGGTGGCGCAGTAAGCGTCCGACTTCAGCCAGGTCACGATCTCGTGGTCCGTGAGTTCGAGCCCGGCGTCAGGCTCTGGGCTGATGGCTCGGAGCCTGGAGCCTGTTTCCGATTCTGTGTCTCCCTCTCTCTCTGCCCCTCCCCCGTTCATGCTCTGTCTCTCTCTGTCCCAAAAAAAAAAAAAAAAAAAAAGTAATCACAGGATCAACTTCCTGCAGTTGTTGTGATTCAATGATCCAGTGCAGGTGATGGACTTAGAACAGTGTCTGGCTCAAAGTAAGCACACACCCAGTGTCAGCTACTGTTAGTATTCGAAAGTTTTGATCTTTGTATTCCAGTGACTGACTACTGGTTCCTCTTTTTCCAAAGGGCCAATTTGAGGCATCAGGATGTCTGATGTTTTGACCCAGGCTACCAGAATTCTAGAAGATCATGGGCAGCTTTAAGTTGCTATTTCCACCCTTCCGTGAAAGCTCCTTGAAATAAATGTGTTAAAAGACTACTGATAGGAAAGTTACTGTTGACCTGGTGCCCAAACTGGGAGGTAGAAGTGAAAGGTCAGAGTTTGCTTTGCATTTGTGGGTCTGGTTTGACATTCATTTATTTATGTTTTAGCCACCAGTCTCCCTTTCTCCTTCCCAAGAGTGCCCTGGATTTCCTCTGGGAAGCCACTTTTTCTCATTATCAGCCCTGTGGGACCAGGTAGGATTAAAAAAATTACCCCCACTTCCAGGGTGGCCCCTGGTTAGCCTACGCCATCAGACTACTCCATCTCCTTTGGCTGCTGTAATTGGTTCTGTGAAGGACGACTTAAAAAAATTTTTTTTTGAGAGACAGAGAAAGACAGAGCACGAGCGGGAGAGGAGCAGAGAGAGAGGAAGACACAGAATCTGAAGCAGGCTCCCGGCTCTGAGCTGGCAGTACAGAGCCCCATGCAGGGCTCAAACTCACTGATTGCGAGATCATGACCTGAACTAAAGTCAGAGGCTTAACCGACTGAGCCACCCAGGCGCCCCTGTGAAGGATGACTTTTAAGCCAATCTGGACCAAAGAGACCTGAGGAGAAATTTGCTAGGGTTTCTGGGAAAAAAAATTTTAACACTTGTTCCCAAATACTATAGAAAAAGACCTTTTTTTCTCCGAGTTGGTGAGCATGAGGATGTGAAGCCATGAGGTCTGGAATTAGTAACTTGAAGAGGAAGGCAGCCCCATGAGAGAACTTGGCCGTTGGCAATATCTTTCCAGCTGTGGGATTCTACTTCACCACTGTTTCCTCTGGCTTGTTCAGCTACAGCGCAACCAATTGCCTTTATTAAATTAATCTGAGTTGAGTTTTTGGTCACTTGCACCATAAAAGGTCTGTCCCTACTGGAACTTTATGCCACAGTCGACATTCCTATGACAGGGAGAAACACTTCATGGTTTTTTAAGTTCAAATTTGAATGTGATTTTTGCTATCTGATTTGTATTTAGATGTCTAAAATGTCTGAAAAGTTCAGAGCTTTATAGATTTACATATGACCTCTCTTGATATGCAAATCCAGAGTGGAGTCCTTTGTTAAATTGTATTTCCAGAAAGGTGTTCCATCTATCAATTAGGAAATGGCCTTTCTTGCACTTTTCTAAAGTAGAGTCATTCAATGCTTGGCACATGGCAAGTGCTCATGGAATGTTTAAGAAATGGGGTCTTCTGGTTACTTGAATTTCTGATTAATTGAAAGTTAATTAGAAACTCTCCCCTCCAACACACTTAACCTACCATTTCCTCTTTTTGGAAAATCTTTGTAAAATGTATGAGTGCACTTTCTTTCCTTAGTAATTACAGTATGGTGAGCATAATTGCATTTTTGATGATCAAGAATTTTACAGCGCCTCAGGGTTATCACTCAGAGTATAAATTCTCATTGTACAATATTTTACTTGGAGAAGTTGAAGGAAATTGGGCTAAATATGGATGGATCCTGGAACATTCTCCTGAAGTTTATTTAAAAAAAAATTTTTTTTAATGTTTATTTATTTTTGAGACAGAGGGAGACAGAGCATGATTTGGGGAGGGGCATAGAGAGAGGGAGACACAGGATCTGAAACAGGCTCTGGGCTCTGAGCTGTCAGCACAGAGCCTGATGTGGGGCTTGAACCCACGAACCGTGAGATCATGACCCGAGCCAAAGTCGGACGCTTAACCGACTGAGCCACCCAGGCGCCCCTCCAGAAGTTTATTTTTTAAAAACCCCAGTATCTACCAGTTTTCAGTGTCATTCAAATTATTCTTTAAAAAATGGTTTGTGCAAAAAGTTTGATTAAAACTTGATCTGTTGGACTCTGGTTGAGGCAAATGCTATTATATTTAAAAAAAAACCCTTTTAACAGTGGCATCAATAATTGTGGGCCAAGACTGGAGATGGATGAGAGAAAGGAGTTTTAATGATGACGTTACATTGGGGGTTAAGTCTGATTGTGTAGAGCCTCAGAAATGACCCATACTCTATTGGTTATGGTGAATCTGAGGAATGAGCTGGCTGGATGTTGATGCAAAGTAGAAATCATGGTTCATTCTTGTCACGTTTCTTTTGTAGAGGGATGGCCCAGCATTTTCAGATTTTTCCATATCCTATGACTATGGCCAACCCTGGTTGGTTATGTAGAGAGGCTGACATAGAGGGAATATATTAGGCAAATACATACTGTCTTTGTGGTTTCTTCTGTAGGTTTATCTTTTCTAGTTTCTTTTCACCACTATACTGATAAAGTCTTGAGAATTCAAGGATTTAGGATCAGAGTCATTAGTCCCTTTAATCCCTCAGAGATATGCTAAATAGCCAGAGTCAGAGATTAGAGGGGGACACAATATCTCATGGAGTGTTATGGGCTGAGTTGTGCCCACCCCCCAATTCATATGTTGAGGTCCTCACCCCCACTATTTAAGAATGTCATTGTATTTGGAGATAGGGTCTATAAGGAGGTAATGAAGTCAAAATGAGATCATTAGAGTGGGCCTTAACGTTACATGACTGCTGTTTTTATAAGAAAAAGAGAGATAAGTATAGACAAGTACAGTGGGAAGATGATGTGAAGACAGAGAAAGCAGATGGCTATCTACAAGCCAAGAAGACAGACTTCAAAAGAAACAACTCTGCTGACATCTTGATCTTGGACTTTTAGCCTCCAAAGTGTGAGAAAATAAATTTCTATTGCTGAAGCCACTGTGGTGCTTTGTTATGGCCATCCTAGCAAAGTAATACATGGAGTTGTCCAACAAAGGAGCAGGCTGACCATCAGTGTGTGGCCAACGATGGGCTGAAGAAATTGCAGATTGAGTCAGGAGGATGAAGGGACCTCGTGAGCATACAGGAAGCAGAACACAGGAAGTCACTGGCTGGGGACCAACAGGTGGTAGTGAGTCCTTCCTTTTGTTTCAGTCCCCTGAAAGTTGCAATTCCTGTCTTCCTTCCCTTGTCCAAATGCTATCTAGTAGTCACGAGGCTATATTCTGGGATGATTCAGAAACTAGCATCAGAGAAGTGAAAAGTCTGTTCTTGTATTTTTTCTAGCCAAGTTTGTCCTTTGTTACAGTTGTCCTTCATGTGAGTGTTGATGTTATTGGCCTACTGTCTGCAGGGCATGTATGTTGAGCTGTATTTATAGTAGTAATGATGAATTAAACCTGAGTTAGTGAAATTCTCTCGCCAGTCTTCCCTGTGAAAACGACTGTACATTTGGGGAGAAATTGCAGGGGTTTCCTGGAAGATGATGTATTTGCTGGAGGACTGGATTGAGACACAGTTCTTGATTAAGGGACTAACTTCTCTTCATGCAAAGTTAATGGTTTCTTTTCTTCCTCTTTTAAAAATCAGTGTTACCCTCAGTCCTTCCTCATTAGCACCATGCTATGCTCATTTTATTTACAGACAAAATATTTTACTCCCAAGCCAAATAGCCATCACTGGGCTGAGAACTGTGGAGATTACAGAGATGGGTTGGATGGAATCCAAGCTCTCCCAAGGCTCAGACTCCAAGGCAGACAGAGCGGAGTGATTCTACATGAGAAACACTGTGAAACATGTTATTATAAAAGTATGAATGGATTCCATTAAGAGAAACAAAGGAAAGAGAGAATGTTCCTAACTAGGGAACCATCTGGGGGAAGAAGGGACTTGACTCAGACCTTGGAGGAGGAGATGTAGAACCGTAACAGGCACAGAGGAGGAGAAGGGCATTTGAGGAAGAGAGAATGGCCTGGACATATGCACAGAGGCTGGAGACAGCTGGGCATGCTTCAGAGCAGAGAATAATCCAGGGAGGCCCAGGAAGGGTATGTGGAGGTCAAGTAAGATAAGTGCATATGTCTTAAGCAAGATTGGAAGTGAAGGCTGGGGCTTGATGGTGGATGGTTATGACTGCTGGGTCAGAGGAAAATGGGAAGCCAATAAATGTTTTTGAAAAAGGGAGTTGATGTGGTTATAGAGATTATAGAAAGATAATTCTGGGGGCAGAGTGGAGAATGGGTGGCATGTGTGAGAGTCAGGCCAGGACAGACTGGAACTGGAGTGCTCAGTCAGGAAGCTCCTGCAATGGTTCAGATAAAAACTGGTAATATCATGACCAGGGGAAGTGATAGTGAGAAGGAAGAGCAGACCTTGGACCTGGGAGGTGTAGGGGCCCATGGAGAGGAGGTGCAAACGACCCTGGAGTTAAACGTCATGGAACACCTAAAGGGGGTAAAGAAAGGGGACACAATTCTTTTTTAATAAACAGATAAAGAACTTGTTTGTGCATATGCTGAATTTGGATGTGTGCATGTTCAGCAAGTGAACTAAATCTGCTCCTTGAGGACTGTAGTACATATGTCTTGTTTATCTCTGGAGCCTCAGCACACAGCAAAGCATTTGTTTATTTATACAAATAAATATTCAACCAATATTGACTAAGTGCTCATTCTGTGCTAGGCACAGGGCCTGGCATGTAATATAAACACAATAATTACTTGTTTAACTGAGCTAAACTTACTTTTATGGATTCCCACATTGTTATCATTATGTTGGGGACCTCCAAGTGGTTAGTAAGTAAGACTATTATAAATTTAATGGGGATGGGGTGAAGAGGTAGAGAGGTAATAAGAACTATTCTGCGGGAGGATTGAAGTCCATAACCTCTGTCTGTAACGGCCAGTGCCTGGAGGTTCAATGGGAGTCCGCTCTGCCTTCTGCTGGTTCGCTAGGGTGCAAGTGGACAATGAACACAAAAGCCTTGGAAACCTTATAAATACACATTTTCTTTTTCTTTTTTTTTTTAACATTTATTTATTTTTGAGACAGAGAGAGAGAGACAGAGCATGAACGGGGGTGGGGCAGAGAGAGAGGGAGACACAGAATCAGAAGCAGGCTCCAGGCTCCGAGCCATCAGCCCAGAGCCCGACGCGGGGCTCGAACTCACGGACCGCGAGATCGTGACCTGAGCTGAAGTCGGACGCTCAACCGACTCAGCCACCCAGGCGCCCCTAAATACACATTTTCTAAAAGCAGGAGGTGGAGAAGGATGAATGGATGAGTTGGGTGAGTCATTTACATATTTAATGCCCAAGTCAGAAACCTGTACTTTACAAGATTAATTGTGCCTCTCATATTTTCTTAGTACTTTCAAGTTAACTTTTTCCGTAGGTGTTAACAGTTTTCAAAATTCCAGTTTGCCTGTTTTAGGCTAGTGAAGGAAACTGAGGCCAACTTCAGATCATTCTTTTCTTTCTTGGGTTGGAAGTTTACGCGGAGAGTATATACTCCAGAAGCTAAGTTAAGCATGGTGGCATCAGGGTTCTGAAAGGTAACAAACACTATGGAAAGGCAAATCTCAGGGAAAAAGTCAGGGTCTGCTACACAGAATCCTTTTCTACCCAGTGTTTCCTCTTCCAAAAGTCTTTAATTAGGCATCGGAGAATTTGTATAGATAAGAAGGTGGGAAGGGTGTTGGGGCTCTGGACTGGGATAATCAATACAGATGATATACACTCATGCAATTTACTCTCTTTAGGCTTCCATTTCCTTATCTGTAAGATAGAGATAATAATCATACCAGCTTTGCTTTATAATATATGAATAATTTGCCTAATCACTATATTATTTTCTTTCTCCCCCTAGAACATGGGCTTCATGGAGGCAGCGATTTTTATTTGCATTGTCCTTTCTGTATTCCATGTATTGGGCACAAGGTTATCGTGGAGATAACTCTAGGGAAAAGAAAGCAGGGACAATGGGCAGGAATGAGTGGAGAGGTAGGAGAATAAGATGGGCATATGGTTCTGGAAGGCAATGTAGGATGGGGTCTCAAGGCTGGATACTGAGGAAAGATAGAAAAAGGTGAGATACAAGGAAAAGTCATTGAATTTTGTGGAGGATCCGATGCCTTAGAGAGCCCGAATGTCATTGACTAGTGGCAGGAAAACCCAATAATCAATGATTAAAGAGTTAGAGATGGAAGGACATGGTACAATGAGTTACAACCACTGTTTCCAGAAGTTTGACAAATAGGAGCAGAATGGGAATTTATCTTGGGGACAAAAAATGTTCAAAGGAAAAGTTGAATTTTTTAAACCAAGGAAGAAAGATGCCTAAGGAGAGGGAGCGATGGAAGATACGAGAGAGCCAATGGTTCAGAGATTAAGTACCTGAGGAGAGAAGGAGTGGGTCAAAGCATTGGAGGACACTTCTTGTTAACGGAGGATAAAAGGGGAAAACAATGAGAAGTAGGGAACTTTGAGGCTTAAGGGAAGATAATTGGGGGAGATCAAACTGAGCTCATCTATTATCTCAGTGAAGTAGGTAACAAGGTAATCTGACTGTGGTGTGGTGGGGGCTTGAGAAGGTGGAAAAGAACTGGAGGAGCTGTAAAGAGTCAACAGGGGTCAGTAGAGACAGAATTGCTCAGTGGACTCAGTGCAGTGGAATTAGATGGCATGGATGTATTGCAGATCCAATCTGCTCAGTTATGTGGCTCTCCCTTCCCTGGTCCTCCAGCCCTGCAGCAATGGTCTGTGGTTCAGAATGGGGACCAAAAGCAAAATGGCTGACTGGAATAATGTGAGGCCAAAAAATCGCAAAAGAAGGTGTGGAAGTGGATGAATGGGTTCCAGGAAACCAGCCTCTTGAAAGTAGGTCTGGGAAACTGGAGCAAGAGTAGTAGGGGATTGAGTGAGGTGGTCATGATCAAGGAATTAGAAGCCTTGAAGACAAAAGACCAGACTCGACAGCTTTGAGAGAGGTTGGGAGAGGCGGAAAGTTCATTGTATTCATCAGATACTGTCATTCTTTTTTTTTTTTTCCCAGAAAAAAAATGTGAAAGTAATGGAAGTTGGAAGTTTTCACTGATTAATCCAATGAACAACACCCCTTTGTACTTTCTGGTGCATAGGTATACATCACTGCTGATGATGAAAATTCAGGGTTAGAGTGAAAGAGCTGAAGGATGCATATCTTCTAGATCTGTATTGAACAATGAGCATAAGAGGACAGTATACTTCATCTCAATCATTATGTTCTTTGATAATAATCTTTGGAAATAGAATCTCAGCCTGAATTTTCTCTAAAGTTCTTTTTCAGACATATGCTAACTTATGGCAGGGTTTATTCTAAGAAATTCTTACTTCCCCTTTCCTTGTCTGGAGCAGGAATTGGAAGCAGTACCTTTAAACAGAACACACGGTGGGTCTTATCAGTTGCGGTGCCCTGAAAATATGGGCTTTGGGTAGGCTGAGTGGTTCGCATCAAATCTAAACAAGCATGACAGTGTCTAGCCAAATTTCTACCGGCACGTAAGGAAGTCCAGGTAGTAGGCTTCTTTTGACGTTGCTCAAATAATAGCATCTGTGCTGCCTGTATCTAAAACCTATCTAGGAAAAGGTGATACAGCAGCCCATGTTCCCAAGGTAGAGGTTATGGGTTCCGTCCAGCAGCCATTAGGTGGTGCTGCCTAACCAACATTCCCCACTCTGTTGCCACCCCGATGAGTCCTGCTTTTGCGGTGGTATATTATTCGGTAATCTTTAAAAAGGTGGAAGAGGCTGAGATTTATCTATCACCTCTATGAAACTTGTCCGATTCTCTCTTTCTTTTTTCTTTTATTTCAAGAGTAGCCACTAACTGCTATAAGGAAGCACTGTTATAACGGCTGCTTAGACTGAAAACAACCATTGATATTTGAACAGCACTTTCTACTCTATAAAGAATTTTTGGGGTGCCTGGGTGGCTCAGTTGGTTAAGCATCCGACTTCAGCTTAGGTCATGATCTCATGGTTCATGGGTTCAAGGCCCACGTTGGGCTCTGTGCTGACAGCTCCGAGTCGAGCCTGCTTTGGATTCTGTGTCTCCCCCTCTCTCTGCCCCTCCCCTGCTTGTGCGCTCATGCACGCATGGGCGCGTGCTCTCTCCCTCAAAAATAAACATTAAAAAATAAAAAAAAACCCCAAAAAACAAAGAATTTTCACATGTCAGAGTTCCTAGAATATAGTTCCTAGAATATAGCAAAAAAATTGTTGAATGAATAAGTGAAGTATTTGTATGGAGAGAAAAATTAACTAATGTTACATTGACTTTTGATAATGTAGAAATCATATCAAAGTTAGTTTATGAAAAGACGTGGGTGTTTCTGTAAGACAACATATGTGACTATTGATAAATTTTACATCTAATCATGCTGTATTGCATAGGAGTTATAGAAGTTACCTTGTTAGTTTATTTCCAAATGGATTCTTCTTCTTTTTTTTTTTTTTGCAAGACAGAGTGAGCGAAGTGGGGGAAAGAGAGAGAGAGAGAGAGAGAGAGAATGTTAAGCAGCCTCCAGTCATTGTGGAGCCCGACTTAGAGCCTGAGGCAGGGCTTGATCCAACAACCCTGGGATCATGCCTGAGCCCAGATCAAGAGTCAGATGCTCAACCTACTCAGTCACACAAGCAGCCCTCCAAATGGGTTCTTTTTTTTTTTTTTTTAAAGTTTATTTATTTTGAGAGAGAGCACAAGTAGATAAGGGACAGAGAGAGAGGGAGAGAGACAATCCCAAGCAGGCTCTGCACTGTCAGCATGGAGCATGATGCAGGACTCGAACTCACAGACCACAAGATCATGACCTGAGCCAAAGTTGGATGCTTAACTGAATAAGCCACCCAGGCACCCCTTTTCTTTTTTTAAACCCAAAATGGGTGTAGAGTATCCCATTGTACATTGTACAAATGTGTCACAATTTATTTTACTATTTTTCTACTGAAGCTTATTTTCTTGTAATATTCACCTTTTTGTTGTTGTTGTTATAACTGTGGTGCAATGGACCTACAAATGCAGATATCTTTGCTGTCTATGGACTATTTTAAGTTGGGTGTGCTATGTATGAGGAAAATAGCATAGTACCTAACATTTAACTCTTTATTAGTATTACATTGTAGATCATCCTGAGTGGTTTTGTGCAGGGATCAGAGGAGGACTGATACTTCCAGCACTTTGGAGATGTCCTGCTCTAGGCTCCAACTGAATACATATTTTTTTTAAATTAAATAAAATTTTTTTAACATTTATTTATTTTTGTGTTTTTTGTTTTTTGTTTTTTTAAAATTTTAACATTTATTCATTATTGAGAGACAGAGAGAGAGTGCGAGTGGGGGAGGGGCAGAGAGAAGAAGGAGACACAGAATCCGAAGCAGGCTCCAGGCTCTGAGCTGTCAGCACAGAGCCTGATGTGGGGCTTGAACTCACGGACCATAAGATCATGACCTGAGGTAAAGCTGGATGCTCAACCGACTGAGCCACCCAGGTGCCCCAACATTTATTTATTTATTTATTTATTTATTTTTATTTATTTATTTTTTGTTTGTTTGTTTTTTTAATTTTTAATTTTTAATTTTTTAATATATGAAATTTACTGTCAAATTGGTTTCCATACAACACCCAGTGCTCATCCCAAAATGTGCCCTCCTCAATATCCATCACCCACCCTGCCCTCCCTCCCACCCCCCATCAACCCTTAGTTTGTTCTCAGTTTTTAACAGTCTCTTATGCTTTGGCTCTCTCCCACTCTAACCTCTTTTTTTTTTTTTTTCCCTTCCCCTCCCCCATGGGTTTCTGTTACGTTTCTCAGCATCCACATAAGAGTGAAACCATATGGTATCTGTCTTTCTCTGTATGGCTTATTTCACTTAGCATCACACTCTCCAGTTCCATCCACGTTGCTACAAAAGGCCATATTTCATTTTTTCTCATTGCCACGTAGTCTTCCATTGTGTATATAAACCACAATTTCTTTATCCATTCATCAGTTGATGGACATTTAGGCTCTTCCCATAATTTGGCTATTGTTGAGAGTGCTGCTATAAACATTGGGGTACAAGTGCCCCTATGCATCAGTACTCCTGTATCCCTTGGGTAAATTCCTAGCAGTGCTACTGCTGGGTCATAGGGTAGGTCTATTTTTAATTTTCTGAGGAACCTCCACACTGTTTTCCAGAGTGGCTGCACCAATTTGCATTCCCACCAACAGTGCAAGAGGGTTCCCGTTTCTCCACATCCTCGCCAGCATCTATAGTCTCCTGATTTGTTCATTTTGGCCACTCTGACTGGCATGAGGTGATATCTGAGTGTGGTTTTGATTTGTATTTCCCTGATGAGGAGCGACGTTGAGCATCTTTTCATGTGTCTGTTGGCCATCCGGATGTCTTCTTTAGAGAAGTGTCTATTCATGTTTTCTCCCCATTTCTTCACTGGATTATTTGTTTTTTGGGTGTGGAGTTTGGTGAGCTCTTTATAGATTTTGGACACTAGCCCTTTGTCTGATACGTCATTTGCAAATATCTTTTCCCATTCCGTTGGTTGCCTTTTAGTTTTGTTGGTTGTTTCCTTTGCTGTGCAAAGCTTTTTATCTTCATGAGGTCTCAATAGTTCATTTTTGTTTTTAATTCCCTTGCCTTTGGGGATGTGTCAAGTAAGAAATTGCTGCGGCTGAGGTCAAAGAGGTCTTTTCCTGCTTTCTCCTCTAGGGTTTTGATGGTTTCCTGTCTCACATTCAGGTCCTTTATCCATTTTGAGTTTATTTTTGTGAATGGTGTAAGAAAGTGGTCTAGTTTCAATCTTCTGCATGTTGCTGTCCAGTTCTCCCAGCACCATTTGTTAAAGAGACTGTCTTTTTTCCATTAGATATTCTTTCCTGCTTTGTCAAAGATGAGTTGGTCATACGTTTGTGGGTCTAGTTCTGGGGTTTCTATTCTATTCCATTGGTCTATGTGTCTGTTTTTGTGCCAATACCATGCTGTCTTGATGATGACAGCTTTGTAGTAGAGGCTAAGGTCTGGGATTGTGATGCCTCCTGCTTTGGTCTTCTTCTTCAAAATTACTTTGGCTATTTGGGGCCTTTTGTGGCCCCATATGAATTTTAGGATTGCTTGTTCTAGCTTCGAGAAGAATGCTGGTGCAGTTTCATGTTATATTTATTGAATCTTCTAGGAGAGGCACAAAGACAGCAACTCTTAGTAGAGAAGGGAATTGTGTGCTATCTGATGTGGAAATACTCATGTCAACATATTGGCAAGATCACTGCCAAGGACATACACAGTATTTCTGTGTCTTTCAAAGTGAGGATGCTCCTGACAATAAAAGAGAAATTACCTCAATATAATCTCAAAATACCATTTTTTTGTGTGTAATGCAATAACATTATTCTTCTTTGACCAAAATAGTATGCTAAGCTGATTGCTCAATCATAAAAGTCAGTTAAAGAAAGGAATCATAAAAAAAAAGAGCTTACACAAATCTTATGGGCTTTATTTCAACTTGAAACCGTAATTACACACTAATTCACTAGCCTTGGGAAGTAGGTCAAGACCTCATCCTTGAGTGGGGACCTGCCGATTCATGTTGTTCATTGGCTCATGCACAAGTGACACGACACAGCATCATTTACAGTGTTCAGCTTCAGTTTCTTAAGTGAAGGGAGAATTTACAGAAACTTAAAGGGTAGCCTGAGATGAGTATTCATCTAGATTTTTATGATTTTCTCCCTGAATCCTTTACAGTTGTTTTGCTCACACTTAATATGAAAGCATTTTTTTCGGCAGCCTATGTTATTGCCTGTTTCCAACACATTTAATGTGGTTTTTATAGAAATAGATCTTTTGATCTTTGTTTTCATATTAATTCCTTTTAATAACACTTAATTAAATTACGTAATTACAGGAACAAGTACAGCTAGCATCATTGGATTTAGGAAAAAGGACCTCCTCCTTTTGCTAAGCATCTAACTCAGGGGCCTGGGCAGAATTGTATGGGGGGTGGTGAGTGGTCTACTGGTTGTGTGGATTCAGCCTTTCCAAGGGCACCAACCAGTATGTTTTACAGAGGGCAATGAGAACCGCTGGTAGTATTTCCAGTTGGACGGAGGCTGGTTAAGAGAGGGTTTTTGGATCATTATTACCAGGTCCATAGATCCTTATAGATCAATAAGCAGCTCTTCCATATTTTATTGTATCAGCATACAGAAGGGTTGCCCTTAGATAATGCCTCTTGCCTTTAAACATTTGGAACATATAGCCCTTTAAGATCCGGTCTTGTCAGGCTGCCTGGGTGGCTCAGTCGGTTAAGCCTCCAATTTCGGCTCAGGTCGTGATCTCACAGCTGGTGAAATTGAGCCCCACGTCGGGCTCTGTGCTGACAGCTCGGAGCCTGGAGCCTGCTTCGGATTCTGGGTCTCCCTCTCCCTCACTCCTGCTCTTGCTCTTTCTCTGTTTCTCTCAAAAATAAATAAAACATTTAAAAAAAAAACCGTCTGGTCTTGTCTTAGGGAGTCAGAGGACCTTCATTCAGGCAATAGAAATTAATGAATTCTGTATATTAGAATACTTCTGAGTGGAGGGTTTCTCAAATTCCTTCCAGTTTTTTTTCCCTTAAAGACATATGCATTATAAACAATGGAAAATAACTGTATTCAAGAATAAAAAATCCCCTCTGTAATCAGGTTAGAAGTCAATATCGTGTGTGCTGGGTTGAATTGAGAGGGGGAGATGAAGACTTACCGTCTCAGGTGAACTGGAAAATGTTGGTGCCTAGAAGCCGGCAGTCAGAGAATACCCAGTCACGATGTATTTTTGTTGCTCCTAATATTTCACAGCCCTGGGCTACCGCCTGTTCTAACGATGGGGCTAATCCTGACTGGGAGCTCTCTGACCCTCCCCCAGGAGCCCCCGGTGCCTGTTCACCCCGTGACATCAACCTCCAGAAAATACAAAATAGAAATCTCAACGCAAGAAGGGAGGCCTGAGATGCTGCTAAACTCTTAACATTTGATGATTAAATTTGATTTTAAGTCGTTCTGAACTCTGTGTGCAACTTGGCTTTCTTTTATCTGTTCTCAGCATCACAACCTTTACTACAAAGCATATTTCAAGGGAAAATCTCTTACAATTCAAATCACTTTTGCTTCATGCTAGTCCGTTTGTTTGGGATACTGGCTTGCAAAGCGTCCTTTGACTGATTGCTTTTAGTGAAATCAAAGTGACTCGGGGAAGCAGAAACTTTGATAACGGAATATGCATTTTATCCAACTTCAGGGGCTCCTTTTGCAATTTGGGACAGATGTGAAAAGTGAATCATTAGGTATGGAGGGGGGCTGGAGCCTGGAGTTCCAGAGATGGTTTGCAGAACTCTAAATTAGCACCAGGAAGGTGCTCAGAGGAAGGGACTGTTTTGTGAGACTTCAGAAGAAACCCGGAGCCAGGTCTGTGATTTGAGAGTATTTTCAAATTGCGGTAATGGGTATTCTTTTTACTAACTCTCAATGTGGTGGTGCCTTTGAGGAGGTTTGCAAGGCTTACTCTGGGAAGGGTTGGAAGACCCCTGCCCTCCACACTGGGCCGGCACCGAGGCAGTGGGACCTATTCCTTCCATCTGCAAAAGCCTTCTGGAGCCAGTCCAGCTGTAAGGGATGTGCCTCTTCCTTGCTAGAAAAGGAATCTTCAGCACAAAACTATACAATGATGCTGCCTTGCTATTCTTTCCATTTGAGTCAACAAACGTCTTCCAATGACTTTCACTAGCGAAAGTTACCAGATATCCACTGGTCACCTCCAGTAAAAACACTGGGCACTTAGCATTGCGCTTGGATTAACTTCCATGTTGCTGATATGATGTACCTCTATCATCATAAGATGTTTATTCAATACAAGGGGAAAGAAAAGAGAAATTCGTAGATGATGTCACAGGTAGGAAAGAGAACGGAGAACCGTTTATAATCATATGTAGTACAGCGTAAGGAAGTAAGGAAGACTATTCTTGCCTGGGAACCACTTGCACTTCCCTGGCCGTTACAGATGTCGGTCTCGGAGCGCTAAGGGCGAAGCATGCTTGGTAAAGTCGCCATCTCCAGCGAGGTGGTTTTCTTCGGTCTCTTTGCAAACGGGCTCCGTGGCTGGCAGGGACCGGCACACCTTCTCCGCGGGCTTGCTTTCGGAAGATTCTCGCAGCCCGCTTTCGGACGGGCTGGCTATCTCAAGATAGGAGAGCAATTGCCTTTGCAGGTGTTTGCCGGGGTGTGGCCTACCACACAGAATGGCTTCGTGTATAATTGTATAACATTGTGATGGAGGTTTTTCAACGAAAAAATACCCCGAAGATAGAATGGCCAAGCTCAAAAGCGATCCAGATAGATTTGCTTACTTCTCTCTGCACCAACATTTCCTTTACGCTTTTGGAAGTAAGTGGAATGGTTTTTATATCTGTTCACATTTCAGTCATGGGACTCGAAAAGTTCCTCTCTTGTGCCTTAAAGAGCAATGTATGCTACACTTAAACTTGAGCTGTCTGGACAGCTGTGAAGATGGAAAAGAAACACCACCCTTGGAACATTTTCATTTTGTTGTGTATATTCCTTATTGTGCAGCTGGTCTGAATTCTCTCTACAAGGATGTTGTGCAGCTGTTTCTCTGAGGCAGAACCTGAGGGCAAATATCCCAACCCATCAGCCCTGGCACATCCTTTCTGATCTTGGCAAGCCATTTTGTCCTTAACTCTATTGTGTATAATCACAAAAGATTGCTATTTATCCAAATCTTCTTTAGGATACAATGTGTGAGCTCATTCTCAGAAGTTGCAGGAACCCAGCACTCTATTGTAAAAGATTTTCCACGTCTCCCCCCACCCTCATTTTCCCAGTTTCTATGGCAACATTTTGCTCTGATGGCACCTCCAGGATTATTACTATCATCACAGTTATTTCTTCTGATTATTATTGTTGCTTATTGTCATCAACATCATTCTGACTGTCAGTCACATTCTGATCCTTAACACCTGGCCTCTGGGGAACGTCTCCTCAAAACAGTTGAAAAGTGAAAAAAAATTAGAATGTAAATCCCAGGGGATCACCAGCGCTGCAATTATCCTACATCAGATTTATTTGCTCTTTTCCTTTTTTCTTTTCCCACAGTCATTGTAATCCTTCTAGAATATGCATGGGTAAGTTTGTCAAAATACCGAGATAGATGTGGTTGTTGGTATCGCTGTTTGTTTTTAGAAAAGGAGTGTGCATGTATGTGCGTGTGTGTATGTGCATGCACGTGTGCATGTCAGCGGGGGGGGGGGATCGTACATTCAAAGCTTTCTAATATTACTGAACAATTTTTTTCCATAAACTGTTGGAAACTAGTTGTTTAGAGGCTGAGTTTTCATAGAAAATTATCTAGTGATTTTATCATAGCTGCAGCCCACCTTGTGACCCGCCTTGAGGCCGAGCGGGGAGTAGACAGGCTTCCTTTGGGCTGATATGTCGGTTAGTGTGACTGCAGATCAGCAGGGATGGATGCCCTGTACCTTTGAGATCTGCTTAAACCTGGCTTGGAACCCTACCCTCCCAGGTCTTGACAGTCCAGAACCCTCACTGTAATTTCTATAAGCGCTCATAGCTGTTTATCTCTGGGCCCCTGTGTTGATGCTTCCTGCTCCGGCTGGGTTGAGTGAAACCTTCAATGCAGAATTCAGAGAGAGAAGAAACGCCTATCTAGCTAGCTTGGCTTCTTGCCCTCCTGCTTTCCCTCCCTCCTTTCTTCACTCCCTCCCCACCTTCTTTTACTCCCGCCTTCCTGGCAGCAGTGGGGGGCTTGGCAGATGTGGTGGGTCAGGGTCTTGGGTGAGCCCAGGCCCGTACGTGGGGAATACACTGGTGGATGTGGTCTCTCAGGATCTGATCAGAGTCTGGGGTCTGGCTGGTCAGCCTGCTGACCAGAGCCTTGTTAATAAACAGATGATTCCTTTGAACATTGGAATCTTTTCTGGACGGGAAAAGAAAGCTCCACGTCAAAGTGCTGAGTGCAGTGAAATATTCTCTCCCTGGTCCGTGTGAAGGGGAGTCCCCTGGAAACACAGTATACCAACTTAAATGAATTTTCATTCAGCAATTCACAAAATTTAATTGAAGACTTGCTATCTGCTGGGCATTAGGAAGACACACATCTGAAGCTGGAGCGTTGTTGGCCTTCGAGGAAGGCAGCGACTACGAGCAGTCTCATAAGGGTGCAGTGTGGACAGCACAGGGGAGAAGTGAGCTTCAGAGAAGAACCTCAAGGAATCTGCCCGGCTGAAGGGTGGGAGAGGGGCAGCCCAGGCTGAGGGCAGAAAGGCCTGCACTTAGCCATGGAGGTGAGAAGGACCACATGCGTTGGGGAAACATGGCTTATGATTAGGAAAGGCATGGAAACCCCAGAGAGCTGACTGGCACCATGAGGGGCTCTCACTTGAGAGGCTCACAGAGTAGAGGTGACAGAGCGAGCTGGCTCCTGTCACCTGTTTCACCCTCCTTCCAGGACAAGTCCTCGATGGGGAATGCAGGACGTGGCTGTTTTTACTATGAAATGTACATTTCTTTCTGTTTTTAGTTTGGTGCCAGTGTGTATCATTGAATTTGTGGAAATTAAATGAAAGAACAGAGCAACTCCAGGGGAGAGGTCTTTTTCAAGTACCCCCAGAACACCTGTAGTTTGCACGTCGGCTGACCTTGAAGAACTCTGTTTGAGCTGACTGCTATTTTAGCTCTCAGAGAATGTCGAAGAGAAACACCTTCGGGGTTAGAAGCATAATGAGGTGGGGGTTAATAGCGTGAACTCAAACGTGAACCTGGATTTGAATCCAGGCTCTCTCCCTTCATAGCTCTTGACAATGGGCAAGCTGATCAAATTAATCTTTCTCTCTCTCTTGCTCTTAGTCCCTCTGGGTTTTCTCATGTTTCTTCACGTTCCAGAGCCTGTCCCTCCTCCTCTTTCACCTAATTAATGCCAACACAACCTTTAGATATTATTTCAAATGTCACTTCCACAATGAAGCCCTTGCAGACTACGTCCAATCTTCTTGTCAATGAGGTCCCAACACCCTATCTTTTCTTCACGACATTTCTGTTCATACTTACGCTTTTATTTCTTATGATTTAATTCGGGTAAGTCTCCAGCACTATACTCTTTGCTTCACCCCTGTCACTCATCGTTCAGCGTATCTGATACATAGAAGGTATATGATCAACAGTTTGGGGTGAATAGATAAATAAATACCTCCTTTTGTAAGATTGATGGAGGACTGCATTATATAATGCATCCAAGCCATTCGGCACAGTGCCCGTTATATAGTAAGCACTTAACACATGTGAGTTACAAGAAGGATTCCTATAGGTTTGCTGTTCTCCACTCCTACAGCATACTGAGTAGCAAGCAATTTGTGTGTCTTCAGCTAAGTTCCAATGGTTCTATTAGCTAAGTTTTTAATAGTGCAAATGCTTTCATTAAGTTCAATATTATGCCCCTGGCTTTGAGTGTTGATTTAAGAAATGGAGACCGTCAGAGTCACCCGTGGAACCATCCATGAAGATTTTCTGCAATGTGTCAGTCAAGAGCAGGAGCTCTGGGTGTCCAGATTAGGGCTGCCTCTTTCCAGCTGTAACCCTGGGCAACTTATCTCTCTGTAGCGTTGATTTTTTCACCTGGAAAGCAGGGATGGTAATCTATCTTGCAGTGCTCATATGATGATGAAATTATCAACACATAAGAAGAGTTTAGGATAATGCTTGCACATAATAGACATTCAATAAATATTAGCCATTATTTTGTAAATACTCATAAAATAAATTAGTCCTGGACTTCAGTACAAAAACTAAAATAGTGACCCTTGAAGAGCTGGTATGTCTCCTTTTACATTATGGCAGATTTAATAAAGACTACTAGATTTCTTCTTTTGACTTGATCTCAGAAATTTTAGAGCTAAATCTAAAACTTCGTCTGTGACTCAAAATATATAAGCATCATTCTGTCTACAGCCTTGTTATTTCTTATATTTATCCTGTGTAACTGGATATCTTTAAAAAAATTGGAATCTTCCTCAAATCTTTTTTAGGAAGCAGGTGGGCATACATATGATACATTCATAAATTCTATAATCATAAGTTAGGGAAAAATACATTTAGGTGATATTTACATCAGGTAAATTTTATGTGATCCCAGGTTTTCTCCGTAACTCTCTATAAACTTCTACACTTCTTTTTGAATAACTAAAATTAAATTTAGTATTAATGTGGGAATGACTCAGTACAGAAATTTGGATGTAATATGTTCCAAATGCTTATAACCAGAAATTGCAAAATTATTGCTGGAAATATTTGAAAAGTCTAACCCCTTTTCCACTATTCCTATCATGGAATCATAGAATTTTAGAATAGGATATAATTTGTTTACTTTTCATTTTTCACTTGGCTTGAACAATAAAAAAGAGACCTGACCAAGTTAATTTTCTGTTAATCCGATTTCAATTTCTTCATAAAAATGAAACAAAGCTATTGTATTTTCATAGAAGTGTGGTATTGGAGCATCTCCCCAGTTGGGTATTTCATTTAACTCCTTATCAAGGACAACCTCTGAACCACTTGAAATAGGAGGTTGTTGAGCTCATGTTAAAATCTTTTATTTTATTTTTTTAACTAAAAAAATTTTGTGTATGTTTATTTCTTTTGCGAGAGAGAGAGAGAGAGAGAGAGATCTGTGAAGGGGCAGAGAGAGAGAGAGAGAGAGAAAAAATCCCAAGCAGGCTCTGCACTGTCAGCGCAGAGCCTGATGCAGGGCTCGAACTCAGAAACTTGTGAGATTGTGACCCAAGCCCAAACCAAGAGTCGGAGGCTCAATGGACTGAACCACCCAGGAGCCCCTGTTAAAATCTTTTAAAAAGAAGTTTTAAGCACTTTCATTGGTAACTTGTCTTAAGACTTAGCATTTCTGTTTTTTCTGTTTAATTTACAACTGCAAATTGGAACTAAGACTGGTACCTGTGCTGGGTAGAGAGGGGAGAAATAATTAATAACTGTTTATTGTGTTACAGCTCCATGCTGAAAACCAGTAATAGCCAATTCATTCATTCATTCATTCATTCACTCACCAACCAAAAAGTATTTACAGATTGATGTCTGTATGCCATGCATGTGCCAAGTTCTAGAGATGTTCTGATGTCTCCTTATCCTTAGTGAGTTTTATGATCTAGGGGGTAGAGACAGACAAGTAACCAAATGAAAAAGAATTGAAAATGAACGCTTTCTGCCTGGTTTGGTTAAGACACTGATATAATAAACACAAGAAATCGAAGTCAACCTGAGACAGATTCTCCCTGACACATAATTTATTTATATAGTAATATACTGGAAGTAGTTCCTTAAATTCTGGTTAAAAACTGGATGAGGTACAAGTGTGTTGAGCAGAAAGAAAGATTTGGGGATTTCCTTGGAGGAAATGGTGTTACAAGTCCCTAATTTTACCCCGAGCGGTAGGATGGGAAGGGAATAACATCACATTCTTCAACTCGAGCCTTTACTATGATCTCTTAGAGAGTGTGCTGTGTGTTTTAAGAATGGGGGTCGCGGGGCGCCTGGGTGGCTCAGTTGGTTGAGCGGCCGGCTTCGGCTCAGGTCATGATCTCACGGTCCGTGAGTTCGAGCCCCGCGTCAGGCTCTGTGCTGACAGCTCAGAGCCTGGAGCCTGTTTCAGACTCTGTGTCTCCTTCTCTCTGACCCTCCCCCGTTCATGCTCTGTCTCTCTCTGTCTCAAAAATAAATAAACGTTAAAAAAAAAATTAAAAAAAAAAAGATTGGGGGTCGCCTTGGACTGGGGTCCAACTCTAACTTGGAAAGTCTGGAGGGTGACAGAGGGGCAATGAGCTGCTTTCATGTTGCACAGGGGTCAGCCTACCATGCCCAGAGTTTGTCGGAATAGAAGATGTAAGAATGCTTCCCATGGGCCATGCTGGAACCATTTATTCCTGTTGTGTCCCAGGAGCAGAGAGCTGACTGCAGGCCTGCCAGACAGCCCCTTCAGCCCATCTTGAAATTTGCAGATGAGGAGTCCCTGGGGAGGGGAATCCCAAAGACGTAAAAATCAAGACAAAACAAGACAAAACAAAACTACAACCTATGAGGAAAGAGTCAGCAATAATCATTTGCCAGACCAGAGAGCTCAAAGCTACCCAACCAATATTTTTCTTTGTTAAATCCGGCATTTCTGTTTACTCTGCCCTCTGCCCACAGCCATGTGAGCTGTTGTTGAAAGGGAAAGGGGGCCAAGGGAGAGGCACAAAACAGAAGCTGGGCACACCTCCTTCCTGGAAGTCGGCCAAGTGCAGGACTGAGCAAGGGCAAGAGGGAACGTTCTTCACTTTGAAGGTTGAAGAGTTGCCTGACATTTTGGGCTTAAAACATTCTAGTTAGTCAATCTGGTTTTGTGAATGAAAGCGATCACAGAACTGTCTCTGCCATGTGAGCAAGTAAGAACTCACGGGGCTCTGCCAACTTTCCTTCCAGGGATGGGGAAGATTATCTCCACTGAATAAAAGTTTAAAGGGACAGAAAGAGGCAAAAATAAATTTGTGGTTTGGTCCCATCCACACCCACATCCACATGCCTGATGGGAAGAGCACAGGGTGTTAAGGGGGAGACTAGCAGAGGCACCTAACATGGGCTCCAGGGGGTTCAGAGGAAGTAACATTGTTAAACAAAGAGCAGAAGGGATCTGAAGCTTACTGTGAAATGTGGAAGATTAAATGCTTTAGCTCCCTGCAAAGTTCCCCATAAAACAATTCTAAAGTGATTTTTAAAGTCTTAAGCCCCAAAGGAAAGAAGAAGAGAAAAGAAGGCAAAAACTACAAAATTTTGTAACCTGGAAAGCAGATGGATGAGAGGTAAAGGACCTGAGAGAATTGACGGTTCAGCAGAAGTGAGAGATGAAATCCAACTCAATGTATGCAGAACCCACAGCTCAGAAGTGCCTGTAACCTGCAGGCAAGGGAACTTCAGAAAGGCTAAAATGAGGGGTGCCTTGGTGGCTCAGTCAGTTAAGCGTCTGACTGCCTCTCAGGTCACAGTCTCACAGTCCGTTCGAGACCCCCGTCGGGCTCTGTGCTGACAGCTCAGAGCCTGGAGCCTGCCTCGGTTTCTGTCTCCCTCTCTCTGCTCCGCCCCTGCTTACACTCTGTCTCTCTCTGTGTCTCAGAAATAAATAAACATTTAAAAAGATTTTAGAAAGGCTAAAATGAGGAGGAGTGGTTGAAGGTTGGGTTTTGAAGTAGTCAGATTCCCAGATCTCAACCAATGACTGCCCTGGCAAGAGAAGGAAGGTTTATTTTTTTCTAAAGGAGGGAAAGTTGAGCTCAGTTGAGGATGGAGATACCACATTGAAACCAGAGGGTTAAGTGAATGTGTACTAGATATTGAGGCCATCCCCTACCCTCTCAGCCTGCAGACGTCAATCAGCCAGGGGACTGAGGAACTTTCTCTGGGGAATCTGGCTAGCATAAGCACAGAGTCCCATAGATGGTGACATCCAGGGTTCCTCACCTGACCTGCCAAGTCAGATCACCCTACAATGAAGTTCATAGCTCAGGAGTGCTACCCTTGTGTTTGAAGGATTTGGTCCCCATACTTCTTTTTTTTTTTTTAATTTAAATTTCGGTTAGTTAATATACAGTGCAATATTGGTTTCAGGAGTAGAATTCAGTGATTCGTCACTTAGATACAACACCCAGAGCTCATCACAACAAGTGCCCTTCTTAGTACCCATCACCCATCTAGCCCATGCCCCCTCACTTCCCTCCATCAACCCACAATTTGTTCTCTATCATTAAGAGTCTCTTGTTTGTTTCTCTCTCTTCTCTCCCCACCTTTCCATATGTTCACCTGTTTTATTAAATTTCACATATGAGTGAAATTATATGGTATTTGTCTTTCTTTGGGTTATTTTGCTTAGCATAATTCATTCTAGCTTCCTCCGTGTCATTGCAAATGGCGAAATTTCATTCATTTTGATGGGTGACTAATATTCCAGTGTGTGTGTGTGCATCACATCTTCTTTATCCATTCATCAGTTGATGTATATTCGGGCTTTCTCCATAGTTTGGCTATTGTTGATAATGCTGCTTATAAATATTGGGGTGCAAATACCCCTTCAAATCTGTATTTTTGTGTCCTTTGGGCAAATACCTAATACTGCAAATGCTAGAGCATAGGGTAGTTCTATTTTTGGTTTTTTGAGCATGCTGTTCTCCAGAGTGGCTTCACTAGTTTACATTTTCACCAACACTGCAAGAGGGTTCCCTTTCTCCGCATCCTCACCAACATCTGTTGTTTCTTGTATTGTTCATTTTAGCCATTCTGACTGGTGTGAGGTTGTATCTCATCATGGTTTGGGTTTGTATTTCTCTGATGATAAGTGGTGTTGAGCATCTTTTCATGTATCTGTTAGCCATATAGATGTCTTCTTTGTGAAGTGTCTATTCATGTCTTCTGCCCATTTCTTAACTGGGTTATTTGTTTTTTGGGTGTTGAGTTTGATAAATTCTTTATAGATTTTGGATACTAACCCTTTATCAGATATGTTGTTTGCAAATATCTTCTCCCATTCTTTGGTTGCCTTTTAGTTTTGTTGATTTTTCCTTTTACTGTGCAGAAAATCTTTATCTTTATGAGGTCCCAATAGTTCACGTTTGTTGTAGTTTCTCTTGCCTTCAGCGATGTGTCTAGTAAGAAGTTGCTGCATCTGAGGTCAAAGAGGTTTTCCTCTAGGATTTTGATGGTTTCCTGTCTCACATTTAGGCATTCATCCACTTTGAATTTATTTTGTGTATGGTGTAAGCAAGTGGTCCAGTTTCACGCTTCTGCATGTTGCTTTCCACTTTTCCTAACACTGCTTGTTGAAGAGACTGTCTTTTTTCCATCAGATATTCTTTCCTGCTTTGTTGAAGATGAGTTGACCATACAGTTGTGGGTCCATTTCTGGGTTTTCTATTCTGTTCCATTGAGCTATGTGTCTGTTTTTGTGCCAGTACCATATTGTCTTGATCACTACAGCTTTGTAATATAGCTTGAAATCTGGAATCACGATGCTTCCAGTTTTGTTTTTCTTTTTCAGGATGGCTTTGGCAGTTCTGGATCTTTTGTGGTTCCATACAAAATTTAAGATTGTTTGTTCTAGCTCTGTGAAAAATGCTGTGATATTTTGATAGGGATTGCAATAAATGTGTAGATTGCTTTGGGTAGTATAGACATTGTAATAGTATTTGATCTTCCAATCCTTGAGCACAGAATGTTTTTCCATTTCTTTATGTCTTCTTCAATTTCTTTCGTAAGTGTTCTATGGTCTTCAGAGGATAGATCTTTTACCTTTTTAGTTAGATTTATTCCCAAGTAACTTATTGTTTTTGTGCAATTGCAAATGGGATTGATTTCTTGATTTCTTTTTCTGATGCTTCATTATTGATGTATACAAATGCAAAAGATTTCTGCACATTGATTTTATATCCTACAACTTTGCTGAATTCATGTATTTGTTCCAGAAATTTTTTGGTGGAGTCCTTCGGGTTTTCTTGGTCCCCATACTTAAATGTGAGTGGCAGTCAAGGATAACCAGGCATGTGAGCAAAGCATCTATGTAGTACAGGAGGTTCCAGTATGAGACAAAATGGAGAGTTGGATGTAAGGGACAATGCAAGTAAATAAACTGGAATTGAAGGATCTTTGTTTGAGATAAAAAATCTCAATGTATGCTTGCCAACAAAATGCAGTGGATTTAAATAGATGCAAGACATATCATTACAAAACATCAATGCACTGGGGAGAATTGAGGCACGCATAAGCTGAGGAGAAAGGTTGCGGTGGGTGGCGGGGGGAGAGAGAGGGAGAGGGAGAGAGAGAGGGAGAGGGAGAGAGAAAGGGAGAGAGAGAGAGAGAGAGAGAGAGAATGAATCAATAAAGCAAATGGCATCATATTTCTCATCTGCCAGAAGCCAGAGGCCTTCAAAATTTCTATTCTCAGACTATAATCAATTGTCAGGACAGACAAATAGCAACAATAAAGAGGAAGATAGAGAATAGGAGAGACAGAGGAGAGGGCCAAAGGAAATTCTCAAGGTGATGGTGAAGATAGGTCCCAAGGTGGCAGACATTTACCAGGTGAGGAGCTCCAGCAGTCCAGCAGAAGGCTCTTGGAGACCTTCAGAAAGGTGCCATTGAGAGACTGCCTGCTCTATCTCAACATCTTCAGAGGAGATTTGGAAAATTGATGAGGACTTGGAGTTAAACTGATAAAATACATTAAAAATCAGAAAAATCAGCCCTACAAGATTACTATTAACTTTAAGGGAAACAAAAAATATAAGAAAAGCAAAGAAATTCGAGTGAGCTCATGGCTCAGCTGTAAAGAGCATATCTGTCTCTATTTGTGCCTCAGAAATGGTAGGGAAGACGATGAATCTTCTTCAGTAGTGGCAAGTCAATAGATAAATGTCTAAAACCCCAAACTGAAGAAAGTCAGCAAGTAGCAACGCAACTCTATTATTTACAGGCATAGAAGCAATGGCCAAAATATTTAGTTAAAAGAAGTGAAAGTGATTGCCTTCAGGGGGAGGGGGAAATGGGCCGAGAGGCTAGAGTAGTATTGTTGATAGGCAAACTTGGTAGAACTACTAATATAAATGTTACAAAAAAATGACTCAATTATTTTGAGGTGAAAGAGAGAGCGATGGTGCATGGTAGTGGGGCTAACAGAACTCCAGTCGGAAGGAACAGGATACGTGAAAGCCTGAGCCAGGCAGGGAGGGTATGTCTCCCTTGAGGAACTGAAGAAGTTCAAGGTGAGTGTGCCCGTCAGGGTGAGGAGCAAGGTGGGTGGTATTGAGGGAAGCAGGGATCAGATCATGAACGGGCTTTAATTTTAACGAGAGGATAATGGAAGTTCAAAGGGTACTTTTGTCTGCAAGTGAGAGAAAGACTAAATGAAAATATCTTGAGCAATCGGGGGACTTTATTATGTTTTATCCTATAACAAGAGGTTTAGAGGTAGGGAGATTAATTGAGCAGCTCCGTGATATCAGGCAGGATCAGACTTTTCTTTCTACTCTGCTCTTCTCGGTGTGCCAGGTAGATCTCTCAGAATGACTAAAAAAGCCAGATATGGCATCCTCACACAACATCCAAAAGCAGAAGGAAGGAAAGGCCATGTTCCTTCCTTATGTCTTTGTATCAGTCTTTTATCGAGCCATAACAAATCACATCAAAAATTAGTGGTCTGTAGCAATCACCATGTTCGGTGCTAATGGCTCTGTGAGTCAGTGGTTTGGGTTGGGCTTAGCCAGAAAGTTCTGCTGCTATCCTGGACTCACTCATTCTCCTGTAGTCAGTCCGGTGGTGGCTTATCTGGGGCTAGATGGTCTAAGATAACCTCCCTTCCATGTCGGGGACCTCAGCTGGGATGACTGGGACAGCTGGCCTCCCTGCTCCCAGTGGTTTTCTCTTCCAGTTGACTAGACTGGTCTTCTTCACACGGTAGTCTCAGGGCAGTGTTCTAAGGAAGCGAGAGCTGAAGCTACAAGTCTTCTTGAAGCCTAGCCTCCAAAATCCCATAAAGCTGCTCTGCAACATTCTATTGGTAAAAGCAAGTTAGTTGCAGGAACAGCCCAAATTCAAGAGATAAGAAATAGATCTGACCCCATGATGGAAAGAACAGAGACGTTGTATTGTAAAGAGTGGTAGGAGTTGTTACAATCATCTTTGTAAACAAATCTATCACAGCCTCCTTTGAAGACTAGAGAATATTTTTCAGATGATGTTAAGCAAATTATTCTCAGACACTTTCCTAAACCAATCATAGAGAGGGCGATTAGATGATTCCAGTTAGATAAGCATAGTAAAAGTTGACTCCTTGGAAATGAGGACCCATCCTTCACTGAAGCAAAAGGATTCTTGCTGCAAAAAAGTGTGTGAGTGGGATTTGGATGGAAAAATAAACATTATCTCCCAGATTTTTCCAAAGATATGTGATTTCATTTTTAAAAGATAATGATTTCACTGAAAGATAGCTTTTGAAAGATGAAAAGATATGATTTCACATTTGAAAGATAACCTTGAAATAGGATTCATTAAATTTTTTTTTATTTTTAGAGACAGAGCAAGTGTGAATGGGGAGAGAGGCAGAGCCAGAGAGAGAGAGAGAGAGAGAGAGAGAATCTTAAGCAGGCTCCACACTCAGCACAGAGCCCAAGCCAGGGCTCGCTCCCATGACTCTGGGATCACGACCTGAGCTGAAATCAAGAGTTGGTTTCTCCACTGACTGAACTACCCAGGAGCCCCTGATTTCATTTTTAAGAGAGGATTATTCCTCTTGCTTGGAGGGAAGCAAGACTGGAGGCAGGTACACCAGTTGCAGGATTTATCGGCCTCAGTACTATTAACATATTAAGCCAGATAATTCTTTGTTGGGAGTAGAAGACTGTCCTTTGCATCGTGTGATGTTTTGAAGTTTTGAAGTATCCATGACATCTTCCCACTGGATGCCAGAAGTACCTCCAGTTGTAACAACCAAAATGTCTGCAGACTCTTCCAATTATCATCTGGGGGACAAAGTTACCTTGGGTCGAGAACCACTGGGTTTGGAATGTAATGCAATGATGACTATTGCATTGGCCTGAACCAAGGTAGAGGTGGTAAGAATGGAGGCAAGAAGGATTGAGGAGATCTTCGATTTGGCAAATGATCAAATGCGAAGGGGAACTACATGTTGTTGATAGCCAGGTTCTGGGCTAGACATTCTGCAGTTTGGACACACAAGAGGAGAAACAGGCTGGGAGAATTGGACAATTAGTTCAGTTTGGGACATGTTCAGTTTGGGGCATTTGAGGAACATAAATAAAGATGTCCAAGAAGCCTTACAGTAAGGGTCTCAAATTGGTGATGCTTGAGCCTGGTCTAATCTCAGACTTATTTTCTTTGTGTCTACCGTTAAAAAAAATACACCTCAGCCAACATTTAAGAATTGGGAGACTTCATATACAATTAAAAATTTTAAGTTTGTCTGAAACATTAGAAGATCAGCACATATTGGACCCAAGTTCTGAGGTGACAAAAATCTACTGAGCAGGGTTTGCCTCAATTTGTCCCAGTCTCCCCAAATACATCTTGACTCCATTGTGTTACTTACCCACTCACCCCATAAGAATTTGAGGGTAGAATCTTTGTTTTGATTGGAGCTTTCTGCTCTCTGACATAGACACAGATGTGAGAACGATTCCAAAAGGCTCCATATTGTATCTTCTGTGTCCGCCTCTGACCCATACATTTCAGTCAGATCTCTTAGGACTTTCTAAATATATCATTCATTTTTTTTCTTTCTGATTCTGGTAGTCAGACATGTTTCTTGTGGGAAACACAGAAAATACAGCACACATATTATCCCAAATCTTAGAGGCCTCAAGGGTTTTGTTGCTAGATTTCCATATATCTTTGGAAACAGTGATGAGGGCTCTCTTACCACCTCTAGGAAGGAGCCACCTCTTTGTCTCAACTGGGGTAAAGCAGAGTTATGTGTTTATCTCTCTGCTTTTGTGCATTTTAAGCCCGTTGTTCTGAGGGTTGCTAACGACATTTTTTTTTTAAACACTCAAGAATTCAGGCAATTAAGTGTTTTTCCAACATCAAACAATTCCATAGTCAGAATTTATTACCCCTCGTGTCTCTCAGTGTTTCAAGGAAACATTTTCCATTCATGTTCATTTGTTATCTCAAATGCTTTTGAAAATGAGCCCTAAGTGTACTATTTGTAAGTAGGTGACAAAGTTCTTTTAAAACTGCTTGAATAATAGAAAAAAATGACATGCCTCTTAGAGAACAAAATGGGCCATGATAATGTGAGGGAGAGCATGTAAGGACGGATGTAATGGTTAGAATTAAAATGACGTCTGACAATTACTTTCAATTTGAAACGAGGTGAAGAAAATCTGAATTACAATACTCTTATGATTAAACTTTGATGAGATGAAAATGTCATCATTGTTTGATGAGAATTTTTTATTAGAGTTCAAAGAATATGAATGATTTAACCACAATGTACCAACACCACAGGGCTGAATAATCTGTATCAGTTTTTCTCAACTCCTTCTCACTGCGGGTCACCAGAGAAACCTCAGCTGCTCTCATTCTTTAGTGCTTCTGTGACTGTTTCCATGAGACTGGCTTTTGAAACAACAAGGTGAGGCTTACATCCTTTGTGATAAGTTTTGACATTGAAATCCTGGAGTAGCTTAATATGGCAATTCATTTCCAGGAGCCATGTGCTGAGATTTGGACTCATAAGTCTTCTTTTACAAAGAAGTTCACTGTAGAGTCTAGGTTTTTTGAGCGAAATGAGTCTGTTTCTCTTCAGCCTGACATTTGACGATTCAAATTGAGATGGGGGCTCACGTCTGTTGATGACAAAGCACAGTCCAGTTCTGTTTGGGGCACTAATTTAGTATAGGTTGACAAGAGTATGCTGCCTTAGCACAGGGACTTTTCTCTGCAAAGGGGCAACGGCTGTGCTACCTACTCCTGCACCGGGTGGGGGCAGGAGTGCTAGGACCCCCCTGTCCACTAACTGGGCTCTGTTACCCTGGGATTCCTGCCCTGCCCTCGCTCTTCCCTGTTTTTCCTCTTTCCCCTCTGGGAGCCCCAAATTGAATTAAATGGTTTCCAACAGTCCTTGGTTATACGTCTCTATATAGTATTTAAAAGACTGTTTAAAAGATTGTTGACTTCTGAGAGTCTGAGTCAAAATATTTGGGGACTTACTCTACAGTCCTATAGTTTGCAAACCCGCAGGTACTAGGTGTGTTCCATTCTGTTTTGTAAAGCAAAATCTTTCTCCTTTTAACCATTGCAGGAAAGGGTAAAGGTACTAGCATTGGTCATTCCATTCAATTATTTCCCAAAGCTGGTGCCATTGTAACAATGTTATAACTTAACCACTCAAAAATAACCCTTATTTTATCTTGTTAAAAAAAAAATACAGTCTGTACACTTTATAGGCTGATCTAGGGTAAGCTCAGATTATTTCCAAACACCATTTTGTTGATTCTCTTATTGCAATTTTATTTTATTTGAATAACCAGGAAACTTAAGCTGAAACGTGGAAGGTATATTGTGTAAGAGGTGTCCGTCGTACTCCTGTTCAGTAAAGAAAGAGTTGTCTTGGCCATTCAAAGTCCCTTTTGAAAATACTTTGTAAGTTTAGCTGACTTATCTTTGTGGCATTTGTTCTTGAATATTTAAATCTTGCTTCAAAGGTGGTCAAAATGATAATGCGAGGTGAAGTCGGGAACAACTGAGAAGTTTAAACACACTGCAATCTCTACTGGATTTGAAAAGTCAAAGGCTTGGAAAAAGCAAATATGAATGTTAGAACAATTGGATGCCTCCAGTACCACAGGTAAGACACAACACAGGGCAGTGGCTAAGAGTAGTTTAGACAGACTGGGTTCAAATCCTACTTTTACCACTTAGTACCTATTTGACTTTGAACAAGTTACCTTCCTTAGACTTCAGTTTCCTCACCTGTAAAATGGGGATGATAGCAATACCTACCTGATAAGGTTTCTATGAGGAATGACTACTCAAGTGTCAAGGGTATGTCTTGTGCACAATAAGCGTTCGATAATTGAAAGCTATTGTGGTTATTATTATTGAAATGTGGAAGACACTATCAGTATCTTCACAATTAATCCCCAATTCTCCTTCCTGGACCAGATTACAAAATCTCAAATAGTGATCTTTATATTATTTTCAAAAGGAAAAATATCAATAAAAAATGTCTGAAATTATCCAAAGTATCCTAAAGTAAATCTGTGGTAGACTTTTTCTTTATTCTTTTTACAACCCAGAGGTCAAAAGTCATATGCTCTACCGACTAAGCCAGCCAGGTGCCCCAACGTTGTTTTCTTATTTGAGAACTTTTCTAAGATCTGTGATACTCCAGGTCTGTGGAACTGAAAATATTGCCCTTTATTGGTGTTGTATATAAGAATTTTCTCTTGCATGGATTTAATATATTTCTTGCCACCTAAGAAAGCATGGCTGATGGGAAATTAGACTGATAGATGAATGGGAGAAATGGGAGAATGTTGTGTGATTTAGGGAAATGAGATTAATTGGGATGTGAGTTCTAGTTTTTGCTTTACTCTTGGGTATCATCTTGGGTAATTTACTTAATCTCATTAACACTTGTTTTTTTTCATCTTTGGAAATGAAAATGATAGTAATGCTTACCCCACAATAAGCCTTGAAGCATAAATGATCGAGAGTAATATTTATAAATTATAAAGCCCCATATACATACATAACTGATAATTATTCTAATGCTTGCATTTCTCCTCTACCTATCTGACCCATGGCCAGGACTTTCATAAGGGAAGAAGGAATACAGGCTCTGATTGCCATATGTTCACAGATTAACTTAATGCCTCCAGATTGGAGTGTTTCTTGCATCCACTCATCCATCCATCCATCCATCCATCCGTTCACTATGCATTTACTGAGCTGTAACCATGTGCTATCACTCTGCTATGCATAAAGCTTTCAAAAATCAGTGCCATGGTTTCTCAGAGATTTCTGAATATGTGCATGTAGAAGAACTCAGCTTTCTTGTGTTCTCAATGTCTCCTTAAACCTGAGGAGTGACAACATAGAAAAAAGAAAAAAATATTAGAATTATTCAGGTGACACATTGTTTTGGACATTTTCCAAGCAGGATAATTATCTAAAATCAGGCTGACATTTATATCTCTAGCCTCCCATGCTTGTTAAAAGACTTTTCTTGCTGAAATACTCATTGAGCTAAATTTCATCTAACATCTGGCCATTGTATAAATGTAGCAATGAAAACATGTCTTGTTGCCTACACAGTAGGTATAAATTTTAGAAATCCAATTAGTGTTTTATTCTTTCTGTGTATTTTTCTTTTATTTTTCTTTAGTGTTTGAGCCAATTTCAGGCTCCTCACTGAAACTATAAGAATTCAAATATTTAGCACACATCTACACAACAGAAAAAACCAACTGGATTGAGGAATAGTGCTTTGTAGTATCTCCTAGTGATCGTAAGATATTCCTTAAGCTCTTTATTCATTCATGCAACCGGCATATATTGAGCCAAATGTCAAGCCTGGTGCTCAATGCTGAGGGTGAGGGATACAGAATAAATAAAATACCATCTTAGCCCTTGAGAAGTTTAGTACCTAGCAGGGCAGACAGATACCTATACCAACTGTTTTCCTACAATGTGGAATAGTGCTATTGCTCTATTGACGAACGTGGGCAAATGCTGTAAGAGAGGTACATATCCACCTGGCTCCTAAGGCATCGCTCGCTACTCATCTGATGGGTTGCACACTACATAAATGATTGTCCTCAATCCTTCCCTGAGGGTCTCTAACCTCTCAAAATGGAGGAGCCTCTCAAACGAAGAGCCCAAGGGACTACTCACTGTGCCTACAGTACTCACTGTGCCTACATTATCCATCTGGGTGGGCACAATCTAGCAAATGCCTTGAGGATGGATCATCTATTTGGCAATACCAGCCTCATCTGAGTCACAGTTGTTAAAGTCTTCACTTCTAGACTCACTGTAATGACAGTTGATAGTCAATGGCCTATTTTGCCTAGATGTGAACATTTAGAAGTAAGCCCGCTAAAGCATAATTTTTACTGTGTGCACCAGGACCTACCACAAGGCATCCTCTGCATGCTTTAAAAAAAATGCATATTATTATACAGATTTCGCCACTCTTTCATTTGGTGTTGACTACACTCAAAAATCTAAAGGGTGCTCTTAAGATATAACTTGGAAAAACTTGAAAAAAAATTTTCAAACATTATCAAATGCAGTGCTTACCTTTTAAACATTAAAAGTTTATTTGCACAAACTTAGTAGTATGAGATACAACATAATTCATGGAAATCAGCCACAATGCTAATGCTTACTAGATTATTCCAAACATTAGACATTACAGTTTAAATCTCAACATTAGCTCTGACGTTGGAATAACATTTCAGTTAATAAATAATTGTGAATATGACCATATGTTCAGTTTATTCTCAGCAGTTTATCATGAATTACAATCATGATTTGGGTCATAAAAGTGATAAACAATTATGTCTTCACAAATTGCATGTTTATTTAATTAATCCTGAAGTGAATCTAAAAATATATTCTGATAGGTTATATAAATTAGGTGTATTTTTTAGCTGTTGGATTTTAACATGCCTGGGTAACACTGTAACTACTTTCATAGGGTACAGGCATTTGCAAAAGTGAGTGGCCACAGTTTTTCAGCCCTGAATTAAATGCCTTCTATGTATTTCAGAGAACTATGAATTCAAAAGTTACTGTTATTTTGGGGTGATCTATAAAGTAGTATAATACCAATGCACGCACACAAAATCTGTGGTAAAGAAAGTGAGTTGTGTTCATTATACTTTCCAGATAGTAGTCACGTCTTCCTAATAATGTTGTTGCCATAAACATATTAGGAAAGACAGAATAATATAAGATACATATTAGATATAAGACATTTATAAGATATTCTGAATTTGCACAATCTATAGTGCTTATAATGAGAAGTCATATTGGCCTTATATTGTCTTTTAAGGGTATCTCTTGAGCTCCTACTGTTATCTTCAGCTGTCACAAAGGCAATGGCTCTGTCGAATGCTGACAACATGTGGGGATAGCGTCAACATCCTGCAACAAAGGGCCTCGCCAGGATCAATTTTAGCATTTGAATTTGCTACTCTGTTTTGGAATTTTCCTGTTCATTATTGAATTTATTTATTTATTGATTTATTTATTACATTTTTTGAAATGTTTATTTATTTTTTAGAGAGAGAGAGAGAGAGAGAGAGCAGGGCATGAGCAGGGGAGGGGCAGAGCTAGAATCTGAAGCAGGCTCCGGCTCTGAGCTATCAGCACAGTGTCCGATGCAGGGCTTGAACCCACTACCGTGAGATCATGACCTGAGCTGAAGTCAGATGCCTTACCCACTGAGCCACCCAGATGCCCCTGCTCATTATTGAATTTAAACCGGTAAGTAAGTTGCCTGGTTTCTTGGCCTAAGAAGAATATTATGTGCTATTTGGTATCAGACTTCTAATAATTAATCAGGTAGTTTAATGCTCTCATATATGTTATTCAAATATTTCTAATCTCCTTGTAAAATTTTCTAGACTGAGTGGCAGCTGTAGCTAGTACCTATCAACTGCATAAGGAAAAGAGTCCGAAAGTGTAAGAACTTATGAAAACCATCAAATAGTAGAAACAAAGTGTAGGGATCTTACATTTAGGCAATGAGTTAGGTACCAGAAAATACTTCCTTCCAGTGTAAAAGTTTAGGACTCTTTGAAGACAATGTCCAGTTCAACAGTGAAAAAATACTTTCCAGTTCTGGGCCCCAAATATTTAAGAAAGCCTCCCCCCCCCCACCCCCCGAACATAAAAATGACTCTTTATCTTTTGGTACACCTTTTGACAAACTATGTATCTTTTCAGTGTAGGGACCATCTTACAATTTGGGACGCGTGTTGTGTTTTTCCATAGGGAAGAGGCGGTTGGCATTGCTTCCTGGCTTGGTATAATTCATTTATGTCCTTCCAGTTTTTTCTCTCTGATCTCTTTTCTGTATATCTGTCAGCAGCACTCTCCTGGGAGCAGCACGATGCACTTCATTAATAAGAAGGGATTAAAGGAAAAAGCCCTCGTCTCCTAATACACTTGGATAATTTGGTGCCATCCACAAGGCAATAGACCCCTGCTGCATAGATGTCATTAGAAAGGTACAATTTCATTACTTTTTAGTGGCAAAGCCTTGAGTGAAATACAAAATATGTTGTCTCATATGCAGGGGAAAAAAAGTGCTAAAGCTTTCATTCACTTCACGCCTCTAAAATAGTAGAATGCAAAAATATATTTTATGGGTTTTACATTTATACTGCCTTCCCTTAGTAGTCCTTGAAATCAAGCTTTTATTAAATACTGAGCAAAATCAAGGTTAAAAGAAAATTATTTACATTCTTAAATCCTAAATGAAATTCATGTATTTTTATTAACTAACACATACCTACTAAGTGCCAGGCACTCTATGGAAAACAAACTACAAAAACATCATTCATGCCTTTTTTTTTATTACAGCACTAACTTATTAAATACTCTAACTGGAAGTGAGTATAAAAGTGAGTGCATAAGAAGTAAACCATATGGCTGAATAAAAATGATTGTAAGCCAGTAAATTGTAAGCGTATTCAAAAAAATCTGTTTAACTTTCCCTTGCTAACCTCGCTTCCTTTTGAGCTAATATGCTTGCCGCTGGTTGATAGAATTATCGTTTGAGCTGAACGCCAACCCCCCACCCTCGCCCCTATTTTAAGCCTTTAGTGGTATTTTGTGCAAATATTTGAACAGAAAAGTCACAAGCCATCCTTAGAATCTCACCCTACTTCTATAGAAGCAGCTCCAAACAGGAAGGGATGGGCCTCACTGGTGGAGGGTGTGGTTGGCCACACATCTGAGAAAGGCACCTGGGATTTAGGAATCTGCCATAAAAAAAAAAAAAACAAAAAAACAAAAAAACAAAAAAAACCCACCAATGACACTCCCAAGCGCTGCACTGGAGTGATGACTCCCTGGGAAACTTGCACATCACTTTCCTAGCACCGAAGAGAATCAGGTTTAACAGTGGTCCATTATCTCACTGCCACAGACACACAACTGCCATTAACACTAAAAAGTAAGTGGCACACAGTTGGAACGACGCATGGGAGAAGAAAGTCCTTGATTATCAGCTTATTTTAAGCCATTCTTTGCAGTGATGGGTGTTTGCTCCACTACTAGCTTTTGTTCAGTGAAATTGACATTTGCAGCTCTTTGTCTAAGATAAAGTTTAGGTTAAGATGATAGAGACTGGGGTTTCCAGAGACCATTCTCCCAACTTAAGGCACACCAGTACAGGAAGAGCAAAGTATTCTGACAAACGAGTCGGTAATGAAAATACTTTAAAGATGTATTTCATTACGACGTACAATATCTCTACAAATAAACGATTGGTCATCTAGTCAGCTTTGAATACAGAGTGTTCTGATGCCTTCTCCCTTTAGTCTGCAACCATGGCCTTCCTTGTCTCTCGTGCATTTTAATTCATTAAAATATCATCACAGGCACAGTGAAGATTATCACCAAATCTCATGAGAAGTGACAGAGTGCAGAAACGGGGACAGGGACAGCCAGTTTTTATCTTTCAGAGTGAGCAGAGCTTAATCACAAAAAGTCAAGATTCAGCTAGTTATGTTCTTGTTATCAAAAAGAAATCTCAGCTAATGTTTAAATATAGATAACCAAAGTCACAAACAAAACCCCCAGTTTTGCCAATAAATTAAAAAATATAAGCAAAATGGTTAAGTAGTTAAAAGCATAGATCGTTAACCTCATGTGGTGTATTTGAGGATGTGCACTGAAAACAGATCAACTCTTTGATTCCAGAATATGGATTGCCTCTTTCCTTATGATTTTTTTATAATGGTAATTTTTCCTCCACTCGCATAAGATCTTATGAGTCTGTTTGTCCTGAATCTTAATAGGTATTTCTTACGATTTGGATATTTTATTAGAAAAAACTAAAAAATATAAAGGGTTTCCGAACATTCCTCAAATTTCTGGGCTTTCCACATTACCCTGGGCACTGAAGAAGAGGAAGGAATATTATGAATTAGAGTTCAGGTTGAAAGCTGGGTATTTGAAATATAAATGGAAATAATTCATTAGCAATGACCCTTGTTAATATTCTTTCGCCGAGGTAGTTTTTAAGAGGGGGCTGCCCACAAAAGAGCTTGTTATATTTCCTCTGTTGAATGTGCACAATTCTGTGGCACATTGTTTTGGCGTACTGGAAAAAACACTCAGACGAGGATTGACGAATACCGGTTTCATGGTAGAGGAGGAATAAGCTGATAGGTATGTCTATAAGTTCTGTCAGGCAAGACTTAACCAAATCTTGATACTCATTTTAAACTGATAATTAATGAATGGCAACAAGATAAACTAGATGCCTATTTGCTTTGGGGACACTTTAAAAAGACCTCTTTTTTTAGATTTGGAATTCACAATAGGTTTCTTCCATTCCTCCTTGGTAGAATAGTGAAACATTTCTTGTCTAGACTGAATAATGAGGCAAGAAACAATGACCCTGCGCATGTCTAATTTATAACAAATCTGTTTCCTTAATGGGTGGAAGGAAATCTGAGGACAGTTCTAAGTGTTCTTGTCTGCTTTCAGTGCCATCTTCTAGTCATACTGAAGACAACACCTCTCCGGACGGGTCTTTCCCCTTCTTCTCCTCTCCCCGGTCAATGTCAATCACGTGCACTACTCCAGGTTTTAGGATCAGGTCATCAGTCTCTACCTGACTCCTGTTGTCCTCCACTTCCATGTAACTCCCCTTTGTTTGCTGGGCAGCTTTGCTGAAGGCTTCTTTAAAACGACGTTTGAGTTCAACATCTGGACAGAAGACATACTCGTAAAGCCCACCGGCGAGGACAGCTCCTATTATTGGTCCAACCCAATATATCTGGAGGAAAAGATGGAAGCATTATAGAATGAGCATGGAGTAAAACTATTCCTTTGAACGACTCGTGAATAGAGAGCTTAGCTGGTTTACATTAAGAAAACAAATGTGTCGTGTGGAAGAAAGCAGAATTGGAAACACTATAAGAGAATACATCAAATGCACACCAGAGATCCATAAACTGCTAAATAGCATTTGAACAGAAAACAAGGAGACGGTTTTCTCTTTTCTTGCTTTCACTAATTACTTTCTTTCCATTTTCTGAGAGTCCTTAAAGTCAAGATAGCTCTTCTTTAGGGGCGTCTGGGTGGCTCAGTCAGTTAAGCATCTGACTCTTGGTCTCAGCTCAGACATCGGGCTCTGCTCACAGCACGGAGCCTGCTTGGGATTCTCCTTCTCCATCCCTCTGCCCCTCCCCCTCGCCCACATGCATGTGCATGCGCTGTCTCTCGAAAGAAATAAAGAAACATTAAAAAACATATTAAGAAAAGATAGCTCCTCTTTGGTGGTACTGCACACTCAGTAGATGCAAAGAATTCTTCAAGTAAAATAGAAAAAAATTTCTAGAGAGTTATCTTATTTTCTTAATATTGCCATCATACATTGGCTTTCTGCATAATTGTGACCAATATACAGCTTTTATCAGTTGAGCTTTAGTTATTCAGTGAAGCATGATAAATGGAATCCCAGCTCCACCGCTTAGTAATTTGGTCAGTTTTTGTGTCAATTACTTGACTTCTTAAACCTTAATTTCCTCATCTGCAAAGTGGGAATTGTAATAATACGTACTTCATAGACTGTAAAAATTAAATTGAAACAATACTTGTAAAGTATTTGGTGGTTCTAATTTCATAGCAACCGGCTTCATTCCATGCTTCCTAGGCAATTCAAAGTTGTGTGTGAACAGGCTGGGGATAAGTCATTTTCTGTTTGTTACATGCTTTTCTTTCTTTAAAAAAATTTTTTTTAACGTTTATTCATTTTTGAGAGACAGATAGAGTGCAAGTGGGGGAGGGGCAGAGAGAGAGACACACACAGAATAGGAAGCAGGCTCCAGACTCCAAGCTGTCAGCACAGAGCCTGACGCAGGGCTTGAACTCACAAGCTTTGAGATCATGACCTGAGCCAAAGTCAGAGGCTTAACCAACCGAGTCACCGAGGCACCCTGTGTTTTTTACATGCTTTTCCTCCCTAAAATCTGATGATTTGATTTAATTGAAAACCTCATGGTTTGTTCATTACTCTTCTTGCAGAGCACTTTCATCCTCATGGTTCTTACCATGGTCACTTGGTGCAAAAAATCCCACCTTGTCTCTTTGGGGCATCTGGGTGGCTCAGTTGGCTCAGCGTTTGACTCTTGATTTTGGCTCAGGTCATGATCTCATGGTCTGTGGGATTGAGTCCTGTGTCGGGTTCCATGCTGACTGCAGTGAACCTACTTGGGATTCTCTCTTTCCCTCTCTCTCTCTGCCCCTCCCCTGCTCTTGAGCTCTCTTTCTTTCAAAAATAAATAAATAAATAAATAAATACACAAACAAAGAAACCAGTACTGAGTTTATGGATGGTGGTTAGTTGAGGCTTAGCAATTCCATAGGATTTTTAATCCAACATGGAAGCTTTTTATCGTATCGTTACTGTATCTAGAAAAAACTCAGTTTTGAGTTTTGGTAAACTTCAACATTTGCTTTAGAGCACGTATATGCTGCAGAATATTTGACACTCATTCAACAGATTCAATTAGGCAACAGAAACCTTGTTTATTGAGCCGGTTGTACTTAGCACTTTCTTGTATTAACTCACATAATTCAAACAGCAACCTTTGAGGTAGATATTATTATTATCCCTCTTTTATGAGTAAGAAAACTGACACCCTGAGCAGATAAGAAGCTTGCTTAGGAGTTCATGCCTAACAAGTGCTTGAACTGGGATTTGAGGTCTTTGTGATTTCAAACCTCTCTTTTGAACTATTGCACTGTTTTCCATGATACTGCACTTATCTCGTTTGAAAAAAATAGGAGAAATGCTTTTCTGGCTTAAGACACTTTCTGGAAGTTAATTCCATTTAGCATCCTCATTGCAAAATCTAAAGACAATTCAAAATTTAAGCTGGAGATGAGCACATATACTTAACGTGGAAAATACTGGTAGAGTGGTTGTGAGCACCAAGCTCCTATCTTGAACAGAAAGAAACCATGTAAGAGTTGCCCTTTCAAAGGAGAAATGAGAGCCCTCCTCTAAATGTCTTTGCTCTCTGTTCCTTTGGTAAGAGCTCATTACAGATGGTCTATTCCACATGCTACAACTCCCACAAGGGAAACAAGGGTCTGCTAAATAATTATGATGCATTCCCCAAACACCTATGAAGAATACATCTGGCCACATGCTCTCCAAAAAGAGCAAATCTCAGTTTCAAGTTGCTATTCCAAAACAAAGTCAAAATGTACTTTAAAATGACTCTCAAAATGTATAAAGGTAAATAATTTTTATTGCTATAAATATAGATGTTATGTAAAGTATCAAGATGAAAACTAAAACAATGTCATTACACTACCTAGAAAATTCACCATTAATATTTTGATGTTATTCTAGTCTATCAACCAATCAATCAATCTGCAAATATGTTGTAAATTAGTTCTAAAATTCACACAATTATTGCTACAGAACGGACATTCATGTTCAGTAGGATTAAGTTTGTTATAAAATAGCTCTGCAATAAGGGGAAACATTTCATTCAGTCAACAAGGTAAAAAGTTTCCCACTATTTGAATTTTAGCTAGCTTACCACAACCAGTAGGTAATCATTAAAAACATACATTTCACCCCCATTTTAAAGTCCTCATCCATAAAATTAAAAGTTGCTATTTTTCTAAATTTTAATTACAAAAAAAGTTTGAATGTAAGAAGTTGAACTTCCAATTGTACTTCTACCATAATTAACTATATGCTGTCCATTAAAATGTTCCACTCATGTCAATGTGGCAAACATTTTGAGACATAAATGGAAACATCAGTGGCAAAATGACCAATCTCATGGATGGTATTACTGACATTCATTGTATAGCTGGGTGCAAAATCTTGCTTTGAACTCTGATGCTCGTTCTTTCACGATTGAAATTATTTTTAAAGACTCAGTACCCTTTTCTTCACTGTCAGTGCCCCTAGTAATGGTGCCATATCCTCTTATTGGCAATGTGCACTATGGTTGAGTGGATGTAACTGGGTCAATAACCGCTGTATGAATGAGATTCAAACACGAGTGACATGTTGTTATGGTCATGAATTAAAACTAAAAGTTGCGAAATAGCATTCACAACACATAAGTGACAACGGGAGTTAACCTTATTTGAGGCTGGCAGACATAAGTCCCATATCTCATATTTGTATTGGTTATTAGAAGTTGGCATGTGAGTGGCCTTAAAACTGCTGCATTATTCATTTAAGGGATTTAAATGCCTGTGTTGTAAGAAACAATTGAAATAAAATTGATTGTGATATTTAAAAATGGATATCACTGCTCTCTGGAAGCGCTGCCACCGCATTATTAAGTAGGTTAGCCAGTGAGACTGGAAAGTGTGCCTCTTCTAAAGTCATTTGTGTGTCCAGGTACAGTTACGGTGATAATAGCATAAACATTTGCAACATCTAGTCCTCTCCATCTGTAGTTCAAGTGCTCCCAACTCACATACTATTAATTGGGTCCATGCTTTTGTAAACAAAAACGATAAATATTTTTGCTCTGGGCATTGCTTTTAAGCATTTCTTTCCTCTTCTTCTTCTTCTTTTTTTTTTTTTTTATTTCTTGGTAGGTATATATTTTGTCATTGCCAGGAAGGCTTTACATTCAATTACTTAAACACTATATTCACCACACTATCCTGATTTTCACTTGTTCCACATTGGCAGCCTCCATGCACAATGTATTCTGCTTCAATCAGATACGGTGCCCAGAGCAGTGCTTATATATAAAAAGAAAGGCTATTACTGAAGACCCAGGACAGATATAAGGTGAGATGTTCTACCGTAGATATGTGCTCGTCTCTCCCTGGTCTTTACGAAAGATGTAATAAAGTGGAGGGGGGGGGGGTCAAGGTTGAGAGGAAGTAAGAAAGCTAGTGGGCAAAGAAAAAAAAGAGCTACATGGGCAATTGTTAACTGCAGGAGGACAGGTACTATCGACATGATGGTTACCCAGTGGTTTTCCCAATTTCCCATGATAACCGCAGGTCCAAAGGATCTGGCAGGGTTCATGCTGGCACCAGTGTAATTGATCTATAGGGAAAACAACAACAACAAAAAACGACAACTTCAGACATTGCTGAAACAGGGCTAGTAACAGGAAGCATTCATTGCAATTTGCTACCATTTGCCAAGTCAGTTAGAGGAACTGTCAAGACGTTAGCAGCCATATCAACCTTCTCATCATAAAGTTAGCAAAATCATCACCTAACGTGGACAGACGTGGCTGGATACTAAAGAACTACAGCTGTAAAACACAATATCTTCAGGCCAGCTCTAGGGTGACGATAAATGAAATGAATCAATTATTTAAATGGACTTGGAAACTTACTGCAAATAAATGTCCAATTGCCACAGAAAATCCAATTGCTAAAGCTACTGAACCAGTGACATCAGTCCGTTTGGAATCACAGCTGGCAAAAATAGTAAACACCAGCTGAAATGTGATTATCAACTCCACCAGGAGACCGTGACCAGCAGAAAGACTTCCATGAACCTAGAAAGAGAAAAATGCTCTATCTGAATTGAAGCATGATTACATTTTCTATGAGAACATATTATTGTGAAAGGCATATTTCATCACTGGAAAAAGCAATGGTTAATTTGAGTCATCTATTCTACCCCACGAGTGAGACACCCGCCCCCACCCCCCAACCGGCTGCATCCAAAAAAAAAAAGGAATAAATTTCCACTCATTTTGGGCCATCACAGATAATTAATTACTCTTACAGTGACCAAGCGGGAATTTGTGCTGAATGTCCTTTTCTACAAAAGAAGCAAAATGTGCCACTGCTGCACTTAACTTATAAAGGAGTTTCTTGAGAGTCTTGTAATTTTATAAGGCAATGATTAAATCCATTAATTAGGTTTAAATTAATTAATATATATTTCAATTAAAATTTAAACTGTGTGCGGTTTTTAAATCAATCTGGTGCTGAGCTAACAACTGATACTCCTAATCAGTTAAGAACAAAACTAGGATCAAATGCCAATTTATTTTTTTAAGTGTGGTCCTTGATGTAGATCATTTTAAGTCTCACGAACATGACCAGAAACAAAATTTAGTGAGCCAACCAATGGCTGTAATAAAAATTCCTTAAGCTAAATATATAGTCTAGTATAGTCACGGGGATGGGAGCGAGAGAGAGGAAAAAAACAACACCATTTTTGTGTCACCTAGACTTAATAATATTGAAGTCACTCCATATAGCAAACGATGATAATATATGGATACGCTCAATGTTGCTGGGGTCAGTTTCCCCCCTGTCAAGAATCGTCAGAAATTCCCTGGGAATAAATTTGCAATTTTAGAAAAGTCTCTCAGGCCACCGGGGTGGCATTTAGCAGAGTCTGCAAGAAGCTTGGAATCCTAGTTTGAAAATGAGAGCTAAAGATGCTACCGTGGTGACCCCCAAGCCCCCCACCACACTGGGAGGTGTGACGAGGTAGAGAATCCCAGCTCCGATGATGGCGCCCAGGCACTGTGCGGCGACGTAGAAGACAGACTTGGCGATGCTAATCTTCCTGGTGCACACCATGGCCACTGTCACAGCAGGGTTGATGTGGCCACCGCTGATGTGGCCAAAGCACTGTACCATAGTTGCAATGCTGAGCCCAAAGCAAAGGGAGATGAGAACCATGTCGACAGGTAAGGGCTTTTCCGTTCCACCCCAGTTGATGGTGGATCCCAGGCTGAGGAGAACAAAGATAAGCATGGCCAGAAATTCCGCTGTGACTGCCTTCCAGAAAGCTTGAGTCCAGACCCCTTTGAAGGCCACCATGATGCTCTCTCTTCTACACAAAGGTCCACACTTACTGAAAAGAAAACAAGTTGATATCAGAAGCTATCAAACCAAGGTTCGTGAATTTGGGTGAAGACTCGGGGCCTGTAGTCTTGCCCTTCTGTGGGGAAGGGCCCCCTCAAAGGTTATTTGATACCAGGAAAGAATGCTTCCAGAAAACCTTCTTAATTAACGAATTAATTGTCCCCTGTTATTCTAGCCTCCTTTTATCTAACATTCGAAGCTCAGCCAGTTTCCCTGATTTGCCCCTAAAAAGGAAAATGTCTAAATCAAGTTTCTTAAAGAATTAAGAATGAAATGTATTTACCTCCCAGCAAGAGCTAATTCCCTCAGAGCAAGGTTTTGAGTTTCAGTGTACTTTTAACATGCTGTTTATATTTTGAACGTAAAGCGATTCAAAAAAAGGGGGGGGGGAGGTCATTTGCAGTTTTGCACTTTATTGCTCAAAATGGCATTCTGAAAGTGGATTTGTGGAGCGTGATTCTCCTCTGCCCCAGCAGAGACTGCGGATTTAGAGGAGAGGCCAGCGAGGAGGCCGGGAATGCCGAAGTCTGTCTTTCCAGAAGGTGAAGTCGTTAGGGGGCGGGGAGCTGGCAGGGGCGGTGGGAACCGGCGGGGCCTGAGCGGGGGCAGGGACGCTCCCTCCGTCTCCCCTGCGGGCCTGGACGCGCGGCACTAGGACGCGTCGGCCGCGGGCCCCGGGCCCCGGGGGAGCGGCCACCCCTGGGCCGGTGCCAGGACCCGGGGCAGCGGCCAGGTGGACAAACAAGCAGCCTCCAGGCGCGCGCCCCGCCCACGTCCCCGGCGTCCCCGCGGCCGCGCCTGGGAAAGCTGCATCCTGGCTCCACGGTGCTTCTGCAGTGCGAGGGGACAGTCCCTCCTGGCGTCTGACCCTCTCTCGACCCCTGACGTTACCCTTCAGAGACACCTTCTCAATGTGATCCCGGAGGCGGGAGTAGGAGCCCCGGGCACCCCGCCCGCGCCCTCCAGGGGGCAGCCGAGTGCGGGGACGCGGAGCCCCGCGGGGTGGCAGGAGCGCGGGGCAGGGCGCGGGGCGGGGGACAGTGGTCCTCAGAGCAGAAGGCTCCACGGACAGCGACTGTTCTCCAGCGTCTTCTTGGCGGCCGTCTCCTACTTCTGCCTGGCCCTGAAAGTCGGGGGGCTTGCCACTTCTGGGGGATCTTGTGGCAGCGGGGACCTGGGTGGGGAGCGGGGAGGAGGGTGCGGTACAGCAAGACAGCCACCGAGAGGGAATACTTTGTTCCTCCAGTCTGTTTTCCTCATACTGTGTGAGGATCTTTGGAGCTGAGAAAGGATGGGGTTTGAGGATATTAATGCCCAGTGCTCATTTGGGCAAGAAATGGCTAGAATTCCCGATGTGGGGGTCAATGACACTGGTTACTCCATTATTCAAGGCATTTGCTCTTATCCTTTGCCTGTTAGAGTCGTGAGAGCGAAGGAGTGTGGAGGACATTTAGCAGAGACTCTGATCACCAGAGGACAATGAAAAGGGTTAGGCAAGAAAGTCAAGCATTTGAACAGATTAGAGTTATTAGAGCTTTCCCCTTGATGTATTATTGAAGAGGAACTGCCCCTCCCGCCCCCCCCCCACCCCCCCTTATTGTCCCCAGGAGCCTGGGTTCTGGATGAACAGTAGGGAAATGCTGTGCCAAAAAAGGGCTAGGGGAACTCTCCCTTGACCTTTAGGATCTCAAGTCAGCCTCTGCTTTGATATGGGGCTTTGCCTCAGAGTTGGAAAGAGAAACCCATTTTCTGCCCAGGGGGGGGGGGGGGGGGGTAGCTCCAGAAGGGGGACAGCCAGCCCTGTCCCAGGTGTCCCCTGCCTGTGAGCTCCTCTAAGTGAATCATGTAATTACAAGAAAACCCAGCTGGGAGGACAATGACATCATATTCCTTAGAGGAAGAGAAAATAAAGAGACAAAACAGCACTTGGAACAGGACAGGGAGTATGCTCTGGGAGAGACATTAAAAGTATCCCAAAGGGGAGAAACTCCAAGAACTTACAAATTGAAAAAGAAGCTAGGAAGGTGGCTTCTGAACTCACCAGCAGCCCTCGGCCGCAGCCGGAATGGGGGGGGGGGGGGGGGGGCAAGGTGCTGCCACAGGTGCTGGTCGTCTGTGACTGGATTAAGTGGGAAAAATGAAGAGCACAAAGCAGGGAGCTAGGGAGGCTGGTGGGCAGGAAGCCTCAGGTCCCTTACGAAGGCGAAGGCGGAGGCATGGATCACCAGGAGAGGCGGGCCCTGGCAGAAGGGCTCCTCCCTGCTACACCCCTTCTCCGTCACTTTCCCCAGTCCCCCCGAATTCTCTCTCCCAGCCCATTCTCTCATGCCTCTCCAGAGACCTGATTTAAGAAACTCAGTTGCTCTTTCAACTTCAAATTTTCATCAGCCAGAGAAATGAAAACAACAATAACAACAACGATGACACCCCGAATAGATAAATAGGCTCCTTAACAGTGATTTTAGCTTTTTTTGGAAAGCCCACAAAATCTGATCTCCTTCCAGCGCAGACCGAACAGCCTCAGTTAGCCCGAACCCCAAAGTTTCCAGGCAGCACATACATACCCCTGACCTCACAAGTGCTCCCCTCAGCGGAGTCCGTCATAGCTCCTGTTATTATCAGCAATGTTCCCTTATGTGTTCGCACTCACTGGAAATGGATCAACACCATTTGTTTTGCTTCCTTCGCCCCAGAACAAAGGGGGTTTGTTGATGTGCCCGGGTTGTACTGAACCGGACACATTACTTTCTAGCTGAACACACAGCCTGATCCGCTTCTGGACAGCTGAGCCTCTGGGTGAGTAATTTTTCTGATGAAAAATACTGCAGATAGATTTTACCTCCATAGGGTAATTTTCCTGTGCATGCACAGGTCTTGAATATGTGGAGGCTTTTGCAGCAAAGCATCCTTTTTTCCCCCTTCTACCCTCTCTATGCCTCTCTTATGAACACGCCCAATACCCAGATCTATAAGCATCACCTACCTGCCCTACGATTTCCTTCTAGATTCTGTCTGAGAAGGCACATATATTTATAATAAAAGAGTCAGACTTTCATCTTTTGGCCCTGAGCTTTGTTCCCTTAAGGCAAAGAAGGACTTACCCCCACTGCCTTGCTTCAGGTCTGCCACTCATGCCTTCCCTGGCCAGAGTGCAGCTCTCATTGCCTGCCCCACAGCTCCCAGTGCACTGGGAGTCAGATTACGGCCACTTGTCTGATTGGGTTTTTGGAGTGAAGGGGTGGAAAGACTCTGTACCATGTGGCAATCGTCGAGTTATATTTGAACTTGAAATAACTTTTCTCTACCTGATCCCTGTAGACACAGGGCATTTCAGGAACACAAAACGTTTGCTTACACTGTATTTCTTTAGCCGGTAATCTTTGAAAACGAGGACTTCCCCCAATTTGTATTTCAACTCTTCTCACCACAAAGGATTGCTGAGAATTGGTCTTGTTTGGTTGCGTGTTGTAGGCAGATTTGGGCAGCCATGAAAAAACAGATTTGTGTTATCCAGCATTTGAGATGAATTGAGATCTGGGCTGTAGTGCATTTGCTGTTGAGGGGCTAACTATCCAATGGGTTCTATTAGAAGTTTTTGACCTGAGAAGCAGCACAACAGAGAAGTCCATGTGTAGCCTGGGCAGCTCTGATTTGGACGATAGGGAAATAGGAAAAATAGGAAACAAGACTTCCAAGGTGCTCCTCTGACTGTTACATTAATAATAATTGCTGGGTATGGAGTAGCAAATTTAAAAATATGCAGGTTGGGTGGGGACAAAATTTTTGGAAATCGTAGGTAAATTTGATATCTACAAACCTAGGGACCAGACTGACTGCATCATTTGTGGGGCCCAGTGCGGAACGAATGCATCACAATGACAGTTTTTTGTTTTCTTGTCTCATTTGGGGACCTAAGATTTGGAAATGGGTGAAAAGCTATTAGAAAGAGGAATTAAAATTTTGAGGGTGAATGTCAGAGGAGCATTTTATTATTGTGTCAAGCATTCTCAGATAATAGAGATTGAATTTACGCCCTTAAGAATGTGGTTACACACTGATGGTTGTCCATGTTGGGGTGGGGGATGGTGTTGGTTTGGCCTTCTTAAAATGTGCTCCCTGAAGGTAAGAATAAATTCTGATGAGAAGTGAAGGGAGCATTTATGCGACTCTGCAAAGAATGCTTAAAACATTTCATGTTGATTCTTTAAAAAAAAATTTTTTTAACATTTATTCATTTTTGAGAGACAGAGAGAGACAGAGCATGAGTGGGGGAGGGGCAGAGAGAGAGAGAGAGAGAGAGACAGAATCCAAGCAGGCTCCAGGCTCTGGGCTGTCAGCTCAGAGCCCGATGTGGGGCTCCAACCCACCAACCATGAGATCATGACCTGAGGCAAAGTCGGAAGCTCCACTGACTGAGCCACCCAGGCGCCCCTCCTGTTGATTCTTAAAGCTGTTTACCGCTCCGATTTTAGAGTGCGATTTAAACAATGGGTCACAAATGTTTTTTAAAAATTTGAAAACTTTGACTTTCTACACAGATGTGCTAATTGCTCTGACCCTACGAACACTGAGTCAGATGGGACTGTGAGGCCAATGAACCCGAGGAATGACGCTTCAGTGTTTAGATTCTTCCTTGTGAATGAAGCCTGTGGTCAGTCATATCCACAGAAACCCACAAAGCGTGGTGATCCCTTAGGGCTGCCCATTGTTCAGGGGACAATTTTCAGGTCCACTTTTTGCAGGTTGCCCTAGGCTCATTAGCATTCACTCCTTGGCCTTGGCAGTTCCCGTCACCATTTTACAAAGTGCCAGCAAAAAACTTGGTTACCACGGTTTCTCAGACTCTTTGCCTTTCTTCTGGCTGGCTGATCACCGCCCTGGTAGCATGTGTTGACAGTTCAGTTCCTAAGGGATGTCTGTTCCCAACAAGGGAAGAGCCACCCTAATTGGCACCGACTTGGGCACTTATTAGTACTCTCAGCAGAGTGGCTGAAAAGTGACCAGAGATTAACCCTTCACCTACTGGGGTTAGTTTTTCTTATCAGGTATTAGTTATCGTCTTTTTTATTTTATATTTGAGGAGGAATTATTGATTCTCCTGCAACACTAATAATCGGCTGCTTGCCTGGCTTTGCTTTGGACTAGGGACAGAGTCTCCAGTAGGGTTGTCTAGGGTGATGCATGCAGGATAATGTTGGAAGAAAGCAGCTTCAATGCCCTTGTGAGGATGGTGTGGGCAGCATGAGGCAAGAACCTTGGTGAACATAAGTAAGACCTTCTAAGTTGATCTGTTTTGAACTGGCCTGGACCCTGAGCCAAATGAGATTTGGAATCTAAATTTTTTTTTCCATTGCTAACTTGAAAAGGGCCTAATTCATTTAAAAATGGAATAACAGTTTACTGATTAAATCTTCTTGACTTTCTTAATGTACAGTGCTATGATCTTTGCGGGGAGAAGGATAGTAATGTGGCACATTGATTTAAAATCAATGTTCTTGGGGCGCTTGGTGGCTCAGTTGGTTGAGCATCTGACTCTTGATTTTCCCTCAGATCGTGATCCCAGGGTCCTGACACCAAGCCCCATGTCGGGCTCTGTGCTGAGTTCGGAGCCTGCTTGGGATTATCTCTTCCTCTGCCCCTCTCCCTAGCTCACGTGCACGCTCTTTGTCTCAAAATAAAAAATAAAATAAAATAAGATAAAATAAAATAAAATAAAATCAGTATCCTATGCCAGGCAAACTTGTGAGTTTTTCGCTGAAAAGCCTTGTGCAGCTGTAGCTTAGTAACATCTGAGAAAAATGAGAGAAGAGTAAATGAACATTTCAAGAGTACTCAGCAAAAACTAGCTGATTGACACACGTTGCTTCCACATTTTTAATCTACCACACCACGCTGTTTTCTTTTGGTGCTGATGTATGTCTTTGGGATTTGTGGACTCCTTCTCCCACCCTTGCCCTCAGAACTTTTAATATTTCTTCATGTATTCAGAGATTGAAGACTAACACAGAAGCACTAAAAATGCCAGCAATGCCTCAGTACCAGACGGAAGTGTCTCCAGGCTGGTAGGGGCAGATTCAATCCTAAGTCATAAATCTTATTTTGCTTTTCATGAATCTCAGCATCATGAATTCCCCCCAGAGCACTTATATATCAGGATGTTCATTAAAAACAAACAAACAAACAAACAGAACAATAGCAGCAGCAGCCACAACCACAACCCTCACAACAAAGGGCTTTAATAGAGCTTTGTTCCCTTTTCAAAGAGATGTTGCCCTACTGAGATGTTACAATTCAGAATGGCTTTCAGAAATACAGTTCACCACCAAAAGAGTAAAATAATAATTAAAAAAAAAAAAAACACAAAACCATCAAGGAACCAAAACGCTTGACTTAGTCTCCCAGTTCTCAGTGGGGTGAATCTGAGAAAACTCGGGTCTTTCCAATGGATGTGGCAACTTTTGTGGATAATCTCGTCCCTGCCCCCCATGCTCCATGGATCCAGGTTTTCCCGTTTGGTACAGCAGGCACATTTTCCTTGATTCAGATCCAGCCGGACTCTGCTTTGGCTGGGGAGTTGTACTCCGCTGACATTTAAGGCAGGAATTCCCTGGGAAAATAGTCAAGAGATTCTTTTGGTGCTGCTGGCGGGGCTCCAAAGGGTTTAGGGTTCCCCACTCTAGGCGAATGGGGAGAAAGACAGGGAGGGAGGGAAAGAGAAACAGAAGGACTTTATTGAGTGACTGTATTTCATCTGAAACTTGCACAAAAAAACAGAAATGTGGTTGGATGACTGGATACTTTTCTTCCCCCTTATCTCTCACCCAGCTATTATGACAGTTCAGAGTTTGGTTGGGCATTTTAAAGGCCACTCAGACATCCATAGTTGAAAATCAATTCTCTGGGAAGCAAAGGACTTTGGGATCTAATGGGTCAGACCAAAACATTTTAAATGATCAATAATCGAAGTGTGGTCTGTAGTAATAATTGTTCCAACATTTAAATTAAATTTGAACATAATAAGAAGCCCCACATTTTGGTGATTATTAGCACCCATTATTCTGAAGGCTCAGAATCCTCATGTTTTTAATAGACTAACGTAGATATTCCTAGTTTCAAGAAAAGAGCAAGATGTTTGCAATTCTGTGCACAAGGAAGTTGTGATTGGGGCGGGGGGGGGGGGGGGGTCGACCAAAAAACTAGGCACTTAAAAAATACTTTGGAGTAATGCTAGAAACAGAACATTTTCTAAAAAAGGAACAGAAATGGTCATAATCTGTGACCACAAAAAAAATGTGACTGACAGTCATAGAAATTCCCATGGATGAGACTTCTAATAATTCAGACAAAACTGAATCCTAAATCATCACAGGTCCTTCTTTTTGACCTCTGTAATTCCTTTTTTTTTTACATTCATGCCATTGGAAGAAATGTACACCTGAAGAAATTTACAGGGCCTCTTGGAGGTGGCACATTTCTTCGTGACTTCGCCTCACCTGAATGTTCTTCTCCCCAGCCACACCTTGGTCTGTCTGCCTGCTGTGGGGGTCACACTGTGGCCACATCCTGCCGGCTCCTGCCTCTCAAGAGCCAACTGAGGTGCTGTCTCGTCTCCAATCCCTTTCCCTTCTGTCTTTGCCACACGATCCTCTGACTCTCTTTTAAACACTCCTTAACATTTATCTACTCCCGGAAGCATGCCTGTCGCCAACTAGACAGTAGCCACTTGACAAACCCTTGGCGACCGCAAGGCTCTGTGATACTCTGCAGTCATGACTAGATGATGTCTTTGTCTGATTCACAAAGTGTTTCGCTGCTTTCTTTGGGTATAAGAAAGTTGTGGAGTATGCGTGTCCTGTTACCTTCCTTACTGCGATGATGATGATCATGACGATGATGATGGTGAGGACGACGATGAAGTGCCAGCCATGATTTTGGTGACGATACGATTGTGCACGAAGAGGAGAAGGAGTAAGAGTTGGCATTCTGGACTCCGTCACTTCACTGTTATTGGCTCTGGTCCACTTGACCTCCCTGAGCTACTTCTTCATCTCTGAAATGGAATGGAGCGTTATTTGTGTCTTGTCTTTTTGCAAAGCTGTGGTTAAGTCCAGAGTCCCTCCTCACCCCCTTCTCATTGTGGAAGACCTCTGGTGTGCCTCTGCAATACTTCGGTTCCCTAAATTCCATCCCAGAATTATTCTCAGCATGCTGGAACCCCCTGTGTATTGTCTAACTCCATCATCAGTCTGGAATCAGAGTGAGAGCAGGGAATACTTTCTTAGTCATCTCAGGGGTTAGTTTATCTTAGTAATTAATTGCTGTAACATCAGCACCTAGTGTACATCCAAGATACATTTTAAAGATGAAAAAACAGGGGCGCCTGGGTGGCTCAGTCGGTTGAGTGTCCGACTTCAGCTAAGGTCATGATCTCACACTCCGTGAGTTCAAGCCCTGCATTGGGCTCTGGGCTGACAGCTTGGAGCCTGGAGCCGGCTTTAGATTCTGTGTCTTCCCCTCTCTCTGCCCCTCCCCTGCTCATGCTCTGTCTCTCTCTATCTCAAAAATAAATAAAAACATTAAAAAAATAAAACTAATATAAATAAAGATGAAAAAACATTTTGGAATACAAGTGGATGAGACTCCAATAAGGTCATATCAGCAGACGTGCTTTGCAAACTGAATCAGTAAATGGAAATAATGTTGCTGATGCTTATGATAAAAAAATCAAGAAACTTATCCATGCCAAACCTTGAAAAAGTCATGTATTCTTTTTTTTTTTTTTTAAGCTTATTAATTTATCTTGAGAGGTGGGGAGGGGCTGAGGGAGAGAGAGAGAATCTCAAGTGATGGTCCAAAGCCCAACTTGGGACTCGATCCCACGAACTGTGAGAGTATGACCTGAGCCAAAATCAAAAGTTGGACGCTTAACTGACTGAGCGACCAAGGTACCCCAAAAGTCATGTATTTTTAATCTCATTTCCTGTTTGCAGAATGAAAGTTTTTTCTAGTGCAGGTAAGAATTTAGAAATAGTTGTTAACATATGTATAGTTCTTTGAAATAAAGAGCTGGGTAACTGCCAAGTAATAACATTAATAATAAAATTTTATAAACTTCAAATGGGCATAGATAATTCTAAGGCCACATTTGAGAGTTTAAGGGAGAAGTAATGTTTTCAAAACCTTTATTTTATAGGTTAATCCAAAGTGTTTTGGTAAATTTTGTTCAAAAATAAGAAACTGACTCATATGTCATCTCCTCATTGTCCCAGAAACTCTTTGGGGATGATCGTATATGACATTGATGACTTTCACATTTCCACACAGGCCACTGAGTACTGCTAGGACAAATAACACCAATGAGGATTGATCATTTTACAAGTGAATCATTTGTAAAGTACCCTTGCTCCTCTACCGTCACCCAGCAATCTCTCTCATCCTCCAGCCAGGAAGGAGATGGAAATTATTATCAAGCCGGGACCTTAGCTGAAACAGAATATGACTCTGGCGTTTCCTAAGCAGAGGAGACTTTACTGAAAGGATATTGAGGCTCAAAGAATTGAAGGGAGGCGGAGAACCAGCTTGCCTGTGGCCACACCCCAGGCGGCTCCGGAAGCTGAGGCAGGACCCGCATTTTGGCTGCTGGGGTGGATGGCCATCAAGAATTCCGGCTGCCTCACTGCTTCGAGAGGAAAAGTCCCTGGAGTGAGCACTCGATCTTATGTCAGGGAGAAAGATGGCTTCCTTGGGGAGAGTCACCAGGAGTTATCCTGCCACCAAGGCCACACTCAGTGAGTGAGAGGTGAAAACGATAGCAGCTAACTCTTTTATATAAACTCATTTAATCCTCACCTCCCACCATTCCTGATGCCATCTCTTTCTAGTCACACGGCACTGTTAGTCTACTGGGGCCACCATAGCAAAACACCACAGACTGGGGAGCTTAAACAACAGAAAGATATTTCTCACAGGCTAGAAGTCCCTGACGAGATAACTCACCTTTTGTTCTTCAGAATTCAATTTAAATTTTACTTTCTCTGTAAAAACTTCCTTGTTCCTCTGATTTTATTTAGATGCCATTTCTCTGTTCTTCCACAGTGCCTTCTAAAATAGCTTTGTACCTTCCAATTTCTGAGCGTGTAAATCCAGAGTTCCTTTCATGTCCCCCCCAAAAATACATGAGGTGCCTCAGTAAGGAGGTCCAAAAATCAAAGGCTTTTATAACCAGTACCTGACAACAAACACTAAGAATTGTGCGTGCGGTTTCCAAGTAGGGTTGCATTCGTTATAAACACACTGCTTGGTAATTAATTGTTTATGTCTCTGTCTCTAACTCAAGAAAAAATTCCTCAGGGCAGAGAGTGTGTGTTAGTTTTTTAACGCGACCCTGGAAAAAAGAAGGCAGTCAATACATTTTGGTTGGTTGAATGAATAAATGAATGAGTGAGGAGTTGACCAAAGTGGTTTCACATGTGTCTTGTTTTGTATGTTTATGAGATAAGCATTCGATCTGAATTATGGAGAGTTCGAGTGACCCGGAAGGTCAGAAGTTGACTGGACCAGATTTGTCATGTATTATAGAAGTACATTTCCTATCTATCATGGGGGTATTGGCTTTTTAAGAAAGTTAATGTTTCAGGGGACAAGCATCCCTTTTCATATACTATCCCATCTATTTAAAAGACTTAAAAGGGGTGGGAGGGAGGGGAGGGTGGGTGATGGGCATTGAGGAGGGCACCTTTTGGGATGAGCACTGGGTGTTGTATGGAACAACAATTGTTGTATGGAAACCAATTTGACAATAAATTTCATATATTGGAAAAAAAAAGACTTAAAAGGAAGTTTATGCTTTGATTTTCTTTTGCAAATAGAATAACAGTTTGTAGGGAAATTGGCTAATTTGGGGTTGTTTGATAGCCTTTTAACAAACACAGAATCCTATTCCTGTTAACTGGTTAGATCAATTAAAAAAATTTTTTTTAACGTTTATTTATTTTTGAGACAGAGGGAGACAGAGCATGAGTGGAGGAGGGGAGAGAGAGACACACACACATAGACAGAATCCAAGGCAGGCTCTGAGCTGTCAGCACAGAGCCCCACGCAGGGCTTGAACTCACTGTGAGATCATGACCTGAGCTGAAGTTGGACACCCAACCGACTGAGCCATCCAGGTACCCCTATTTTTTTTTAATTAGCATTTTCATTTCAACTGGGTGAGACTTTTTTAAAAAAAAGTTTAGTGAATCAGTAATGTACTGACATAATGAACGATGATGAGTCGCCCTGATACCTGAGAGTGGCTATCCAACAGAACATTGTAACCAGATGTCAACAGTTTTATAGATCCGCTCAGTGTATAGTTTATAATTTTGTTATAATAGTTTCTGTGTACCAGTGTTTATAATCACCCAGGGGGACATATGAAAATCACTTTATAAACTAGCAAGAGCAATATACTTATTATTTATTATTATTGCTAATAATTCTATTTTCAAAATGAGAGATTGTTGCGTGGAATAAATGAAAGAACTCTATGGTGTCTTGGTGGAAGCAACATTACAGCCTTTAGCAGCATATTCCATTACAGATCTCACAGAAAAAGTTTGCAAACCTCACATTGCCCTTCTCATTCTGCACCGCATTTTTAGGGGAAAGAGTGCTGCGCTGAGTGACCCGTGGCTCACTGGATGTTTAGGGAGGCAGAAAGAGATTGCTAGCATCAGAACTTGTGAAGGTCGTTGACCTTGACTTCGGTGGAGATGGCCACAGCTTGACCTCAGCCCAACAAGGGGATATTGCTTTTTAAACACTTTAGAGTATTGTGTCATCCTCTGAGCCTTTAGTTGAAGTGAAAAGGGAGTGAGTGCTTCCATAGCTGGGAAGTCTGAACTTCTAAAGGTGGTCAGAACTGCACAATCAAGGTCATGAACCAATCTAGACTTTGGGTTCTGAAGATACACTTTAAGGATTAGAATTTGTTAACTTCAGACAAGGAAGCTGAGCTTTGTTTTGTTTTTTTTTTTGTTTTTGTTTTTGTTTTTGTTTTTTTTTTTTTTTTTGGCATTAGATCCTCCCTAATTTCATTGAAGAGAAAAATGAAAACAAATCCATTTAGGAACTGGAGAGTGTTATGCTAAGTGAGATAAGTCATACAGAGAAAGACAGATACCATATGTTTTCACTCTTATGTGGATCCTGAGAAACTTAACAGAAGACCATGGGGGAGGGGAAGGGGAAAAAAAGTTACAGAGAGGGAAGGAAGCAAACCATAAGAGACTCTTAAAAACTGAAAATAAACTGAGGGTTGATGGGGGGTGGGAGGGAGGGGAAAGTGGGTGATGGGCACTGAGGAGGGCACCTGTTTGGATGAGCTGGGTGTTGTATGGAAACCAATTTGACAATAAATTTCATATTAGAAAAAACAATGAATAATATAATGAAATAGTTGAGGATTTAATCCTTGAGTAAAGCCTGAAGGAGATTGTTGACCCAAATTTTAAATACGCTTAGCTCTTACCTCTTATTTAAAATAGCATCATTTGTTTAGAGGAAAATATCTTCAAAATCCATATAGTTTTCTTCATTGAAACAACTTTAACTTATGGTTTATAATAAATAGTTGTTAAGAGTCAAAAAAAAAAAAAGAAAACAAATCCATTTAGCCATTTTCCCCAGTAAAATTGTTTGTTCCTGGAAGCTATAATAAAACAGCAAGATTGTCAGTTGTCCAATCTTCTAGATTTACATTTCAAAATCAACAACCAGAAGTAGAATTAAAAACTGTATATTATAAAATCAGAATATAAAGGGTGGACTAAACTACCAATAAAGTTTTTAAAGACATTTTATAGTATCTAGAAATAAATTAGCTTAAATATTCAGTCTGTGTTCCCTATGACAAAACATTAGCATTTGTTTTGTTTTTAAAGTTTATTTATTTATTTAGAGAGAGATAGAGCGAGCCTGAGCACGAGAGGGACAGAGAGAGAGAAAGAGGGAGAGAGAGAGAATCCTAAGCAGGTTCTGTGCTGCCAGAGCAGAGCCTGACATGGGACTTGATCTCACAAACCATGAGATCATGACCTGAGCCAAAATCAAGAGTTGAACACTTAACTGACTGAACTGCCCAGGCACCCCAACATTAGCATTGTTAAAATGGTGGTGGTGGACAGACAGGTGTTTTGAGATATTGTTCTACTTATTTCTGTGTGGTTGCAATATTAAATGGATAAGAAATTTAGTAATTATAGTAAAGCCAAACTACTTTGGCAGGGTAAAGAGTATAGCGTTGTCCCTGGTTTGGAATGTTCACCTCACCCCTTGTCCCCATTGCTGCTTTGTCTTCTCTCTGCAGGGCTCTGGCCAGGTGGTTCTCCTGTTCTCCAGAGCTGCTCCATGGGTCTCTCAAACGCCTGAGCTACCTTCCCCTTTCCCCTCACTTTCCACACACAACCCAACACTTACATCACACTGAAAAGCAAGACTTCAGATGGGAAATCCTTTGAATTCCTGCCACCAAGCTCCAAATATCTTGGCATCTGCCTAATCCTCTCCTCCTTCTTTGTTTCCTATGGGAGAAATAGCCTTCCCTTCGTCTTGGATGGAATCTTTCACTCCCATTCTGCCTCTCCTGCCTAGTCTAGTACCATTGTTTTTCCAGCTTTCTGGTCAAACTTTTTGATCACAGGAGCCCTTTACAGTTGAAAATTATCGAGCACCCCAATGGACTTCTTGTTTATGTGAACTATGTGTACGTTATTGACACCATTTTAGGAACTGAAACAGAGAATTTAAAAAATAAATTGACTTAAAAAAATAACCTGAGGGGCGCCTGGGTGGCTCGGTTGGTTAAGCCTCCGACTTCGGCTCAGGTCATGATCTCATGATCCGTGAGTTCAAGCCCCGCGTCGGGCTCTGTGCTGACAGCTCAGAGCCTGGAGCCTGTTTCAGATTCTGTGTCTCCCTCTCTCTCTGACCCTCCCCTGTTCATGCTCTGTCTCTCTCTGTCTCAAAAATAAATAAACGTTAAAAAAAAAAAAATAACCTGAGTATATGCTAATTAAGTTGCATTAAATTTTTTTAATGTTTAATTATTTTTGATAGAGCGAGCGAGTGCGAGTGGGGGAGGGGCAGAGAGAGATGAGATGGAGAATCTGAAGCAGGCTCCAGGATCTGAGCTGTCAGCACAGAGACTGATGCAGGGCTCCAACCCACAAACCATGAGATCATGACATGAGCCGAAGTAGGATGCCCAACCGACTGAGCCACCCATGCACCCCAATTGCATTTTAAAAGATAAATACATATATTTTCCAAAACAAAAAAATTAGTGAGAAAAGTAGTATTATTTTACACTTTTGTAAATTTCTTTAATGTCTGGTTTAACAAAAGACGACCAGATTCTCGCTTCAGCTTCTGCATACAATTGTGAAATGATTATTTGGTTGAAGTACGGGAAGAGAATCCTGCCTTACACATATGTGTAGCTGAAAAAGGGAGGACTATTCTAACAACTTCTTCAGATAATTGTGGATATTTTTATTTAATATTATACCAAAACTCAACAAGTAATATTTTCCTACAGATTAGCTGCCATGTAGATCCTGAAGGCATATTAATGAGTTTTCCATCGCCTGTTACTTTAAAAATCCATTAATCTATTTGCATTTTGAACTAATCTTTTGTTAATATGGCATGATTTTAAACATTATGCATAGTCATTTGGAAAATATTGGTTCATTGAATTATGCAGATCTTTCAAATGTTGGCACATTTTATTTTATAATATCAAAAATGCCATATTCATGAATATCACCACCAATCACATCAGAAAAGTATTAAAGTATTGAGAACTGTCAAACTCACAGTGGCAGAAACAAATTTTCCAACATTATAATTTCCGCTTGAGAGCTCAAGTATTATTGCCAACAAATATTGTCAGTTTTTCTTGAAGTGACAGCCTCATTTTTGCTCATTTCCAAGAAAATGTCCTCCAAACACTCATTTGAATAGCCATAGTTTGTAGGCCATTTTTGAAATTAAAAATGGTATTCCATGACAAAAGCCTAGTTCAACTCCCAACAAGATCAATTCTGAAGACACCCATCACACTGAGTCTACATAGAAGTGCTTTCTGTGTACCTCCCGTTTTGTCATATGGCGTATTACAAAGACATACACTCAAGTGTCAAGATTTAATAAAATTGGTAATTTTGTGCTTCAGCAAGGACATTCTTGAGTGGAACTGGCACTGGTTTACTGTGTAGGAGGGTGAAGAAGAGAAACACCACCATGACACTTTGATGCTTTGGTTTACACAAAAGTGCCCACAGTGTTACCCACTATTGCTTTTGCATTAACAATACAAAAGCCATATAGTGAGAGGCAAGTAACATCCTATAGTAATTATGAAAACAGTTGTGATTTGTCCCTGAAAAGGTTTCAGGGACCCCTAGGGGTATGGAAACCACACTCTGAGGCCCACAGATTGAATTGATTAGTCCCCTTTTCTGTATCTTAATTCTCTATTCAATATTGTCTCTTCCTATTATTCCTATTATTTTTTCCCTTTTTTTTTTTTTAGAGGGGGGGAGAGAGAGAGAGAGAGAGCAGGGGAGGGGCAAAGGGAGGGAGAGAGAGAGAGATAGGGAGAATCTTAAGCAGGCTCCACACTTGACATGGGTCTCCACCCCATGACCATGAGATCATGACCTGAGCCGAAATCAAGACTCAGACGCTTAACTGACTGAGCCACCAAGGTACCTCTCTTTCTATTAGTTTTTAAGCATGCTTATGCATCTCTCATATTGGGAAAAAAAACCCACCAAAATAAATTTCCCCTCAATCCCAAGTAATTCACTAAAGACCATCAAATTTATTTTCCCCATTACAGCCAAATATCCGTAAATAGTCATTACCATTTATTGTCTGCTTTTTTCATGTTGCATCCTTGGCACCCATTGAAATCTAGTTTCTGTCCCTCTATCTTCTTGTAAATGGCTGTCTTCAAGTTCCCAGGGCCTTCCCTGGTATGTGACTCTAGGGCACATGCTCCAATCCTTACCTTCCTTGACCCTCTGACCTTCTGACCTCGTTGACTACTTGTCCATCTAATATGTGCTGGGCATGGTGCCAAATGCTTTACACAAGATAGCTCGTTTAAGCTATACGGCAACCTGAGGTGTAGCTATGATTATTATTCCATATCACAATTAATTATTCCATCCCTATTACCTCATTTAAATGGAATGGCCTCTTTAAAGGCCTTACCTCCAAATACCATCACATTGGGGGCTTAGGGCTTCAGCATATTTGGGGGACGATACAATTCGATCCATAACACTTACCTGTTTTCTTCTTCTTCCTGCGTGAGCCAAACTAATGAAGCAATGGATATACACTAATGATTCCCAGACAGAGGTTGAATCACCCACAACGCTTTTTAAAATTAGAGAAATCCAAGCCCTGTTGAAGATCTACTGAACTAGAAAAGTTTGAGAATGGTACCCAGAGCTGTAATTTTTACATCTATGTAGATGAATCTGAAGTCACACCTGTAGAACCACGATCTACGACCCCTGCCTCCACCCTCAGCATCCACTTCTTCAGTGTCTACTTCCTCACTGTTCTCCCATTTTTATCCTTATTATTCCATTGAAACAATTCTTTCAAAGGCCACCAAGTGGTTTCACAATTGCAAAATTGCATAGCATTTCTTTGGTCTTTAGTCTCATTAATTTTTCTGCAACAGTTGTGTGCCAGGGTATCCCTGTTCCATGAAATGCTCTCCTTTTTGGTTTTTCACTGTTCCCACATGTGTTACATCTCTAACTCACCTATTTGAGTGTTCTTCATCGACTTTTATATCCCCATTCCCCAAAGCACTGTCCTCAGCACTTTTTTATTCTTTCTCAATAATGGATGATAGTTTCTCATCCATTCCAACAACTTCAAACGTTATTTATCTGAACTATTTCTAAAGCCTGTAGATTACTCTTGTGAGCACCTTTCCCTATTAACCACTTCCAGATACACGTGTCCTCAGGAGTGCTCAAACCCAGCATATGTGTTTATTCTTCAATGCTGAGAGACAACCCTGTGCCAGACCCTGTGCTAGGTTCTGGGGATGCAAGGTGAAAAGCAGAAATTGCCTTGCTTTCCCAGAACTGGCAGTTCAGCAAAGAAATAGAAACCAGATGCTACAACCTGCCATAAAAAGTACCATGAGCGGGGAAGCGCAGAGTGCTGAGGGGCACAGCCAATCCAGATCTGGAAGTCAGGAAGGCTTCCTGGAAGGAGTAGTATCGAAGTTGAGTCCTGATGTATGAGTAGGAGTCAGTAAGAAGAGGGAAGAGAAGAATTGATCGTAGTGACTGCCAATCAATTCTCGGCAGCCCAGCATCCAACTCCTATTCCTATTTTCCCCAGTCTCGCTTGAGAGTGCCCTTGGGTACAAGCTGAGGGGCACCTTCCAGACAAAGGGCACTCTCCAGCATGGCAAACTGGGGGGTAGGAGGGCACATGACTTCAGCATGGCCAGTTCAATGAGCTCTCCCGTGATCTTTTTTTTTTTTAAGTTTTTATATATTTATTTTTGAGAGAGAGAGAGAGAGAGAGAGAGAATCCCAAGTCAGTGTGGAGCCCAACACAGGGCTCGAACCCATGAACCGTGAGATCATGACCCGAGTCGAACTCAGACACTTAACTGACTGAGCCACCCAAAGAGGTAAGAAAACAAACCTGAGGAGTGATGTAAGGGTCAGGTTTGTACAGCCAAGAAGTAAAAGATCCAGGACAAGGGCTGTGTATCTTTTTCTAATGAGTTCTCCTGTACTGAACATTTCCCAAATTTCTATCATTTCTAATCCACCTTCATCATTTTTGCCATATCTAAGTCAACTCCTTCCTGTTATTATATATATTATATACATACTATATATATAATATATATATTTAAGTCAATTGCTATTTAACTTACTGCTTTCTTAAGTATATATATATAATATATATACATACATATGTATATATATATAATATAATATTATATATTGTATAATATATAACATATGTTATATATTATATATATATGTATATTATATATTATATTTATATTATATATATAATATATATTATTATATATAATATATAATTATAATATATGTTATATATTATATATAATAATATATATATTATTATATATAATATATGTTATATATTATATATATAATATATATATTATATATAATATATAATATATGTTATATATTATATATAATATATATATTATGTATACATTACATAATATATAATGTATATAATGTATATAATGTATAATATATTATAATGTATATAATATGTATATATTATAACATATAATATATGTTATATATTATATATTATATATAATATATTATATATATACATACATATGTGTATATATAATATAGATGTAATATATATAAAGTCAATTCAGATTTTTATATAGCATCAGTCTATGCAATAATATAACTGGTTTTACATGCTAGATTTTTATACTGCACATTAGGTTTAGTAAATAGTTTCAGAGAAGTCCACTCTGTGCACACCTTGCATACCATCAGTGTATGCTGCTTCCATGTGAAGAAGGGCACTCTTTTTGAGAAAGGAGAAAAGGAAGAGAGGAAATGCCTTATAGCAGGGGGAAATGCCTGAGATCAAGAGGGAATGAAGAAAGGGAGGAAAATGAAGATTTGTGTGTACCTCATTTGAAGGGTAAAAAAATGGTTAGTCCTTCGGGCAACACAGATCAAGGAATATTTGATAGCGCAGCAGAGAAATCATTACAGAATTAATTACTTTGGAAGAAGGGGATTTGCATTTTTCAATAGATAGACTTCTGCCATCCATCGGTACCTATTTTGCAGATCTGAATACGATGAAAATGGCAGCAGTGCTTTCCTCAGACCCAGGCAACGGAGCCCTGCTGCGGGCCATGCTTCGGAAGGCTCTGGGTGCACCAACCTCCTTCTCGGGCACATCAGAGCTCCTCTAGATCACATACCACACCTGTAACTGGGACTCTGGAGTTCTCTGCTCTCTTCTTCTGCATTCCTGTCTCCACCTGGACTGCACAGCTGATGTGTGCAAACTTGGGCATCACCAACAAAAACTGTCAGTGGATGCATATGTATGGAGTTTGGACGGGGGTGTCCGTAATTGTTCCTGCAAGGCTCTGCATGGTGTAGCATGGAGCTGAGACTGGGAAGAGGGGGGGGGGGACGAGTCATGCAAATATTGATGACCCCGGAGCCAGAGAACTGAACGAAAAGGAGAGACCATTCTCAGCAAACAGAAGTGTCGGTTCAAAGGGAGCATGTGCAGCAAGTCCAGTCATTTGACATAATTTGTCAATTCCTGGTAGGAATACAATTGGCTGGAGCTGTCCACGTGTTGTGAAGAAAGCTATTTAAAACAGGAAACTTGATGGGGCGCCTGGGTGGCTCAGTCGGTTAAGCTCGGACTTCGGCTCAGGTCATGACCTCACAGTTTGGGTGCTCCAGCCCCGCGTCAGGCTCTGTGCTGACAGCTCAGAGCTTGGAGCCTGCTCTAGATTCTGTGTCTCCCTCTCTCTCTGCCCTTCCCCTGCTCATGTTCTCTCTCTCTCTCTCTGTCAAAAATAAATAAACATTAAAAAATTTAAAAAAAGTTAAAACAGGAAACTCGAACAATTGCAGACCAAGAGAGGGGCTGCACATGGCAGCTAGTATTGAAGACTAGATTCTAGATGTGACCGCAGTGACCACTGTGATGCAGACCCAGTGGCAACAGGATAACATAGCAGGCAGGACAGTAAAAGTCGTGGGAACAAGATGACAAAACAGGTGAACACAGAAAACCTTTCCTCTCCTGCATTTGGCTGAGATCTTCCCCAATTCTTTAGAAAAAAGGAAATGGAAATTCCTGTAGAAACTACCTTGACTACTGTTGTTTTGGCTTCAATCAGATACATACGCGTTGAACAAACTCCATCTTTCAGGTATTAAGCGAGGCACTGGTGTATGCAGCATTGTATGAAAAATCCATTCCTGAGGAGATCGGCTGGGAGAAGAGATTTCCGGTGGAAAAGAATTGAGGGAGAGAAGATGTGGAGTGATTTATTTCAGAAGTGTGCTAGGGAGGGCACACGAGATACATACTAAGGTTTTGGTCAGCTAAGAGTACATTGGAACTTAGCATGAGTTTGTAGGGAGATAGCAAAATTCTGTGATTTGGCTTAGCCATGCTCTGCAGTCAGGAGGAGGGATACGAAAAATGAACGGAGGGGGTTATGTCAAGATTGGCACAGTGGTAAATTTAAAAGCAATCCAGTGTTTGGTGAGAGCAACATTGAAGTGACTGGACATGTCACCTCGGCCAATTGTCATCATGAGGATCACTATTTTTTTTTTCGTTTTTGGCTCTTACTACGTGCCAGTTTCTGTTCTTAAGTCTTTAAGTACATCATCTCTGGTGTAGTTATAACTGGCGTATTCAAGCAGCAGTCATGTGACCACCAGAAGGTTAGCAGGCTGGAGAAGATGGAAAGGCAGAGTGATTCCAGGGCTTGGTGAAGGTTCCAGAAATTCATGTTCCGTTGCTTCAGCTTACACTGGAGATGGATGGAATTTCAGTGTGAAGAATTAAACTGCAACGATTTGACAGTTCCGGAATAGACACCTGAGATAGAGTACTGTAATCTTCCCTGAAGCTCATTAAAAGACTGGGCATATTATTTTGGCCATTTTGGAATATTTTAGGTGTGGTCTTGTTTGGAAGCAGTCTGATAAACAAGATGATCGCTGTCAAATCCCTTTCTATCTTCAAGGTTGTGAGTTTAAGCTTGGCAATTTTGTTTTGTTTTGATTTAGTTTCTACTCACAGGGAAAAAAAGGGGGGATTTCGTCTTATTTAGAATTGAGAAGATCGATTTTCAAACAAAATAATTCGGCTGCCTGGACTGTGGTTGAGAGTCGTGGCTGTCTGTGGCAGTGTTTCCCTTAATAGGTGAAACAAAATTCAATCCAGATTGGGTTCATCTCTCATTTGGTTAAGATTTGGTAGCAGGGAGGGCGCCTGGGTGACTCAGTCGGTTAAGCATCTGACTTCGGCTCAGGTCATGATCTCGCGGTCGGTGAGTTCAAGCCCCACGTCGGGCTCTGTGCTGACAGCTCAGAGCCTGGAGCCTGTTTCAGATTCCGTGTCTCCCTCTCTCTCTGACCCTCCCCCGTTCATGCTCTGTCTCTCTCTGTCTCAAAAATAAATAAACGTTAAAAAAAAATTAAAAAAAAAAGATTTGGTAGCAGGGCCATATGAGGAAAGCAATTTGCTATCATGTCCAGAAGATCTTAATTGGCATTTGTACTAACTAACTTTCAGACTTATGTTTAGAGGCATCTGGAAAAGGAGACACAGATTTTAGCCCACCTGGCTTGTTTGCCTGTTTGTGGATATAGACCAATCTTAATTCAGATATCGTGAAAGTCAGCGGGCCATGGAGGCAGAATCTTATGTGAAGCTGATTGTTCATGCACAGCAAAACTCACTTTCAATTACTGAAATCAATTTTTTCCAATGCCTCAAAGCAGGGACCATTCTGAGGCTTTTGAAAGCGATTTTTCATTTTATTTCTCTGCAAACTGACACGTCGCTCTGTCTGCTTTGTAACAGAAGAACTGATTTAAAGCAGCTTGCTGCTCTGGCTAGCCCTCTCGGCCTCTAGATCCTGTGATCGTCTATACTGTTCTGTGCCACATGGTAGAACCCCAAGATGGCTTTCTAAATAGGGGATGCGCAGCAGAGTGGTAAAAACTGAGCACATCTGTGATTTAACCACAGAGGCTCTGTCCCCAATATTGGTACTAACTTGATTGTTCTGATTCCTTTGTCATTTTTGTTGCTTGGAAGATTGTAAGATTGAGCAAATGGACTGAAAATAATTTTCATTTTCTACATATGTAGGTCACTTACTCAAAATCTTATTTTCCCATTTGAATCGTTTTCTAATATGTTATACCTAATCTCTCAACTCTAAGAAAAATATGTTTTTTTCTCCTAGTGGTAAATAGTAAGTTCACTGCATTTCTCGAAACAAAGCATTCATCAATGATAGCCTCTACTCATCTCCCCAGTCTCCCTAGCTGGAATATTAGCTTGTAAGAAAAGATTGTGTGTGTGTGTGTATGTGTGTGTGTGTGTGTGTGTGTGTTTATGTGTGTGTGAAATACAAGGGAAGTCCATTGTGCTATGTGGTTAGTTTCCAAACAACAAATTTTGCCTTGCAAATGGTAGTTTCAAAGTACTTTGGATTCGTAAATTTATTGCCATTTACAATTCATCTTTTGTAACTGTGCTGTTAATACCGGAACTGCAGTTATGGCCTCAGGTTTGAACCCCATTGAAACCACATCCTGGAGCCTACAAAAGGGTATGAAAATGCCCAGAAAATTATTTCTTTTTTAAAAAATTTTTAATGTTTATTTATTATTTTTGAGAGAGAGAGAGCGATGGGATGCGAGCAGGGGAGGGGCAGAGAGAGAGGGAGACACAGAATCTGAAGCAGGCTCCAGACTCTGAGCTGTTTGCACAGAGCCCGACGCGGGGCTCAAACTCACAAACTGTGAGATCATGACCTGAGCTGCAGTCCGTCGCTTAACTGACTGAGCCACCTGGGCGCCCCCAGAAAATTATTTCACGGCCAGCATGAAGTGGAGTGGAGAGTTGGCGGGAAAAGGGTAGTTGGGAGGGGAGATCCAGAAGGAGTGCCTCCCTGACCACAGGGCTTATGCAGGTAATGCCACTTTTTCCTTGTTTGCATAATATCCAGGAGATGTGCTGCCTGGTCAGTAGTTCTCCAAAACTGATGTCTTGGTTCTCAGAGAGTGTCCCTTGAGACACATTTCTTGAACATCTTCCATGTGCTTGGCACTGTTAGCCCTCCTAATATCTGGGTGTGAACTATAGTGATAGACTAATGGCTAAATGTTGTTTTGTATTTTGATATTTTCTGCCATTTGGTTTTTAAAATGTTTGCATTTACAAAACATTACTATTACCTGGATATGCCAACTTTGTTGTTAAAAATTAGTGCTGATTTTTAAATTTTGTTTTGGGCTCCAGGCCTGAAAAACTTTATTTAGGACTATAGGACATAAGGAATCACGGCTCAGATTTATAGAATCACTGGAATTCAGCCATCACCTACTCCTATTTCCTCACTTTTAGGAGATGAACCAGAATCCTAGAGAGACTTGTTGATAAATATAGACAGCTGGATTTTTATTTATTAATTAATTTTAATTAATTAATTAATTAAAGCTTATTTATTTTGAGTGAGACAGAGACAGCACAAGTGGGGGAGGGACAGAAAGAGAGAGAGGGATGGGGCGCCTGGGTGGCTCAGTCAGTTAAGCGTCCGACTTCAGCTCAGGTCGCGATCTCACGGTCCGTGAGTTCGAGCCCCATGTCGGGCTCTGGGCTGATGGCTCAGAGCCTGGAACCTGCTTCCAATTCTGTGTCTCCCTCTCTCTCTGCCCCTCCCCCATTCGTGCTCTGTCTCTCCCTGTCTCAAAAATAAATAAACGTTAAAAAAAAATTTAAAAAAAAAGAAAGAGAGAGAGGGAGACAGAGAATCCCAAGCAGACTCCACGTTGTCAGCGCGGAGCCCCAAGCGGGACTTGAATCCGCAAAACCATAAGATAGTAACCTGAGCTGAAACCAAGAGTCAGACACATAACCGACTGAGCCACCCAGGCGTCCCTGTTTATTAATTAATTTTTAAAAGTCAAATGTAATTAACATGCAGTGTTCTATTAGTTTCAGGTGTACAATATAGTGAGTCAACACTTCCATACATTACTCAGTGCTCATCAAGATAAGTGTACTCTTAATTCCCTTCCTGTTTCCCTGTTTCCCCGCCCACCTCCCTTCTGGCAACAACCATTTTGTTCTCTGTATTTAAAAACCTGTTTGTTGGGGCGCCTGGGTGGCTCAGTGGGTTAAGCGTCAGACTTCGGCTCAGGTCACGATCTCGCGGTATGTGAGTTCGAGCCCCGAGTCGGGCTCTGTGCTGACTGCTCCGAGCCTGGAGGCTGTTTCAGATTCTGTGTCTCCCTCTCTTTCTGTCCCTCCCCCGTTCATGCTCTGTCTCTCTCTGTCTCAAAAATAAATAAATAAATGTTAAAAAAAAAACATTAAAAAAAAAACCTGTTTGTTTGTTCATCTTTTTCTTTGTTAGTTTATTTTGTCTATTCAATTCCACATATGAGTAAAATCATATGGTATTTATGAGACTTGTATTTTTTTTATATATATAATCTTATATCAGAATTTTTCATAAACAATTTACTTTGGGTTTTGTTATGATATTTAAGTATCAGATACTGGGTGAGTATGGAGATTGCAGATGGTCTACTAGATCAAAAGATTGCACAGCAACTAATAGCAAAAAGCTTATTCCTTCTTGTTTGTTTTCTTGCTCTGCTCGCATGTGGATTGGCCACTTTTAGCTGCACTCCAGATGAGATCTCCTTATCATCTGCTTGAGCTTGAATTTGCCTGTTTGTTCCTCCAACATACTTGGAGCTGTTAGATAAGTTTTTGTCTTAAACCACAATCATTAAATAGGTATCCACTGACCTTAGTCTGTGAACCACAGAAGAAAAATTAGGCATGATTTCTACTCAGGAGATGAGATGAGATGAGATGAGATGAGATGAGATGAGATGAATCCAGGTGAGACAGTGAATAACACATCTTTCCAATTATTATTATATGATGGCATGATGAAAGCCAGGTTGAACATTGTAGATAATAAATAAGGAGGACATATCTGAGTTGCTTCTATCTGAGATCAGAATCTGGTTTGTGTTAATTGAACACATGGCAATTGCTTTCTTGATTTACCCATTTGGACTACTTATCCCATTGAGAAATGAAGATTGAAAAGATTAGCGGCCTCATTTTATGCTGATACTTTGGAAAAGAGAGCACAGGCTGTGTGGCATAATAAATTTTGTGGATGGACATTTTTAAGACCAGTTAGAATGGCTGCATTCAAGAATCCAAGAAAATGTCATTATCTTTACAACATACAAGTGATCTTTGTTCCGGTGCATGCCTAGTTACTGCAAGAGCTGCCCACGGGACTGTGGTAGTTCACGAACAGGGTTAAGGAGGAGGGTGTATGTTAGGAAGCTAAGTCACGCTTGGAGAGGAGGTGTGTCAAGGTAGAGCTGTGAGGTTTACTGGTCACAATCCCAAATTTGGGATAAAAGAGTTACTCTTCTGTTTGGTGTTCAGGTTAGGGGTTTGCCCTGCAAGAGACAGTCAACCACTGACTTTACTGGAACGCACTTGGAAAGAGAAGAACTTAAAGCAGCCACGAACAGGAGAAGAATGCCAGGTTTTCTAGAAACATTGCCAGAACCCAGCAATTTCTCAGAATGTTCAGAGGTGCCAGAGGAGTGTTTGCATTTCAATGGAAAAAGTTCTGAAAGCTTTGGAAACTATTCCCAGTTTTACTTTTTCATTAAAGGCAAAAGCCATCACTGTGAATAAGGGACAGAAGCACTTGTTAGGGCTTTGTTAAGAGTTAAGAAAAGGGGCCTCTGGGAAATTCTAATTGTTCAATCCTTTGCCACAAAACTGAGACAAAGAGGATCGAGTCATAATGGCAAATAGAAAAGTACTGTTAGCTTTCATACACAAGTACCCAATGTCTGGAGCCCAATGTCTGGAGCCACTTTTCACCAGCCTGGCTCTGAAATACAGACAGAACTTTCAGGTTTAAAGAGATGTAGTCGTGACAGCATTGCAGTAACATAACGACTCCCCTCTTAAGTACATATTCCTCCTAAGTATTTAATCTCTCTTACACTACAGATACCTGGTTAGGTAGCTTGGAGATCATAGTAGTCATGAGGGACAACTTCCAGAAAAAGAATAATACTATTTCCAGTTGTAATTTGGAAGGATTTTAAGTAGGCCTATAGTGACAGTCAAAAGAAATACTCAGAACAGCAAATAAAATGATTTTAGGTCTAATTCTACCACGACGAGATTGAAGGCAGCACAGTGCAATAGAAATGTAATGCAAGCCACATATATAACTAAAATTTTCTCGAGGCTACATTAAAAAAGTAAAAACAAACAGGTAAACTTAATTATAATACTGTATTTTATTTAATCCGATATATGAAAAATATTATCACTTCAGTATGAAATCAATATGAAAATTAGTAACAGGTTTTTTTTTTTTTTATTAAGTATCTGAATTTGGTTAAGCATTCTACACTTAGAGGCTCTCTCCATTTGGATGCTAAATTTTCATTAAAAATACACGATTAGTGTTTGGATGCCATAAAACTTACGGTTGAAAGGACAGACTCACAAATATACTTTAACAATGTCAAAGAACTGAATAGAGGAACAGTTTTTAATTGTAAACTAATTAAAATGAAATAAAATTGGAAATTCAGTTTCTCAGTTTGACTTGCTCTGTTTCAGGTACTCAATAGGCGACATGTGGCTAAGTGGCTATTGTACTACACAGGGCAGCTCTAAGAAGTTCCTAAACATTTTGTTTTGTTTTGTTTTTTATTATGCTGGAATTTGTTTTGTTTCACATGTTAGCTAATCCAGTGAGTTTTTGAAAGTGGCTGATTATACCCTTTCCGTGTAAAGATATGTTGGGGCTCATACAACATTTGTATGAGCCCTGACTTGTCCTTGGCTGTAGGGGTTGTTTCTCCATTGTAAGATTGTGTGCTAATCTTGCTAGAATGTTTCAAATCCCTGAGCAAGCTTGGCTGGGGGGTGGGGGGGAGGGGTGGGGAGTGGTGGCAAAGAGACCCTTGTGGTGGGGTTTGGGGGTGGGAGAGGAAGATGAGGAGCTGAAGCAGGGTCAGAAGGAAGAGCATTTTCCCTCCACATTCAGAAATGTGAACATTATCTTTCAGGTAATATGACACGACCACATATTTTCTGATTATTAAACTAATGATTCTTTATTATAAAAAATTAACGGCATTCAGATTAGCCTGAAAAGATAATAGAAACCATCCATAATTCCACCACCCGGAGATAACTACTAGTAACACTGAACATGGTTCTTTTCTGTCACATAAATTTATTCAAACAATGTCTGCTTTCTAGGCGATTCTATAGCTCCTTAGGAGGTCTTTTCCCGATGGCTGGTAGGGAAATGTTGCTCACGAATGAACACTATCTCAGGCTTAAAAGGATTTACTTTTTGTTTCGATATTCAATCTTTTCAGAGTTTAAGTTCCTATCAATGCGAGTTTAAAGAGTTCCTTTCAGATGAACTAGACTCTGGAGTTCAGTGCTGAGTCTTGCAGATTTCTGCTCCTTTCCCTTCTCTCCCAGGTGAAAGTTGAGTCTATAAAGCAAATGATGTGCCTTCCGGCAGGGTGCCTGAACTCTGGGGCAGAGGGTCTGCTCTGATCTACTCCTGACTGGTGTCTACAAGATTCCCTGCTCCCCCTGGTCTCTTGACGTGATGTACTGGTAGCCACCGCTGGAGTCTCTGGTCCTTGACAAATAAGTCTGCATCTCTTAATGGTCTCTTCCCAGCACCTTTGTGGCCCCTCAATGGGTTCGTGGAAACCTCTGGATTTCCTCCAGGCATTGCACAGGCCACAGGGAACCAGAAGTGCTCCCTCAGACTCACCTATGTACCTATCTTCCTGTGCTGCCTGACCTCACCATCACTCATGTCTCTCTGGAAGTTGCTATGAGGAGGGCATTTCCAGAAGTCCTATCGTCTCCTCCTGGTTTGCCCAGGTCCCTGTCCCACCAGCCCTCCTCAGACCTCTCCAGGTCCAGGTGACTTACTTCTGGCTTCTTTTACCTGTCTCTCTCCTTGTTCCCTTGGGCAAGAAAGGATGGATGTAGCTCCTCTGTCAGGAGTTCTTAAAGTGTAACTCACAGATCTCTGGGTCCCTGTGACATTTTAGGGGTCCATGAGATCAAAATAATTTTCATAAAAATATTGGGAAATTAGTTCCTCTTTACACTCTGATGTTTGCACCGATAATACAAAAGCAATGTAGGTAAAACTTGCTGGCTCCTTAGCACTAAACAAGGCAGGAGCTCTGAACTCTACTAGAAGTCATTGTATTTGTCGCACCATGCAGTAAACACACACAAACACACACACCCCAAGACACAGAGGAAAAAACTCAAACAAAAGTAACTTGCTAGTTTCACTTAGGAAACTCTTTGATAAAGCGAAAAAACAATCTCAACTTTTAATTACACATCTTTTTAATACTCTGTGGGGCTAACTAGGAAGTACAAGTAAAGTACTGATTCATATTGAAATATGACAGTTGTTTTGAGGGAAACTGTGTCTGCAATTATTTGATTGTGAGCTGAATTAGAAGTTTTTCTCATGGAACACCATTTTTACCTGAAAGAACAATGGATAGACTATGATACTGTGATAAACTGTGGTAAACAGACAAACTGTGATTGGTCAGACTTGAATTTTTGGTGGATATTTTCTCAGAAACAAATGAGGTGAGACTGTCATTTCATTTCATTGAAAGTATTTGTGGCCAATAATAACATTTGGGTTTTCAACCCAAAAGTAGATGTCTGGTAAACTTGTATCTGCTACCATGAACTTGACAGCTTCCTAATATTTACAGATTTTTCTGAATGAGATTTGTGATGATGGTAGCCGATGTGATTTGTGACATTGTATAATAAAATATGTCAACGTATGGAAAATCTACATAACTCAGTGAACTAATAATCTCCAAATGATCAATACATGATGTTTGAAAATATTGTATGGGTTAAAAATCCATTCAGAATGCAAGATAAAGAATGGACTCTAATGTAACACTATGAATGAATGTTCATTTATGTGGTTTCAGATTCCATATTGTAAGTAACATTTAAGGAACTATTAATTGTCGAGCTTTGGCATAATATCAACGAATATCCACAATTACCTTAAAGGGCCATTAAAATACTTCTTCTTTTCCAGTTCTATATGTGTGAGACTGGATTCCCCTCCGCCCCTATACTTTAACCAATACAATGTACCACAATAGGTTATATGGAGAAGTAGATATAAGAATCCAGCTGCCTTTCATTAAGCCAAACATTAAATAGATTTGAAAAAATATAAACAATGCCATTCCTCTTGCTCATTCTTTTGGGATTCAAAAATAGATTTTTCATAAAAATATGTAATCTATGGTAATGTGGTAGATTTATTACTATCTTAGGGGCATTAATAAATAAATAAATTTCTTAGCTTTAATTTCTAATTAGTCTTAGTTTGGGCTGCAATAACAGTTATCATAGGCTGAATGGCTTAAACAACAGACATTTATTTCTCACAGTTCTGGAGCAGATCCAAGATCAAAGTGGCTGTAGATTCTGGTGATTCTGGGGAGGACTCTCTTCCTGGCTCGTAGACGGCCATCTTCCTGTGGTATCCTTACATGGCAGGGAGAAAGTTCTCATGTCTTGTTTCATTTTTACAAGAGCATTAAGCCCATCATGAAAGCCCCACCCTCACGACCTAATCTAACCCTCATTACCTCCCCAAAGCCCCACTTTCTAATACCGTCACGTTGGGGATTAGGACTTTAGCATATGGATTTTGCAGGGCCACAAACAGTTCTACAGCATATGGTAACTATCAATGTATACAATCCACATAAACAAATGTCTATCAGTAGTTAAAACAGTAGAAATCATAAGGGTCCAAAATATTTGTAAAGAGTTGTGAAGGGGTTCTGAGATCAAAAGTTAGAGAACCACCACTCTCTCTTATATCCTGAGTTTTTGTTCACATTGAAGCAACTCTATGATCTGGTTACCAGTCTGGTTTCTCCTTTGTTAAGGGCTTGGATGGGAGCTAAAAGAACTTGGGAAAGTTAGTTCTTCTTGGTAAAGAGCGGCTTTCAACACTGTTTCAAAAATTCATTTCAGTAATCAAAAGCTGAATATTATCTTTGTATTCCTCTTTGTCTTTGTATTTCTTCTTTCTGCTAGATTTGTCTAATTCTACATGCCCAACCCCAGCCCCAACCAGGTAGTTGAAGTCTCAAACTGACCGCAGGCAGGTCACTGCACGGAAATGCAAAAAAAAAAAAAAAAATCCTACTGTGTTTCAAAGCCATTATTCCAGTAATAAACATATTACAAAGTGTATAGTATTTAAAAATTGAAATCCTACTGAATATACTCATTTATAATTTGATTTGTCCCACTCAGTTGTCATGAGCATAATCTCATGTCAGGAAATATTCCTCTAAAGTGTGATTTGTGGAGGTTGTATTTATTGTGTCTCCTGCTATCAGTCAAGGGGATGATGTTTATGTTCTCTAAGAAGGTAACTCAAAGGACAATACTGATGGACCCAAGGGGAGTTGTTAGAAATCTATTGCAGGAGTCCTCGGGAAGTAGATGCAGTGGCTCCAGATAAAGCAGTGACTTTGGGATTGTGTTAGGGAGAGAGTGGTTGTACAAGAGGGTGAACCACTGAATGAGAGGGAAAAGAGAGAGAGAGAGACAGAGAGACAGAGAGAGGACTTCTCATGGGCTTTTCTAGCATAGAGATAGAAAAGCCTTTATTAAACCTATGTGGCAATGTGCAGTAGGTAATGGTGAATTTTCATTCTTTTTTATTTTGAAATGGTCAGCATTTTAATAGCTGTTTACCATAAAATAGGCCTACATTTAAATGCTTTCATTTGTATTTACAAAGGATTTGAGGGTAACTATAGTCACAAGCATTATAAAAATACTCCTACGACTGTTACCACTACCACTAATACAGTAGGTAACCAGATTTGGCAACTCAGTTTATCCTGAACTTTAAAATCTTGTAGCCATCATCCAGGAAAATTAAAAGCCACCTCACAAAACATTAAATTTTCTTTTGCCATTTTCTGTAAAGATGATTACAGTTATTTCAGGTTCATGGTGCCAAAAATTTACAGTCTTAATGTATTTTTATAAAAATTGTATAAAATTTGTACCCCCTTTGTACCGGTTAAAAATGCCAGGAATAGATAGCTCAGGACAAGCATTTCTTCTTCAGGTTATTTATAATAAAACATTTTCAGGGGCTCTTGGGTAGCTCAGGCAGTTAAGCATCTGAGTTGGGCTCAAGTCAGATCCCACAGTTCGTGAGCACAACTCCCGCATCGGGTGAGCCCTGCCTCTCTCTCTCTCTCTCTCTTCCTCTCTCTGCCCCTCATGAAATTCTCTCTCCTTCTCTCTCTCCACCCTCACTCATTTGTGCCCCCCTCAAAAAAGCCCCCCAAAAAACCAAAAAGAAATTTTCAAAATTTTTCTCAATGATAGTATTTCAGCGATCTAAAACTAAGTTCAACTTAAAAATTTATTGCCAGAAAAATGACCTCGGATTTTAAAATATTTAAAAATGTGTTTGTAGCTTTTAGGAGTATAATTATTTTATATGTAAGATGATCTAAAGATCATTGATAGCAATCTTTAGTTTTACTATAAAAAGTCATAGTCAAAAAAATCAACTTAGGCTGCTTATGATTTCATTCATTTGTTCATTCATTCATTCACTCTTCAAATGTTCAATGATTCCTATGTTGTTATATTTCAAACTCTGGGATAAATATTTATTATACAAAAATTATAATATTTTTCTTTAAGGACCTTGAAAGGAACATGGATATCAAACAAAATGAAACAACTAGTAAGGAATACTATAAATACGAAAACACAAGTGTTTTGTTTTTCTTGGTATTTAGGATTGTCCCAATCAAACTGGGATTTGAAAGATGTAGAAATTATAGCTCTCACTTTAAAGGGGATTATTTTGGAGGTAGACTGAATTGCTGTATACTAGTATCTGGTACCCTCTTTGTGGAAGGCTTATGCCTCCCCACCTTGCTGAACTCAGACTTGTAGTGATTTCTTATTGTGGTTTTCTTATTCTCTGATAAGTAGTGATATTGAGCACCTTTTGGCCATTTTTAATTGGTTAGCTTGTCTTTGTATTATTAATAAAGATAGTGAGAGTTCTTTATCTTTCCTGAATACCAATCATTTGTCAGATAGATGTTCTGTAAATATTTTCTTCCAATTCCTGGTTTAAAGTTTTTTCTTACCAGTGTCTTTGGATGAGAAGAATTTTAAAAATCATGAAATCTACTTTATTTATTTATTTTTTTTGTGGCTATTTGCTTTCTATGAAATCTGAGAAACTTTTGCCTCAAGTCAAAAGGATATTCTCCTATACGTGTATTAAGTGTTTTATGGTTTTAGCTTTTATGTCTAAGTTTATGATCCATCTCAAATTAATTTCTGTACATACTTTGAGGTAGAGGCCAAGGTTAATTTCTTTCCATGTGGATAGCAGCATTTGTTGAAAAGAATTTTCCCACTGGATTGTTTTGCTGAATTGTTTATAATCAAAAGTTCATATAGGAGTGCGTCTATTTCCTTGTGTTTTATTGATATATTTATCAAATCTTATGCCACAACTTCATTGTCTTGATTACTGTAGCTTTGTTGTAAGTCTTCAAATCAGAGAGTATATTTCCTTTAACTTCATTCTTTTGGATAGTTTAGGTCCTTTGCATTTTCACGTAAATTTAAGAAACAGCTTTTTTATTTTTATAGAAAACCCATTGGGATTTTGAGTGGAATTGGGTTGAATCTATAGATCAACCCAGGAAGAATTAACCTATTAATGATATTGAACCCTCCAATTTATAAGCCTATATTTAAGTCTTTATTTCTTTTTTCAGCTAAATATTATAGTTCTCAGTATAAAAATTTTGCACATTTTTGTTAAATTTATTCTTTAGAGTTTCAGGGTTTGATACAGTTGTAAATGGAATTTTAAAAATTTCATTTTTCTAGTTGTTTGCTGCTAATATTAAAACATGCAATTGATTTTTATATATTAACTTTGTAACTTGCAATATTAAATTTACATACTAATTCTAGTAGTTGTTTTGCAAATACCTTGGGATTTTCTACATATATTATCATGTCATCTGCAAAGAGAGACAATTTTTATTTTCTTTGTAATAGTTAAGCCTTTTATTTCTTTTTCTTGTTTTATCACAATAGCTAGGAACTCCAATGCAATGTTAAATAGAAGTGATGAGAATGAGCATCTGTACCTGTTCTCCATCTTTGGAGAAAAGCATTTGATATCAGTCTGTGATAGTTAGCTTCAATTTCTAGTTTTCTGAGAATTTAAAAAAAAATCATACAAGTGTTGAATTTTATCAAATATTTTTTCTGCATTGATTAAAATGATCATAAGGTTTACCTCTTTTATTTTATTAATATTTTGAATTACATTAATTGAGTTTTGAATGTTAAACCAACATTACATTCCTTGGTTAAACCTTACTTGTTCACATGTAGTATCCATTTTATATAATATTAGATTCAGAATTGCTAGTCTCGTTAAACAAGCTGAAATGTGTTCCTCCTCCTCTATTTTCTGAAAGATTTTATGTAAGAGTAGAAATTATTTTTTCCTAAAATGCTAATTGAATCTACCAGTAAAACCACTTACGCCTTGAATTTCCTTGGTGGAGAATTTTTTTTTAAATTATAAATTCTATTTCCTTCAATAAATATATGATTAGATTTTCTGTTTCATCTTATATCTGTTTTGGTAAGTTGTACTTAAAAAATTTTTTTTAATGTTTATTTATTTTTGAGAGAGACTGAGACAGAGTGTAAGCAGAGGTTGGGCAGAAAGGGAGACACATAATCCAAAACAGGTTCCGGGCTTTGAGCTGTCACCACAGAGTCTGATGTGAAGCTTGAATCCATGAATTGCAAGATCATGACCTGAGCCAAAGTCAGCCACTTAACCTACTGAGCCGCCCAGGTGCCCCTACTTTTAAAGTAATATATCTGTTTTATCTAAGCTGTCACATTTTTTGGCATAAAGTTGTTCATAATATTCTCCTATCATCCCTTACGTATACTGATAGGATCTTTTATTCTTAATGGTGGTAATTTGTGCTTTCTCTGTTTTTATTGTTCAGTCTAACAAAAGATTTATCAATTTGTTGTTGATCTTTTCAAAGGACAAAGTTTTGATTGTTTTCTCTATTGTTTGTCTTTCACTTTATTGATTTCTGCTCTTGTCTTTCTGATTTCTTTCCTTCAACTTCTTTTGGATTAACTTTGCTCTTTTTCTAGCTCTTTAAGTGGAATTTTGTGTCATCAACTTTGGACATTTTATATATTCTGATAAAATCATTTAAGGAGGAATCTAAGCATTACCTCTTAATTTCTAAACATATGGACTTCCTTAGATATCTTATTGTTACTGATTTCCAATTTGTTTTCTTTGTGGTCAGGGAACATGCTCTTGTTTTAATCTCTTAAAATTTATTGAAACTCATTTTATAGTTTTGAATATCATCAATTTTTGTGAGGACTCTTATTACATCTATGTTTACGAGAAATATTCGCCTGCAGTTTTTCTTTCTTTTGATGTTTTTAGCTGCTTTTGGTAATACCACCTCATAGAACGAGTTTGGAAGCTTTCCTTCTGCTTTCTGGAAGAGATCATGGAGAATTGTGTCATTTCTTCCTTAAATCTTTGATAGAATTCATCAGCAAAATCATCTGGGCCTGATGCTTTCTTCTTGAAAGACTATTGATTACTGATTCAATTGCTTTAATAGATATGGGGCTATTCAGGATATCTATTTCTCCGTGTGTAAGTTTTGGTAGTTTGTGTCCTTTTAAAAAACTGGTCTATTTCATCTAAGTTATCAAGTTTTGAGGCACCAAGGTGTTTGTTGTATTTTTTGTTATCCTTTAAGCATCTGTGGGATCAGTAGTGTTGATCTTTCCTTCATTTTCGATAGTAATAATTTAAAGTTAGCAATCTAAATATAGGTCATCTCTTCTTCACTACCAATTCTCTGGATTCAACATTTCTCCTTTTTTTTTTTTGATCTATAAAAGATTTATATGCCAATCAAAGCTCACTTTCCCAATTTGTCCTTTGGATCTTAATCTTCTGCCTCTTCATAAACCTTCCTCCATTAATCCTTCATTTTTCTCCTATGTCTTCAACCTCATCATTTTTGCTGGCTTAACTTCTTACATATATATATATATACACACACACTTGTCTCTCTCATCCTAAAATAATACAAAACCCTATAGGCCTACCATCCTACACTTTCCCTTCTGTAACCAAAATTCTTAAAAGAGTGGTCTATATTATCTAAGTTCTTCATCCTTCATTTCACCCTTTAGTGACCTTGGTCAGATTCTTACAGGCCACACACCCAGGTGTGTACAAGTCACACTTTATTTGGTTTTCTGTAACATAACTTAATGACTTTTTCATGGATTGTGAGGAAACTCAGTCATTCTGGGTTTTCTCAGTTTCTCATAGGAAGTCTTTGTCAGTTTTAGGGTTCATGCCTTCCTACCTTTCTTTCCAAGTTGATCTTTAAGTTCTGGGCAGCAGAAACAGCATCACCGCCTCTAGAAGGAAGTGCCTGCTCCAGAGACTTCCTCTGGCTGGTGTGGCCGCCTCTGAGTTCTCTATAGCTCTACCATTTCTGGTTGCTGATACCTGTCATTCTGGCATCTTCTGAGATAAATGTTATTACATCATAGTGTCTCTCTTTGGGTCCACATGCCGGGATTTGTCCTCACCCCTGTGGATCCCTTTAGGTCAGCTGCCTGCTCACTGCTTTTCCTTGTTGCTCTGGCGGGCAGAGGGCACAGGGCACTGTGACAGCTTTTGCGCTGTTCCCTAGAGATTAGAGACCTGTCTCAGGTTCTCTTTCCCAGATGGGCTTGCTCACCTACCATTCTGGATCTTTTTATTTTTTAACTCCAGTAAGTTCTTAATAATTGTTTAAGAAAGTATATAGATAAAGGGGACATTCTTGCTATTAAAACTGCTTGCAAACTTTTTTATGGAGCTAGCATGAGATCAAATCATTTGGATTGTTCTTTGATAAAAGACATTCCCTATGATTATAGAATATCAGAAAGGAATGTTTTCTTTTAATCACATCTTTAATTTCTCTATAATAAAGTAAACCACCGGTGTAAAAGTCACTTATTTGAAGGTTTCATTTTTGCAAAGCCTCTTAACTTTTGGCCTTTTTTTTTTTTTTTTTAAAAACATTTTGGAGCTGCAAGGAAATTTAGAGATAACTAAATTCCCCTTCTGATTTTCCATAGAAGAAAACTGAGGCTCACTGGAGGAAATGACTTGCCTTAAATTAGACAGAGGTTAGGTTTGGCCAGGTCCCCCAATTCCCAGTCTGGGGTTCTTTCTAATTCATTGCGGTCCTCCCTCTCTACATACAACTGCCAAAATAATCTTCCTGGAACATTGCTTTGAACTTGTCATTCTCTTATTCAGAAACTCCCAGTGCCTCTCTATGGACCGCTAAATAAAGCACCAACTCCTAAACCCAGCAATAGTTCTCTCAACCTACCTTCCCTCTCCCTTGGATCCCACTCACACAGCAGCTCAACTGGACTACTGTCTGTGATCAGAGACCACCCTGTACTTTCTTTCTTTTTTTTTTTTTTTTAATGTTTTTATTTATTTTTGAGAGAGAGAGAGAGACAGAACACAAGCAGGGGAGAGGCAGAGAGAGAGAGGGAGACACAGAATCTGAAGCAGGCTCGAGGCTCTGAGCTGTCAGCACAGAGCCCGATGAGGGGCTCGACCTCATGAGCTGTGAGATCATGACCTGAGCCAAAGTCGGACGCTTAACCCGCTGAGCCACCCAGGTGCCCCTTCCCTGTGCTTTCTTTTAAACACATCATGCCCATATCGTTTGCTCTTTTCCTTGAAAGATTTTCTTTTCCTATTCCCCCACTCTAGTAGGAACCCAGTTCAAGCTTTAATATTCAGCTTGAATGCCACTCCTTTAATATTTTATTCCTGAGTTTCTCCACTTGTGGATGTGATTTCTCATTCCTTCAAATTATCATAAAAAGTTCTTTAATGTTATTGTGTTAAATTTATCATATTCTGAGTTTTAAAAATTTGCATTTTCTCTTCTAAATTATATGATCTTTGGTACAGAATCTTATTCATATGCCTATCTTCTACAGAGTTTGCATGTACAAAGGGGGGAGATAAATAAATATTTTAAAATCAAACATAATGGGAAAATATAAAAAATAAATTGGCACAAACAGAGCTAGAATAATATAAATTACACTTAAGAAAATTTAGCTTTATTTTCTCTGAGTTTGTGCCATTAATTATTCAGAAAAAAATGGATGGTTCACTTATTGAAAGAGCATCTTAAATTAAATTTTAGCTTGCAATTTTAGGGAATATGAAAAGGCTTTCAAATATTCCTATGAAAAATGAAAGATAGACTGTTGTTACCTTTCACAGAATTATTTTAGTTTGGTTTGAATCATAGGTAAGAAAACAGACTAGACATCTACGATTGCCTCTTTCAGCTTCTCTAATTCCTGAGCCAACTGTAGATTTCGCTCCGTGATGAAGGTTCTCAGCTTCTCATGAGGTCACTTGCATCAGCAAAATTGAAGGCTTGAATCCCTACAATAAATCTCTTATTGTGTTGTATATCACTCCTTATGGTCTTCTTGTTGATCATACTCTGACAGATACTAAATTTGGTACTGAGAAACGAAAACAGAACCTTAAAGATGGGTTTTCTAAATTGATTCTGGCTGACCTGAAATTGGTCTTCTTAATCAATTAGATTTAAAAGCATTAATGACACTGTTTACCGTGATAAGAAGAACATTGGTAGTTCATCACATTAAGTGGTAAGCATTTAATTCAGTTTTCATCTGCAATAAAATGGTCATAGAAGGTATGGCTTTAGGTGATCAAGTATTTGCTACCATATTAGTGGGATTTTTTCCCCACCAATATGGAATATAATAGTATTGGTTTGTTGCTTCTAAGCATGCCAGAGAGCTTGAGAAAAGAAAGTTATGAATGCAGCACTTTAAATTTTCAATACAAGATCTATATAAGGGACCTGAAAGTCTCTATGAATGCCCACCATCCTCCAAATCCTTATATTCTGTACATGCAGGGCTGAGATTTCTGAAATCAAACCCAAATTCTAATCTTGTAGGTAGCTGTGTTATAAAATAAAATGAATTTTCAATTTCACTGGATCTCTTAGGTTACATAAAGTATTGATAGGAAAACAGAGGCATTCTAAAATTTGGAATGGAAAAATATGGGCATATTCTCATAAAGTTGGGATCTTGAATCCTTAAGTTCTGCTGACACTGCTCTGTCAGTACATGCAGCCCTTATCTGAGAAAATATTTTTCAATTTGTAACTCTAGACATTTTGGGGAACATGGGTGGGAATGGATCATAGGGTGTTGGATCAGGGTGAGAGGAATATAAAGTTAGCCACAGCTGAGAAAGTTCAATGGCAGATGACTGACTGGAAGTAGTAATGAGATCACTGCTCCTTCCATAATGGGAGTGATCCTATGTAATCGATCTGTCATTAGGTGGCTGGCTGATGCTGCTGGGGACTGATATGGTGTCATATTAGCATCAAGAGTCAGTTGGGAGTGGAGTAGGATAGTGTTTTCTACTGTTCACAGTGTTTTCTACTGTTTGGTACTTGGTGGGGGTAGCTAGATCTGTGATGAAGGGATGTACATGTTTCTGAGACGATATATAACATATAACCTCCGTTTCTGCCACCATGGCCACTTTTTTCATAAGCCCATTAAGCCCTTTGTTTATAAGTCAGGCTAGCATCTCCTGCTGCCTCCATCAGATTTTCACCTTCCACGTATCTGATTTGTGACTCCTATAGACCATCTGCATCAAGGAAGTTGGAGACTTCCAGGTGGCAAGAGACTGCCACAGGTACACGTTGTCCTGGGTTACAGCTCACCCCAGTATGTTCCAGATGGTCCTATTTTCACCCACTTCATGTGCAGCTATCTTTCCCAAATGTTTGCCCTATCTAGCACTACACACATAAATAACAGACATCCATAAACAGTTTCACACAGTTGTATAAAGTGAAATCCCTATTTTAAAAATCCCTCTTTCTATTCCACTCTCAGTGGTTCTTTTTTTGTGATCAAACTCTGACTGATAAAGTCCAGGGGATCTGTCCTAGGGAGCAAGAGTGAAAGATAAGAATAGTGAGGCAGAGAAGGAGAGAGAGCGAGCAGATTTAAGAATTCATCACCTAACTTACTCCCATTAAGGGTGATTAATAGCCTGGTACTGAGAGACTATCACAGCGTCTGAAAAAAACCCCAGCATCTCAAGAAAGAGAAGAATTTATCTGTCAGTTTCTGTTTTTCATTGGTCAGAAGTTCACCCAATGGGATATAAAGCTCCCATAAAGTGTTAACAGGGAAATCTTGGGGAAAGACACAAGAGACCGTAAGTGCATTCATAAAGTAAGGTCCCGTCCGCTTGAGCCTATGTGAAGTTAGTTGGAGCCCATGCAAGGCTGGTTGTTTCCATGGCAGCTGAAATAGAAGGCAGGTAAGGCTGAGAAAATCTAAAGTTGTGTCTGTAAGGTTTCTGATACGTCCACCCCTTGAGCCACACAGACCCACTTCTGCCAGCATTATATCCTCCCACACTGTAATATGAGCCTCCACTTTTGTGAAGATAAAGTTACCCTCACTTTCTTCCCAAGTGGAAAGTTATAAATCCAGTGGAGAACAGAGTTTCCTTCAAAACCAAAATTTCTAACAGACTAAAATAAGAATTTTCCCCTTTGCTGCAGCTTCTCTCAAGATTATAATAGATATTCACCACCTGCTACCTCCATCACCCATTCAAAATTTCCTTGCCCTCAGCTGGCACTTTTGCTCATTTGGATTGCTTGTCTGGTGTTACGACCTAGATCATCATTCTTCAGGGATCTGAAACATTTAGCTGCTTTATGCTCATTGGACTGTGGTTGCTGCAACTGTTAATTTGCTATTCTCACTTACAATGAAAGCACCAAGAGACATTCAAGGACTCCATTGAGTTCTAGACTTCCTCCTCTCTGCCCTTATAGGATCTCTCTGCCCTTGTAGCACGTCTCGTTTCTTATGGAGATCAGAGTCAAAACCCCTTGTCAGTATAGTGACTTTTTCTTTGCCTTTTCCCCCAATGGCATGACGAGTTCAAAGTGTTCAGAAAGCTAATGGGAATTTATTGTTTTTCCTAGCTGAAAATTCCCCCCCCCCCCACCAGGAACCTGGAAATTGAAGCCAGCAGAGTCTAAATTTCCAGGGTTGAGAAGCACAAATTCTGCAGGTCATTCTCTGTGAGTAATGAAGATAGGGAAGGGTCCTTCTTCCACTATTGTATTCAAGAGCCTCGTGTTCCTGTTATTGGGACACAGTACTGTCATTCAGTGTAGATGGTATATCCTGAAGGTCAGTGCCTCAACCCTCAAGCTGGTGCTTTAGCTGAGTCTCTAACAAGCCTTTCCATCTTTTGCTGATGATTTCTGGGCAAAACAATACACAGTCAATCTAGTGGATTCCATGGTTGTGTACACATTGCCATATCTCACTTGCCATAAAATGAGTCCCTTGATTGGAAGCAATGTTTAGTGAGACACATGTTGCTAGATCAGTCTTTTTGAGTGTCCTGGATGGTGGTGTTGATGACGGTGCTAAAGGCAAACCAACATTTGGAACAGATGTAGATTACAGTAGGACAAACTGCTGTTCCCTCCGTAGTGGAAGAGGCCTGGCACAATCATCTGATGCCAAGTAGCTGTCTAGTCTCTGCTGCAAGCATACGAGGCATTCAGTAGTAGAAGTAACTAGATCTGTTTTGGAAACGGGGAGTCATGCTGTCAGACTCATGCATTGCCTTCCTCCCTGCTATCATCAACCCTCTGCTAGTGGGCCCACTGTATCAGCACCGAGGAAGGAGGGCCAAGAGGCAAACTGACAGCCATCCTGCTCATGTGACTGTTGAGAACCTCCCCTGGGGTGGATAATCCTGAGACACAAAGATCTGCTTGCACTGTTTGTGCCTGTTCCCATAAGTCCCTCCATCCACATACCTCCTCCACAGATCTCATTTTCCTCAGTCTTTCAATCTCATTTGTTTATAGGCTTTTCCTTGAACAAAGCCAAGCCATTGGTTTCTACCCAGGGACCCTTGCATATCTACCTCTCAGGCTACTCCTTCATGTAAAGTGAATGGACAAGTGTATTTTCTTGCAGCTTTGTCATCTGTGAGAAATTCCCTTTACCACTGTCCTTTAGAACCACCCCTGAGGGGCTGGAATGGAGCCGTAGTATATTTTTGTCTAAAACCACATATCACACCAACCCATCTGTGATTCAGGCCTAGGTTATTTTCTCCTTCCTCAGTTGATCAGAGAGAACACACTTTCAGACCATAGGCGTGTGAGCTGATGAAGAGACATCCATGCAATAGAGGCAGGTGACATGGGAATATGGGCCACTTATTCATCACCTATTTCTGTGATTTACTCATAACTTCAAGAACTGCCAGCCCTGATTCTAAATATAACACTTCTCTTGTATAATGGATTGCTACTGCTCACATCTGCCCTTATAAGTGTGTGGATCTGAGAATACTCCATTCTTAACAGGAAGCTCCAGTTACAGAGGCACTTGGTGTCCCACAGACAAGTCGAGTTTCTGCTAGGTGCCAATAACTATTTTGCAAGTAGAGACTACTCATACTGCTGAAGGCATGTCTTTGCTTCAGAACCCAAAAGGTATGTGTTGTAGCTCTCCTGTTGGGACTTGTCAGTAATTCCACACAGCATCTTTATCTACCATAAAGACATTTGGTATCATCAGACATGCTCGGTCATATGGCCAAGGGGCAGATAAGCTGGTACCCCAGCCTGGGCTTGCTTCAGAGTCCTCTCTTGATCTGAGCCCCAGCTGAACTGCCAATTTTCTGGGTGGCTCCCAACATGAGTAAGACAAGTATTCCCAACCACAGTATTGGCTACCTCCAAAATCCTAAGAGGGCCCCCAAGAATGAAGACTCTGTCATTTTCCATAATGTAGGGAATGCCCCACCTCTTCCAGACTTCCATACCCTTAAAATCTTCACTGATACAGCAGAATCCTAAATTTTCATGGGGTTTAACTCCCACTCTGTTGCACACCTGTATCTTCCTAGAACATCAGGGAACTTGTCATTTCCAGTTTTATAGGGCAAATTAACCTGATGTTATCACTTTAGTGAGTGAATGGAATAATTTGAGGGATGTCAAGATGGTCAAGGTCCCTATGGACCATATTGTAACAAAAGGCAACAGAATTAACATAGCCGTGGAGCAAGACAGTGAATATTCTATCTCTTCTGTATAAAGGTGATCTCTGTTTGTTCTTTTCTTTTGACTAAGAAGAATGCTTTCACTAGATCAAAATCCACAAGCTAGATGTCCAAAACTGTGTTATTTTGTTGCAACGAAGATACCAAGTATGGCCAGCCATCGCTTGGTTCAGATTACAGTAGCCCTTGAGTAGAGATGTGATGAAGAGTATCACCCCTGCATCCTTTAAGTCTTTGAAGACTAATCGAAAACTACCATCAGGATGTGGTATTGCTTCTGATTTAGCCTCTTGGCCAGGGCTAGAAGCAGTTTTAGGGGATTCTGCTTGTCTTTTTCTGTCATCATGGCTCTTATTCCACAGCTAAGTGGACCAATGTGAGAATTATGCCATTTCTAAATATATCTATCCTGATTACAAACTCAGAGACAGAGGAAATAAACACAGCATCGGTTTGTGAATCCACTGGACTCACTAAAAAACGGACATATATTGGAATTTTATTTACCATCAGGACCACATATGCTTCCACTCTAACTGGAGGATCACAATGGTGCTTTGCATCCAAAGGTGTCAATGTCAGTTCAGGCTCTGTATCTTACAGACCTAGAAAAGGTTGGGTATTGCCTCAATGCACAGTTACTCTAACGTATGATGGCAAGTCCTTTTCGAAAGATTGATGAATATCTACCATATATTCTTGCAGTAGTTTTGCAAGGTCCTTCCTCAAGGAAATATGATCTTCTTTTCAACCAAAGGGCTCTGTCTATAAACCAACATAGGTCTAGAAAATATGTGAGCGTCTATGATTTTCCATGGAGGCTATATTCACCATGTGTTCTTTTGCTCTCAAGTTTTTTGATTATGGGGCATCTAGGTGGCTCAGCCAGTTAAATGTGTCTGACTCTTCATTTTGGCTCAGGTTATGATGTCTCAGTTCATGAGATTGAGCCCCACATGGGACTCTGTGCTGATAGCAGATAGTCTGCTTGGCATTCTCTCTCTCCCTCTCTCTTTCCCTCTCTCTGACCCTCCCCCACTCATTCTCTCTCTCTCTCTCTCTCTCTCTCTCAAAATAAGTAAATAGACTAAAAAAATAAAGTACACTTAAAACATTTGGGGGGAGGGCACTTGGGTGGTTCAATCAGTTGAGCGTCCAAATTCAGCTCAGGTCATGATCTCATGGTTCGTGGGTTCTGAGCCAACAGCTCAGAGCCTAGAACCTGCTTTAGATTCTGCGTCTGCCTCTCTCTCTCTGCCTCTCCCCCACTTGCTCTCTGTCTCTCTCTATCAAAAATTAATAAACATTAAAAAAATAATTTTTTTGATTACACAAATTGAGCAACTTCAGGGTCAGCTGATCAGATATTTCATCTCTTGATACAAATGATCTATTAATCATTGCCACAGACACTGCAGATCAAGCCTCCTGACAACTACTGCAGCCTTCTTCCCCATCATGTAATCATATCTACCTAGTCTCAGAAAGCCAAATACATACCTGGCTTCTATCATTCTGAAACCCCACTTTTGGCCAACACAGTGGTCACCTTTTAATTCTCCCCAGTCTTTTCTGTTATAGAACAGACTTCTGCCTTCTGGATGCAGTCTTTAAGAATTTAGTCATAAAGTAACTTCTGTGTAATCCTTTTCAGTCTAGCATTTGCCAATGTCTTATGATGGAGAAAGACCAAAACCCAGAGCTTTGTCCATTCAGTTGGTCAGCATGAGTTTGCTGAGTGTTGACTATATACTTGGTGATGAATAAAAAGTTAGAAATGTGACAGAGACTTACCTGGACACAAAGAATCTTCTCATTTTCCAGTGGGAACATGTACTTTGGAAAAGTAACTGCAAATCGCTGAACCTGGCTTGGGGGTCAGGAAAGTCTTTTCTGAAGACTGATGAGATATTAGATTGGTCCCTAGTGTGCAGGAACAGGGAGCTGCCTTCAGAGAGGCTTCAAGGCAGGGAAAAGAGTGCCCTATCTGAGAAGATCAGAGTTCAGCCTGGTCAGGGAGTAGAGCTAATGGAAAAAAAGGGGCTGACGATGAATGAAATAACAGCTTTTTAGTGTATTTATTTGTTTCTATATTGTAGTAATGGAGCCCACTGTTTTAAGCCATTATCTTATTAAAAAGAATCCACATTTGAAAGCTTGAAATTCAATTAGATGTGCATTTATTGAGCAAGACCTGGTTTCACCCTCAGGTAACTTTGAATCTAACAGAAAAGTTACGACATATTTTCACATTGTTCTAAGTCAGAATGTGCCTTAAGGGAAAGGCATAGTGCTGTGTGAACATAGGGGTAGGTGTATGGGATTCATTCTTGCATTCATTTCTTCAAGAGATATTTACCAAGTACCTTGTCTGGGGTTACAAAGATGAACAAGGTGAATTCCGTTTATTGGAGAAGCCAGACACATACATAAATCATCAGAATCCTATGTGTGCAAAGATAGAGATATGCACAGGCTCTAGTGAGATAATGAAAATAATTCATGGGATACTTTTGAAAACTTTACACATTTCCCCATTTATTTCTCTCAGTAACTTTATGAGGTAGGTATTGCTGTCCTCATTTCTGAGATGAGAAAACCAGCACTCAGAGAAGTTAAATAAACTGGAGAGTTCCCAAAGTTTGAAAGTTGAAGATATGGAATTCAAATCCATATAAGGATTTTCCAGGCTCTTAGCCACCATAACATACTGCTTCCTAGTAACACATAGGTTCACAGAGGTGAAGATGCCTTCTTGAGCTGAGTGTAGCAATTAAGAGATATGGGTGGGGTGATGGGGGTAGGTGGGTGCTCAAAAGATGGGGCAAAGTGAATAAAGGCCCAGGAGGCAGGAAATTACCCAATGTCAGGGGACCATGGCCATTCTAGGTTGTTGCAGTCGTATGGGGCATGGTGTAGAAGGGAACAAAATGGGAGGACAGTTAAAAATTGTTGCAGTGTTTCAGAGAGAAGGTGAGGAGGGTTTGAACTAGGATAGTAGCAGAATGGACGGAGGAAGAGGAGAAGCTTGAGTAAAATGTAGGTGGTGAAGTTAGTGGGCTTTCCTCTGGCTGTGGGGAGTCAGCACTGGGGGAAATCTGATTTGGCTCCTTGGTTCCTGATGTGGGAGACAGAGTAGATGGATGGTGATGCCATTAAATAAACAGAAATCAGGCTTTGGGTTAGACAATGAGTTCAACTTTAGTCATGTTGAGTTGGAAGTGCCAATGGATTATCCAGGCGAAGAACTCCATCAGGAAGTTGCAAATATGGGGCAAAGTCCACAATAGACATACAAGCTGGAGAAAGAGATTTGGTACCATCAGCCTATGGATAAAGTTAAGGCAAGAAGAGTGGAAGTGTGTCCCAGGCAGAGTGGGTGAAGCAAGCTGAGTGAGGGATGGTTATGGGAAGGGAGGAGAGGAGTGGGGTGGGCGAGGAGTAGGTTGGAGGGGTCATGTGAGGAGATGGTTAGAGGGTAGAGGAGAAGGTGCCTGGGTGGCTCCTTGAGCCACCCAGTTGAGCGTCTGACTCTTGATTTCAGCTCAGGTTATGATCCCAGGGTTGTGGGATCTAGTCCTGCATGGGGATCCATGCTGAGTGTGGAGTCTGCTTGGGATTTTCTCCCTCTCTCTCTCTCTCCCTCTCTGCCCTTCCATTGCTCATGCTTTCTCTTTCTCTAAAAAAAATAATACAAAATAAAGAGGGAGAAGAGAAATAGGCACTTCAGGCAGTGTGAAATACAATAAAATAGGGGGAAATAAGTATGTTTTTAGTGAATGTAATAAAGTTTGGGGGAGGGGCTGGATAATAATGGGTTTTATGTAGTTAATTGATGATATTGGGTAAGGGTTATATTATTGTGACCATTGAATCCAGGAAATGAGAAGCTGGGAGCAGAATGATGCTGTAGGAAGTTTATTTTCAAAGAGCGTAGAGTGGATCAAAGGGAGGAATTATATGTATAATGGAATACTATTCAGCCTTAGAACGGAAGAAAATTCTGACACTGCAACACAAATGAGCTCTGAGGACACAATGCTAAATGAAATAAGCCAGTCACAGAAGGATAAATGCTATATGATTCCACTTATATGAGGTGCCTAGCATTGTCAGATTCATAGAGACAGAAAGAATAGCGTTTTGCAGGGGCTGGAGGAGTTACTATGTAATGGGTATGGAGTTTCAGTTTGGCAGGATGAAGAGAGTCCTGGATATGGATGGTGGTGATGGCCGTGTAACTACACGAATATCCTTAATGCCACCTAAAAATGGTTAAGAAGGTACATTTTTATGTTATGTGTCTTTTACCACAATTGCAAACTTAAAAAGGAAAAAAAAAGAAGAAAAAGGGGGAGAGTGATGAGGAGCAGGGCTTCTTTTTGGAGGCTATTTCTTAGCCCAGATGAGTGCTAATGCGGCTAGAATTGGGTAGGTATCGGTGGAGCTGTCAGCGCAACTGTATGAAAGGGCTGTGTTCGTTCGTACATCAGAGATGGTCAAATGTTGGCAATGTCATATGGTTCAACCCAACAGAAAGGCAAAGGGAGACATGTTCCTTAATGAAGTCCAAGAAAATGTACATTCTTACCATTTAAGTTAAATTGCAAAATATTTCCTGGGGCACTTGCTTTCAAACTAATAACCCAAATAGCAAATATTTTCCACTTTCAATCATCTTAGGTCAATTGGAAAATAGCTTTTTTATTTTTTATTGGAAAACTCATACTGTCTTCACTTCATTCAGTGTGAAGTTGAGTTGCCAAAATTGCCTTCAGTCCACATTTGTCTTTTGTGTTTCAAAGAGGAAAGTTTCCATTTCTCCATTTCATCCTGAAAGCTTTCACAAAGTTTGGGCAGTGACTAGTGCTGTTCCCATAACTCACTTCATCATTTCAGCTCTACTTCTTGTTGTTGGCAGACCTCAGATGCCAAGTTTCTGTTTCAGTGCGGCTCAAAATCCCACAGAGGACTTCAGTACCAATACCCGCTGACCTTCTCTGAGCCAAGAGCCATTAACTTTTTAACAAAGTAACAGAACGAAGGTCGCAGGCTTTATTAGTACCTATAATCCACCAGGATTAAAAAAAAAATCACACACACACACATAAGCAGTGCTGAAACCATGTTGTATATAAGACTCATCCCAGGGAGATTGTTAAAAGAGAAAATTCTCAAGTGGCTTTCGCAGAGATTCTAATTCAGCGCATATTGGGTGGCGTACAGGAATCTGTTTTTTTACAAAAATGTAGATAACTCTGATAAGTGGTGGTGGCCTATGCACTATTTTTTGAGCACTTGATAGACTAAATCAGGGTTTATTTTTGCCTAATGATAATTACAGTCAAACTAATATTGTCATCTTGAAGTTGGTGATTATACTAGCGTTTGGAGTACATTTCAGTTCATAATATTTTTGAAGAACATTTTTCTAAACTTCAGGATTGGTTAAGGAAATGAATGGATAAAATGAAGTACTACATAGTTTGCCCCAGGTTTTCTGCTCTTTAGGGACAAGAGTCATGGTTATCTCTTTCCATGGCTGGGCTTCTGTTTTCTCTAGCTCTCCAAGTGTTGAAGCAGAAGAAGGAGGAGGTTAGAGCCCTAAGAAGCAAAGACAGTTGAATGTCACTGGGATGGCAAAAGTCACCCAGGATAATAGCAGGAATGGGGTGGAGAGGCATGTTATGAGCCTGATGGGGAAATCCTCAGGGAAAGCTGGGAAATAGGTAATTTTCAGAGGAAGGGTGGGTACACCTTTAAAAGAGAAGGAGTTTTTGAAGAAAAGTTATGGAATAGCAGTCTGGATGCATTGGTGGGAACCAGTTTTTGTCCTAGACCCTGAGGTTCCAAGGGCATGGGAGAATGATTCATCTCCGCTGAAGGGGATGGGAAGGAATGTTGTTGCCAGGGGGACCCAGTGACTAAGAAAAAAAGATGCCAAAGGAAGGTACTGGATTTCTCCCAACATCTTTTTTTGTTGGTCAAAAGAGATTTTCTCATACAATGAAATATTGTTTGGCGATCCCACTGGGTATACGACCAAAGGCCAAGCAGCATTTTGAATGAGGATAAGGGAACCTGGATTGCATGACACAAATATGGTCAAAGGAAATGTTCAGGAATTGCTTTTCCTTTGGAAGCGTGCTAGACTCAAGAACACACACTTCAAAGCAGGGATGAAAAGGTGGGGCACCTTAGGGGCCAGCCAGGTAGGGTAAGTGGGTGATGATGCCTAGATGGAGAGCATGAACAACAAGAGCTCTCTGGCTTCTCTAAGGGGGCTGACCTTGACAATGCCCAACTGTCTTCAGGTGAGCACAAATGGTGCTGCGTAACAGAAATTCCTTATTACTGATGAAAGCTTTCCAATTTTAAAATGCTAATTCAGATATTAAGTAAAATGTGTCATAGGCCAAACCAAACATATCTGTGGCCAGATCTGGCCCATAGGCTGTCGTGTGTGGTCTCCACTTTGGAGCGAGAGAGACCTTGGCAGGAAGCTGGCTCGGCTTCTAGCCATTAAACCTCTCTGACCCTCGGTTTTCTCCCTCACAAAGCGATGGGTGGAATAATACCTAACTTTTACGTTTTTGGGGGGAAGGATTAGACATATTCTTCACGTCCTTAAATGAATATCAGGTAGGTTTCCAGTGTCTGCTCCCTGCTCTGTAAATGGCTTTCCTATTGATCAGAATCATGCGTTCTTTCAACATTTCCTCCCCCAATCTAATAAACAAATATGTCATCTTGGAAGTGTAAAATGTTTCTGTGTCTACAGCTATACTTTAGGTTAAGGTGTGATAGTCAGTATAGAGAAGCCATGTGCCTTTAGATAACTTCCCCAATTGCCTTGCTTTAGGACCTTCTGTTTAGACCCACTGATCATATAGATGTCTGAAAGTCAAAGGCAATAATAAAACATATTATACAAGAGGAGAAGATATAGAGGAACCATTAAACTATATATCAAAAATATATCAATAACTCTTTCTTTCCATGCTTTGCTAGAAACAGTGCAAAGTGAATTAAACAGACACAATTCCTTTCCTCTTGGAAGACCTAGAACATATTCCAATGACAGCAGAGATTTTTTATTCATATGAAGAGGGCTATAGCAAATGAATAAATGAAGCAAAAAAAAAAAAAAAAGAGGAAGGAATGCCTGCATTTATTGGTAAAAGAAGTATCAGATGCATGTCACATCAGGGGAAAATCATTTTGCCTTTTTCTGTTGATCAGAGAGCTCATGAAGAGATGAGATTGTCAAACTGAATAATCTAAAGAGATTCCTTGGTGACTTAACATGAAGCGAATGTCTAGATATGAGAGAGGTGAGTATTTCAAAATAGAGTGAAGAGTTGAACAGAGGAGAAGGAAGAAATGATTGTCCTAAATGGACTTGAATATGCCTGGAAGGATAGGACTGTGGTAGATAAGATGTGTGGGACTAGGCAGTTCTGAGAAGTAAAATGGTGTGAGGCAATGCCCTTTTGCTGAACTCTCTAGAGTTGGCCTTCCTCATGGAGGGTATCCCAAAGGTCTAGGAAAAGTCTTCCCTCTGGTATCTGAGCACTTGTTTATCTTGAATTTTTCATGGTGTTTTCAGTTAGTTTGAGTCAACCTGCTCCTCTGTTCTTTTCTATAATCTTCCTGAGTCTGTTTAGGGTTATCTGACAACTAAACTAGCCCTGGGGACAGGAGCTCAGTAAAAAAGAGACCATATACAATTGCTTACTTTCTAGCAGTATTTAAGGAGCTTTCTCTTGGGCTGACCTGGTGAACCACTGCCATCTTCAAGTGCCGATTTGGGGTAAGTTGGCCAGACTCTCTCCCAGTTTGGACCATATGCTCTGTGACCTTGCCCACTCCTGTAGCGGTCTGGACTTTCTTATCAAAATGATATTTTGTTTTTGTTATGCTAAACTTGGTCCAGGGACTTTTTTGCTCTTACATTGTGCTCCATGATCAACTGGGAGTTTTAAAAAAGGGGTTAGGAAGAAAGCTTAACTTCTTACAAAGTCTTTGAATCTGTCAACTCAGCAGGAAGAAAGGGATAAGCTGATCTGAAATGGGATAACCAGCTAAACACATACACGTATATATATCTATATTTGTATCAAAAAAGTTTCAAGATGCCAATATATTTCTTGCCTTTAGTTGTCTTTAAACTAAGAAGAGAGTTTGGTAGTGGTATTTGCTGTTTGGATTCATCCTGGCTCCTGACCTAATTTCCAGCTGTGACTTTTCAGGCAAATTACTCAACCACTCTTCTCTCTCTCTATATATATATTTAGTGTGTGTTTGTATGGGGTGGGCTTACATAGCATCTTACATTGACTATGGAGATTAAATAAATGCATGTAAAGCACTTAAGTAGTAAAGGAATAAGTGTTTGATTATGACTATGATCATGAATATTATTATAATGCTTATGATTGAGTTAGCCTTGGTCTGAGGTCCTCAGGTATTGAGCTATGGGCTTATGGGCAACTATCCTTCAAATTTCAGAGCACGCTGGGGATGTTAGCCATGGGCAGAGTTTCTGCTTTGCCATATTCCATGAAAGCCTAGAGGCTAAGGAGGTCCCAAGAGTCCAAGTGATGACTGATAGTACAGAGATGTTTATGGTAGTCTTAGCCTACGAATTCCAAGTTCTAATTCCGCAGGTGATCTTTTCAAAGAGAACTCATATTGAAAATTTCCTGCATCTGCTCATATAGTCTTTTCAGCGAAACACTGTATGTTTTAGGAGATAATACTTTTTTGAAGAATAATTATTCATAAGTAAAGCGGTTAAGTTTTTTTCCTCTTCCTGATTACAAATGGTATCCAAGTGGCTTTTGAATTGCTAGATAATATTTTATAGACTGCAAAGTTAGAGAATTTAGCAAGTAGCCACACATTTCCATTGGGTATTTCCAAACACATGTGAGAAAATCGGAAAGTTGGGTGCCCTGTATATGGATTTCCATTGAAATTTATGGCAGTTCCAGGGCATAATCACATCAACACATATCCATAGATAGTTTACCATGTTAACTAACTGTGGTTTTGGATTTAATTGCCAACTTTTACTCTAATAGTAATTCCAGACGGGAATAACAGAGTGAAGGGACCTGCCCAGGTTGTTACCACTGCCTATAAAACAAGTAAGATCCTTAGGGTTTAATTAGAGGACTCATAATTATACCCGAAGAATGCTAGTGTTAAAATATGAACACTGGACATCTGGAAGATGAGTCTGGATTTGGTCACTTGCCTTTAGGAATCTAAATCCATGAAACTGTGAGCGTCCAAAGAAGCAGTGATGCTCACACCTGGGGCTTGTGCACAGGCAGAAACGACAAAGGTGACTGTGAGTTGGTCTGCAAAGCAGAATAATTCAGAAAAGATAAATAAAAAATTATTCAAAATCACAAGGAATCCAAAATGACGACTGGCTTCTTCAGCCCTACCATGAACAGAAGTGATTTAAAAGGAAGAGGAGGCACCTGAAAAATATGTTCTTCCTTCATAAAACCTTATGAACACATGGCCTCTGGGACTCATGTCACACAGGATTCCTGCTGGTATCAGTCTTTTAGGAAAAGAATGACTGAAAGACCAACCTCTGGTTACACAGGCTCAGTGGAAAGGGTCTGAGAAGGAGGATATATGGCGAAAGGCATAGAATAGCTCTGATAGAGAGTATCGTGTATCATTTTCTCAGCTCTCTTCTCTCCCACCAGTGCCAGAGTTATGTGTCTGTTTGTACATATATATATATATATATATGCATACACATCAAACACATGTTTATGTGTGCATATATGTGCATATATATGTATATATATACATATATATTCCATTCTCTCAAGTGCGTTAGAAATGTCAAAAAGAGAGAGTTAAGGCACTTTTTTCCATTTTTTTCTTCCAAAGTTATGAAAAGAAGGGTTTTTTGTTTGTTCCCGATAAGATTTTAGGAATAACGTTGAGAAAACTGCTCCTATACTTTATAGCAGATTCCATCTAAAATTAGTTTTTGTGTGTGTGTGGTTTAGGAATAAAATTTCAGGCTTCTTGGCATAGTTTCCATTCTGTCTCTTTCTCCATAAAAAGATAATTTCATTGTCTCCAAGTTACAAGGAATCCACTCTACATGGTACAGCAAAATTTAAATTATACAATTGGGATTACTCTAGAGTAAAACTCCTTAAAAACAGAGAGCACAGCTTAAGTGTATGGTCTAGAGGCAAGAGTAAATGGAGTGGAAAGTAGTAAAAGGTTGGGTTAGAAGGCTTAATACTTAGGATCTGGCAGGCCGTTGCAGGTACCTACTTCTTGGGAGACACCGATGGGACAAGGCAGGCGTGTGTCGAGTGAAGCAATTCATGAATACTCAGCCATGAAATGGAAAATCCAAATGAAATAAGGACCACGGTAACTATCTTGGTCTATTAATATTTAAATATTAATACCTACTTTTCTTTGCGAGACGTTACTGAATATTTATTGACGAGGAAAAAAATGAGAGTTTGGGAAGAAGAACATGTTTGAGAACTGCATTTAAACAGAGTTTCAATGACATGTGGTCTTCTTAACTCAAATAGTCAACCAATTAAAATAAGTTCCCATCCAAACGTGTCTTCAAATTTAGGGTCCGCTGGAAAAAATTTCCAAAATGCATTACAACTTTCGATAGGGGTGACACATGGTCCTGTTTTCCCAAAACTTGGATTTAATATTTGAATGCAATGGTATTTGACTGTGTTAGGATAGAATATTTGAACTTAAAAAGAAAACTCCTGAATTTGTTTATGCATAAGCCTATTAAAAATATTTCTAGGGGCTCTTGTTTTGTTTATTCTCTAGAATATAACCTATCTTTGAAGTGGTATAGGCATTTTTAAAAAGTCATTCCTAAGCTAAGTAATTAGACTGGAAACAAAAGTTATTCTTAGAGTACATTCCACATATAAAGCTATGCACACGATGCTTTGATTCAAATAATACTCTTATAAAACTTTGTTATTGTTTGAGGCCCATATTCAGAGTGGCAACTTTTGTTTTTGATGATTATTCCATCCTGAAACAATTTCCCCCCTGCCCAATTAAACCAGAAATTAGGAGCACATTTATATCTGATGAGACTTAAACTTCTCAACTGCCTGCTTCAGAAGCGAGGACCTTTAGTGGTTATGTTCATTTTGTCTCTGCACAGAGGGCTCAGAAGAAAACAGAATCAATTCCCCTAACTTTTTCTGGAAGAGGAAGGTTGTTTTTGTTGCTTTGATCTTAGCATGTTGTGTATTTTTTATTGGCTGTTGAATATAAAAAGCCATAGCCTCATCTGGTTTTTCTGCTATATTCTCATATTGTAAATCACATAATGCCTTCCAATCTAAACTTAAATGCCTAGGTCCAAAATATCATTTCAAAATGGATTTATCATTGCAGTTGATAGAAAGATTTCCAGGGTGTAAGAACACTCTCCAAGGTTCGAGTAATATGTCACAGACTGCTAAAAATATATCCATGCACTTTAGACAACAAATTCCAGGATGTAGACATATACTCATGCTATTTTAGATCCCTTTTTCTATCATTGCAAGAGGCTGTTGAAGCTAATGTAGCAGCTGGCTAGGTTATTGCTTCTATAATATAATCCATAATGCAAAAGCAGCTATTTTCCAAACATTCTAGAGCAACTCAACTTGTTTACATGTCTCTGTAAGGTAATTTTCCTATAACTTTGTGCGAATTGGTGTCATACTATTTGGTAAAAATCTTCATTAAATCAAGACAACTACACTTGGTTAAATTCTCTCTCATACAGAGAACTGCAGGAAAATTACAGTTAGCTGATTTGAGGCCATCATCATGAAGTAAATACAGGGTTTTAGAAGATTAATGCAAACTACAAAAATGGAGTTGTATAATTAAACATCAAATAGTCCAAGTCATAAAAGTCATAGATTAATTGTCTCTCAGTTCGAGTCAGATCCTTTAAATATTGTCTCACGACCTGAGCATTGGTTCTTTCATCAGAAGAATGCCTATCCTTAAAGTTTGGAAATTTCAGCTCTTTTGGAGCACCAATCAGCTGCAAAAAGTAATTGGCATCTTCTTCCAAAGTTTCGAATTTCCCTACAAAATCATAGTTGATTAAACATGGATAGCAGAGTTTGCTGACCTTTTCCCAGTGAATGTCCATTCCTACTGGACGGTGGGAATCCAGCAAATAGTGGACGAACTCTTTGAATTTGACCCCAGATCCATTATTTAATGCTTCTTCACAGGCATTTGGCCGATATTTCTTTATAATTGCCTTCCCAAATACTGGATGGTAATAGCTATTGGGGTGTTCAAATTTGTCCCTAAATGCTGACACTAATCTTTCCATGGGATCACGAACAAAAACAGCTTTGGTGTAGGTATTCAAACGAGTATATATCCCTTTTAAGTCAAAGCTATCTAGTTTTTTCAAATGCTTCCCATAGTGAACAGCATCATGGGAGATGTTGTACGCAGAGGAAGCCAACCCACTTAGCACCATCAGAATTCTCTTCCAGTTGGAGCAGCCAGCCTTGGGTACTTCACAATATAAGATTTTGTGTTTATCTTCCACATAGATCCTGGACACCATATGAAAAAGATGTGATTGAGGACGACTCACCCCGCCATATTTTTTGCAAGACTCCTGAAGGAAAGACCTGCGTTTCTCTTGGGCCACATCTGTTTCCTTCCATTTGTTGTCTTTGATTAAACTTTTATTTAAAGGGTGTATGTCCAATGGCCACTTCATTTCACTGAACTTCTTGAAAACAGTCCTAGTTCCTTGATGTTTTGCAATCAGCTTAATTGTTGGTGGCCCTGTGGTCTTCCCCAAAACTCGATCCTCTCCTTGTGAGTGGCTGGTCTTTGTTAAGACCCTCATTGGCCTCTCAGAGTTGAGCAGATTTTCCTTTTTTCCCTTGGGATCCTCAGTGATGTGGAACTTGAGGTTCTGTTAAAATAGAGAAGGAGAAATGTTGAAAGCGCATTCACAAACGTGAGTATACAAGGGTCTGAACATATTTGTTTTACAATACTATTGAGGAGAGCACATTTCATATAAGCTGCCAGAACAATTTAGCAAAGCATGCTGAATACACATTTTGTAGTAAGTTTCTTCAGAGAAAATATAACAATGAAAAATGGTATCCAAGCATCATTTTGAGCCAAAGTTTCACATTTTATATTATACATATTTTGTTACTTACATGTTATCATTTATTTAGTGTTAATGTGCTGCATTATATTAATAGATTTTCTCAAGCTAAATTACCTTGAGTATTATTTGGCTAAACCTACTAGTATTGATTTGAGTATGATCATAGTAAGTTGGTTATTGTTTTCTGTGCTATCTTTGTTAACTATGGTTATCAATTACACAACCTTACAAGGTACACACACACACACACACACACACACGCACACACGCACACACTGGCCACAAGATGGAAAGGAGGGTGTCCTGAATTTTCATTATAGCTTTGTCTGTAACACATTAGAATGTACTTCATCATCCTGTAGGTCAATGATTCTTGAGCTATTCAGGAATGTGTTACCTTCAAGCATTAATTAATTAGTGCATCTGAATGTAGATACAAAATGTAGCTGCTTTTGGGGTATTCTGTGATGCACGGAAGAGTTTAAAGTTACAAATTACAACTTAAAATTGCAGCAAGGCAAATTATAAAATCCTCATGACCATTTCAGTTTTTCAAGCACTTGCAAAAGGAGATATTTTTTCCCTCGGACAATGTTTTATTTCAGAATATTCATTTATCATAATAATTTAGTAATTATAACCATACAATTTCATTCGTGTATGAAAACTTTGTCTTTTTCAAAAGTCTAATTGATGTCCTGCTACATAAAATTGTATGGAAAGTAGAATAAGAATTTAGTTCTCATGTCAGTGGGATGAATCAGTCTACCAACCATCTACTGTTCATCCGACTACGTCTTCCTACAGCTCTTGCAATGACTGCAGAAGGGAATACATGGAAGACAGGACTTACAAGATGGAATCCTCTCCTAGAGATAAAATTGTAAGGACTTTGGCTTTTACTGTGGGTAAACTAGGGAAGTAGCAGGGAAGTAACATGATCTCACTTACACTTGAAAAGGATGGTTGAGGAGAAGACTGGCCTGGAAATATACATACAGAATTGTCAGCATGTTATTGGAAAAACCAGTCAACAAATGGTGTGCTGTGGGAATAATAAATGGGGCCACCAGCCTAGTGCTGGAAGAAGTGGTGGGAGAAGTTCCCTAGAGGAGGATATCTATCTATCTATCTATCTGACATCCATCCATCCGTCCATCCACTGTATCCCCAGTGTCTAGAATGGCCTGGAGCCTATAGTAATTGCTCTCACATATTTATTGAGTGAACAAATGAATAAATGGAATGAAATCTTCCAAGTTGATTAGTAATATTCTAGCAAATTGAGCAAAAGAGCAGAGAAACAGTTTGCACTGTGGATGGAAGCCACCTCAAAGCATCATGGTCCTTCTACTAGCTAGGCTTTAAGTGGGGTGGGGGTGGGAATTGCTTCTTTCTAGTGCAAGAAGATTGTGTGAGTAACCCCTGATCACCATACATCAACTTGGGTAGCCCCATAAAACAGCTGCCCAAATCTTCCATAGCATTGAGCCAACTGTTTGGTGTTTCAAGTCTAAAACCATTTGTCTTCTGTCATACTGGAGACTGCCAGGATGACTTCAAAGCCCTGAATCCATCTTTACTCTGATCAATTACCTGTAGTCCATTAAATTTTCACAGATGATCTGAAATTTGACTTGAGCTTTGGAAGATCATGGGGTTATTGGTTGACTGCATGGGAAGTACTTAGTACAGGCCTGAAATAAAATTGCCAATATATTTTTGCAGCTACTTCTTCTACTATTACAACTGTAAATAATAATTGCTATTATTAATATTTTATGGTGTAGTAATAATGTTTTATCCCATTGACCTAGTGAATTTCAAGGTTCCCCAGTTGTCCATTATTATCCAGACTATAATTTGTGTGTCTCTAGATGTACCTTAATTAGTTCCCTCCCTGCCCCATTGACAAGAACAAAAACAAAATCAGCTTTCCACTATGCCCTCTGGACCTTCTGTTTGTGGTCATCAAATTCCCCTTTAAACTCTGGAGACTTCTGGAATGTTTGTTTCCCAGGACTTTCTCTACATGGAACCTGGCTGGCCCCCAAGATTCTGCTGCCCTTGCACTTTCTCAAGTAGACAAAAGTTTATTTCCTTGAACCACTTGTCCCTCCAGCCAGAAGTCAGGGCACTATTTCCCTGCAATTCACTGCTGCTTCCAGGACATGTCCCTTGGCAAAAGCTTCTGCTTCTGTCAAGCACACGTGTCCTACTGAGCCTCCCTTCTCCCTCCTCATGCTGTCGTCTGCCTGTACCCTTGTCCTTTCTGCTTCATGCACTGAAGACTTTAGCTTCTAGCTCAGACTTTGCTTCTCATACCCCTTCTTGTCATTGTGTGTGGTGACTCTGACACCCAATAAACTCTCAGTTCCTTGACCACCTCGCCTTTAATAGAGGTGTTATTCATTTCTCATAGACCGTGTCATCACCAGTGCCTGTGCCACCTCCATCATCTCTCTGACCACCATCCTTTAACCTTCCAGCTCATTGCAACTTCCATTTTTTCAGTTCTTTGACCACTTCTCACCATGTTATTCAAGCTCTTAGTAGCCAGAATGCCTGGTTCTTCTATTTGCTCTTAGAAAGTCACTTCTGCAGGGAGGTTTTCCCTGTCCACCTTGTCTAAATTATGTTCTCTTCTGAGATTCTCTCCCATGTAAGGTTCCCAAATAAGAACTCTGCTTACTTTCCTCATTGCATTTATTGCAATGCGAAAGGATTTTATTTACTTACTTCTGTGTTGTCTCCCCCCACCCCCCACCCCACTCCCACCTCTTGCACTAGAACATGACCACAGAGGTCTTATCTTTTTTGTTCTCTTTTGGATCTCTGGTACGTAACATGTTGCCTGGCACATAGAAAACAGTCAACCAATAATTGTTGATTAAGTGCAATTTTTAAAGACCACAGGTGGATTGTTTATTTCAAGATACAGCACAAAATGAATCTGTGTATCTATTAACAGGATTTACTTACACAATTGTACTACATTTCACCAGCCTTCGTGCCATATGTAATGAAATAAAAAAAATAAATTCACAAAACTGTCTAGCATGGTGTTCTTTCCCGTGTCACCTTATGGTTTTTTTTTAAGCTCCTCCTAAACATTCATAGTGGTTATACCTTGACTGTATCAAGATTATAATTTCTTCTTTTTTAAATAGAAGGGACTAGTGTCAGCTTGTTTGTCATTGCAAATAGGAAAAACAGTGTGTGTAAGACGACTCCTTGCACATAACCAGGACATCCTTCTCACGCACACAAAATCGGAGTTTTACATGCACAAATAGTCACTTTAAAATACAATCATTTTTACTCGGAATATTTTAGATTTTCTTCAAATACCAAGTGGAAGGAGAAATTCAGCATTTTTTCATGACCAGTACACACTTAAACATCAGCTAGTGCCTCAGACAATATGGTATTCAGAAATTTTATATTTTCATTTATATTGGAGAGCAATGACTGAGGAAAAAGCTTTTCATGGAAATAGAAGTTTCTTCTGCTTTATTTCTTGCAGTAAATGTGCTTTTAACTAAATGATGGGCTTCCAAATAATTGTTTTATAACCTTGTCAAAGAAAAAGTGTTAATCAAAAGGTCAAGGTTAATTCAGATAAATAATTTACCAATTCTTGTCAAGGTGCTGAAAATCTGTATTCAAACAAATCTTTGGCAGAAGAGAACACAAATAAAATAGGTACACGTAGAGCTGCTCATGCTAAAGTAGGCAAGGAGGGCTCGGAGCCTTACCTGCCTGCCAAATCAGATTGGTTCAAAGTCACTCAAGGCTGCCTGGGAACCTCTGGAGGCTTGCCAGCAATCTGCTTCCCAGGCCTCCCAGGCCTCACTGTGGACACTCGGGAGCAGAATCTTTGGGAGTGGGGCTCTTGACTCTACCTTAAACAAGCTCCCCAGGCACTCTGCAGGCAGTAATGGCATTTGGGGTACCACTCAAGAGAGTATTGCAAACGAAAGTAAAAAAATACAAGCTCATCTCATACCATCTAGGGGAGAAGGACATCAAATATGGCGGGTGTGAATATTTTAGTAAGTAGAGACAAATACTCTGCTATGGGTAGGGATGTCACATGAGCCCTCACAACACACCTGATGAGATACCCTACACGTTTATCCACTTCCCTTTGCTGGAAGTCCATGTTCTTCAAGCTACTTTCTAATGACTAGTTCAGCTAGGGAGATAACTACATGAGGGAAAGTTTCATTGCTCATAAATGAGACTTCAATCTCCTGATAGTGTATTTAGTACTAGTCAGTTTCCTCAGCTATGATTAAATCAAGAGATGGGCTAAGGGTTCATTCTAAGTAGTGACACCCCAGGAGGCTTCTTGTTGAATGGTCACTAGACCTTCCTCTAGCATGTTTTAGTCCACCATCACTCACATTATGAAAACCATTATAGGGTGTGGTGGCCTCCCTCCCTCCCCACCCCATCCCCATTCCATTTTCTTCAATCACAGAAAAGACTTTCCATGATGGAAGGGTTTGGATTACTAAAATCAAGATGAACTGTATTATATTGTATTAAATTATTATTTTTAATTAAGTTTTCAATTTTAATTCCAATATAATTGACATACTGTATTATCTTAATTTCAGGTGTATAATATAGTGATTCAACAGTTCTATACGTTACTCAGTGTTCAACATGGTAAGTATACTCTTAATCCCCATCACTTGTTTCACTCATCTCCCCACCCCCGTCCCCTCTGGTAAACATCAGAGTGTTTTCTGTAGCTAAGCATCCATTTTTTGGTTTGTCTTTATTTTTTTTCCTTTGTTCATTTTTTTTTTTTGTTTCTTAAATCCCACATATGAATGAAATCATGTGGTATTTGTCTTTCTCTGACTTATTTCACCTAGTTTAATACTCTCTAGGTCCATCCACGTCTTTGCAAATGGCAAGATTTCATTCTTTTTGATTTTTGATGGCTCAGTAATATTCCACCACACACACACACACACACACACACACACATTTTCTTTATTCATTCGTCAGTCGATGGGTACTTGGACCACTTCCATAATTTGGCTATGAGATTGATGGTATTTTAAATTTGCAGGTTATACTAATGAAATTCTACCACCATCATCATAATGCCGATGATAATATAAAAAGAGTAGACTTTTACATCTTCATTTTCCTTCAGGACACCTCATTCTGCTTGTCCTCAAAGTGAATGTCTATAAAGCCAAATGTCTCCTGTTCCTTCTCAAAGTGGCTCCTCCTGCGCTTTTTTCTATTTCTGAAATGGTTCTATTACATTCTGGCCACCCACTCACAAAATCTGAGAGATGCCTTAACAATCAGAAAGTAAATTGGTTAATTTACATCTCATAATGTCTTTAAAAATCTTTTTTATTTATTACCTCTTAACTGGATATTCTTTAGTATCCTACTAATTGGTTTCTCTGAAGATTATTGCCAAAATAGTCTTCCTAAAACATTTTAACTTTTCATCCCTTTAAAATCTGGAACTGGCTCAACTATATATAAACCAAAGACCGGATTCCTTAGCTGGCATCGGTACTGTGTCACCACTGGGCTTGTCACTTTGTGCTCTGCTCCCATCTCGACACATGCTGTCTTCTACTTGCTTCCATCGGGCTCTCAACACCCTTCACTCATGTTCTTCCCCTTGCTAGAACTTTCCAAATCTCTTAGATTTTATAGAAATCCTGTTGACAGAAAAATCCTGCTGTCTCCTTGAAAACCGCCCAGGACTCCAGCGAGGGATTCTGCTCTCTTCACAGCAGCATTAGCACTTAGTCTGTGCCACCTGTGAAAAAAGTGATTTATTCCAGCTCACATCATTATTTTATTTTCTCACTGGGGAAACTCTTTTAGGCATAGCCAAATTGTAAACTATGGCAGAGAGCTATAGTTTTCCATAAATACCTTTGAAGAATGGACACGCTTGCCAAGTTAGTTAAAAGATATTATCACTACAGATGAGAACAATGAGTGTTCAAAGAAACCTAATGGGAAAAAATACGGACTTTTCATGAACCGTGAAGTAAATTTGAGGGCCCTGTTGTTAGTTTTTAAGGCCTCTGTGTCCATATACATCCTCTGTGAAGTCTTCTCTGCTCCTCAACATTGACATTAATTGCTCTTCCTCTCTCCCCCTGAAGTCATTGAGGGTCTACTACATATTAGGTAGCGGGGTAGATGCCAGGGATGGAGGGGTGGATAAGATGAGTGTGATCCTTGCCCACATGGAGCTAATATTCTTACAGGGAAAAATACATTAAGCACATAATTACATAATGAATTACATAATGAATCGGTTACCATAGCGGCAAAGGCTCAGCAGCATGCTAATGGAGGCCTGGGTAGCAGAAGTGCGACAGCAGGGGGTAACAAGTCTGACCTGGTTTGGTGTTAAGCCTTTTGTTTAGCACCTTTCATTTTACCCTGGTTAGTTGTTAGAGTCGGTTGTTTAGGTGACTATCTCTCCCATACATTTATTTTTATTTTTATTTTTTAATTTTTCTTTTTAACGTTTATTTTTGAGACAGAGAGAGACAGAGCATGAACGGGGGAGGGTCACAGAGAGAGGGAGACACGGAATCTGAAACAGGCTCCAGGCTCTGAGCTGTCGGCACAGAGCCTGACGCGGGGCTCGAACTCACGGACCGCGAGATCGTGACCTGAGCCGAAGTCGGACGCTTAACCGACCAAGCCACCCAGGCGCCCCTCTCCCATACATTTTAAACTTATTAAAGGTCAGTGTGCAGTGTTGTAAGTCTATGGAACTTCCACTAGTATCTAGAATAGTCTCTCGAATAAACATATGTTTTGAATTTAATTGAAGAACAATGATCATTCCTGTAGTTCCCTGTACTCGGGCAATTGACACACACTGGCTTTATGCAATTGACAAGTGTACTTCGTTCGGTACGACTTCATCTGCTATTGTGCTATCATGTAACTCAAGGACTTTGATCATTCGTTCATAATGCATGTATTGAGCTACCGCTCTATGCTGTGTTTGGCATTGTACAAACAAAGGCAAAATAGATAAATTGTATGGCCTCTTGAGGAAGTCGAAATTTAAATGTATTGATAAAAATAAGCACATTATGGGGACGCCTGGGTAGGGCTTAGTCAGTTAAGGGTCTGACTCTTGATTTTGGCTCAGGTGATGATCTCGTGGTTTGTGAGATCGAGCCCCATGCTGGCCTCTGAGCTGACAGTACAAAGCCTACTTGGGATTCTCTCTCTCTCCCTCTGTCTCTGAACCCCCCCAAATAAATAAACATTACAAAAATAAGCAGTTTATGAAAAAATGTGATAATTGCCATAGTGAAAGGATACATAAGGTATCAGGGAACAGAGACAAGAATACTTAGGTTTTCTGAGGAAATATTTTGGGGCAAATTTCAAAGAGAAGTGATGTCTGAGATGAATCTAGGAGGATACTGGGGAGTTGACAGGTCAACAAGTCACGGATAGGAAAGACAGTACAGGCTGACACGGAGAAGACACTTGGGGGACAGATGGAGATTAGAGGGAGAGGCAGGTGGGGTGAATCCTTGTGCCCATATAGTCTAGATGACATGTACATGACATATAAAGAGTCTAGACTTTACCTTGTAGATGGCAGGGATTTTCGACAAGGCAGGGGTTTGGAACGAACATTCTAGCAGCAGTGGGCAGGTGGAGCTGGGGGGAAGGGGGTCATCGAGAAGACAACTGTGACTGTCCCTTAGGAGAGGAGCCAAGACAATGAGGTAAGAATGCAGGAAAAGGGAATTATCTGGGGCAAATTCAGGAAATTAATCAGACTGGAAGAGTGGACGAGTGGGGGCAAAAAAAGCATAAGGAATTCTGCCCCCCCATTTCCCAGACCGGGGAAATAGGAGTAGCAGATATCATGGAAGGCTATGGGGTGGTTTAAGTATTCACTACTTTCAATTTCAGACCCTTTGAGTTCGAGGTGCCCTTGAGAGATAGGGGTCTCAGTAGCAGGACTCCGACGCGGAGTATACAGATTTGGAAGTTGTTGGCTGGTAGAGGTGCCACCCGAGTTTATGGGCCTTAGAAGGCGTTAGTTAGAGCTGTCATGGTGATCACACATCTGCCAGTTTTGAGTGCCTGCTATGCTATGTGTCAGACCCGTAACACACTATCACCTACTGCTAGGATAATCTTCCACTTCCATTTCCCAGATGAAGGTACGGAGCTTCAAAAACATTAAGCAAGTTGTTTAAGGCACACAGCTTGGGAAGAAGGACAACTCATGAGCCCAGTTTTTTTTTTCTGGGCTCAAAAAGTATCCACGGTGCCTGTGTCCATTGTGGGGGGACCTTGATGGGCAATTAACAGATAAAGTTGATGATGATAATATTGGTAATTAGATGTGTCCCTTCCTGTCATTCGTTTTGATAGTTTTCTAGTTTAATTGCACAGTATTACTTTTAAGAATGCATCTTTTGTGATTTATTTTCGATCTAGATATGAATGCAGTTAGATGTCTTCATACCATCGTGAAGATCTAGTTATTTCTAGTGGTTAATAAGGGCAAGGAAAGCAGTGGGTGGGATGCCTGAAAGCTGGTGCTTTCTGAGGATGTAAACCAGCGTGTCTCTGCCCGGCCCCTCTGTCCCAGAGCTGTTTCTCTCAAGTCGTAGGCCAAGGGCTTCGGAAACTAATGGCTCAGTTATATGAGGGGTGAAGACTGACTGCGTTTCTACTAGGACACCGGGACAGTTGGGAACGGTGTGATCATGCAATCCTAGTATCCAGCACCATCCGCCCTGTCTCCTTCTTATCCTCATCTCCTACTCTTCAGCTTCAGTTATTCACTGATCAAATGTCTCCTGAGCACTAACTGTGTGCCAGGCTCTGGGCTGCATTTTGGAGGAATAGCCAGCTAAGTCTCAGCTGGTCCTTGCTAGTATGGGGCGGCCTCAGGGGCAGGGGCAGGGGCAGGGGCAGGGGCAGGGGCAGGGGAGGGGAAGGGAGGGGAGGGAGATACAGAAAAGACAATCAAGAATTACCACACTTATGGCAGGTGGCAAGACAGGAAGAAGGTAATGCCAGGAGAGCATTAAAAAGGGGCATTCAATCCAGCTTGGAGGGCAGGGAGGGTTTCTTGGAGAAAGTGTGGACTGTGCAAAATCATTTGTTTCCTGTCTCTGTGACTTATTTTCTCTCTCCAGAATATTCTTCTTCATTTTCTTTGCCCAGTATAAAAGCCAGGGGGAATGGAGCAAGCTCATTTAACTGCTGCATCAACCCAAAGACAAGACATGGATATGTTTATTCTACAGATGCTTCATCTCAATCGAAGCTCAGGGAGATGACGTAACAGGCCCAACTTGACAAAGCTATTGCTAATGCTGTGCTTCCGACCTCAGTCTTACTCATTTGTGGCTTTTTTCAGCTGCACAATATATCAAGTAATTTACTCCTTGTTTAATTCCCATTAAATGAATTGATGTAAGTAAAGCACCAAGCATATGTCTGTCACAAGAGAGCACGGCAGTTGAGAACCAGAATTTCTGAATCATGAGGACCTGGTTTCGTGCCCCTTTTCTCTCATTTTCTATCACAGCAACCTTGCCTAACCTATTTTAGTTCTTCTAAGCTTCAGTTTCCTTGTCTCTAAAATGGAGAGAAAAACAGCATTCCCTTGCAGTGTAGAATTATAAGAAATATGTGTAGAGTGCTTAACACAAAGTATGTTCTCTATAAATGATAGATATTTTATGGATTTATTCCTTAAATGTTTATTTATGAGCATCTCTATGTGACAAGTATTTTCTAGGTGAATATCACTGGTTTTCCTCTGCTTTTGACATCCTTTTCTCCTCTTCTCTCTCACTTAAAACACAACAAAGTTAAGAGTCTATGATAAATGTTCAATGGGGATAAAGCTGAGTGGAAGAAAGAGGGCAGAGGACAATTGAGAGACAGAAATGGGAAGGAAAAAAGATCAATGGAAGTGGTGGCAAAGCCAGCGAAAGAAAACAGAGGAAAAGAAATCACAACTACAGTCACAGGAAGAAATAATGAACACTTGGAGCTAGAGGGTAAAGAGAGAAACTAGCGAATTCTAGCTCTCTCTAAGCTGCAACCTTCAAATCATTTAAGCTGCTTGAACACAAAACAATAGTTTCAGCAGTGAGACTATTTCAGCTGAGCCAACAAGCTAATTTCTATAGTCACCTTGCATGCAAGGACTAAAATTATAATTGCACTTGCCAGTTCTTTCAATTTTGGATTTAATTCCTCTCTCTCTCTCTCTCTTTACTGTTAAAGCTAAGAAAAATTAAGATATGAGCACTGAGGATGTAGTGAAATGTCATCAGCGGGGAAGTTTCTCCCAAGAACAGGGCTGCTCACTCGTTTGGCAAGACCATCCGAAGCTGAAAACAGACATAACCTCAATGTATGTAAGTAGATAAGGCTTCTCTACAAGGAGACAATTGTGCTTTTATAGATTTATCATTTTATCTGTCTTCTAAGTTATCTTGAGAGAATGAGGCTATTGTTTTTAAATTTATGGATAAATAAAAATACTTGTGCAATAACTTGCCCAAAGTCACTCTGTGGAGTGAGTTTGGAGAAGTCAGGAACACATTCCAGTTCTTTATGTCCATCCCAGGAAGAAATGGCAAAACATTTTGCTTTTTAAAGAAACTCAAAACTTTAATGAGGAGCTGCAACATGATAATGTGCATTCAGAATGTTTGGTCCTCACAATTTTTCTTCTAGGTGCGCCTGCACATGTCAAGTGTGGATGAGAGTCACAAATAAAGTCAATTTGCAATAAAAGAGGTAGAATAATTGGATGTTTCATTGCAAGGATTTTGATATTTCACTGGAATTTTCGATATCTAATAGATTTGAAATATGGCTCCTTAATATCTCCAATATGTTAATGTTTAGTTTTCTAAAAATTAATAATTGTCAACCAGCTTCTCATCCCCTTGAGTTGAAGATAACAACAAAGATGTGTATGTATGAGAGAGTTCTGGAGGAGACATGGGGGGAGGCAACCTTGACTCCAATACCTTCTTCTAGAGAATGCAGTTGCTAGACAGTTCTTGCTCTGGTTTTGGGGAGTATGATGGGGAGAAGGAGCCCGCTGCCCTGGGTTGGAATGCTTTTGTGTTGTCTTTTCTTTTTCTCTCTCTTTTCTTCCCTTCCTTCCTTCCCTCTTTCATTCCTTCCATGGGAGCAGGTGGTGGTGTTACAGGTATGGGTTAGAAAGCAAAGGAAATGAGTCCATGAGGCGACACTAGAATTGGAAACTGACTTGGGGTGGACCAGGGAGGGTCAGAGACATGGGTGATCAGTGGAGGAGAGGGGTGGGGTGCTTCCATGGGATGGCGAGGGAAGTGCAAGAGAGAAGAAAGCTTTTGTGAAGCCAGGAACACGGTAGTTGGATAGATCACGAAAGCATAAAGTATAAAGTATATAAAGAATTTTGAGCCAGATGCACCAGGTTCCCCACCTTTTAGGGCAGTGTCTTTATTTGTGTTTCCCTAGAAGCAGACCTTGAGTCAAGGATGTGAGTGTAAGTTGCTAATTTAGAGTTCGTTCTAACAAATACTTGTAGGACAGTAGGGAAGTAAGGTAGGGAAGAGAAGGCAGAGAGCATAGGGTGAATTTTTAAGCAAGTTAGCACAGTAGGAACTGGATTTCTGTTCCACTGGGGGAACTTTCAAAGCTCCAGAGTTATCCCATCAAATCCCATCAGCCTTGGTTGATGGCTCCTAAAGGGAAGAGGTCTGGCAACTCTTGCCTGCTCTATGGGAGGCCAGGGTAGACAACTTCAGGCAGAGTCACAGGTGTTGGCAGTCTCTGGAAGTCTGGCCAAAATGCAAGGAGATATTAAGAGACGAGAGAATATACAAAGGCACAGCCAGTGTTGTGACAGGAAGTCAATTAACATTCTGGTTCTCTGTTTTCCCATTTTTAAAGTGAGAATCCTAATATTTGTTCTTGGACATGTTGAAATAGAAGTGATGGCATGGGCTGGGGTCCAGGATCCCAACGCCTTGTTCTTTGGAAGTGTCACTTGCCCTTTGGAAGTGTTCACAATGAGTTTGTGTATATACGCATAAAATAAGGCTGAGAAAAGGAGCACCTTATGACCAGATGGAACCTAGTCCTATGGAGCCGAACTAGGCTACGCAGAGTTCTGTAAGAGAACTCTGTAAGAGTTCTCTTGCCCGGGGCAGGCAGCCCCGTGACCTAGAACCGACTTTGAACAAAAGTTCTCTTTGACCCATTTACCCAAGATGTATCCTAAAATCTCAGCCCTCTGATTCTGACACTCTGATGGCAAGAGGAAAGGAGTCTTTTTGAGAATGAGATAAATGCAGTTTTAAAGTACCTAGTACAGTTCCTGACCACATAGCTGGTTCCTCCAAAATGTTAATGCATCCTGTCTCTGTGTCTTTCTTGATTTTCCCTTGACATCGGACAGCTCATCCAGAATGCCGGCCTTCCCAACTTCAGAGTGAAATGACCACAGCAACAGGCCCTATTCCTCTAAGAAGTGGTGGGGATAGGCACCAATTAGGAGTGAGCACCTGCTTTTTAAGGACAGCTTATCCATAGGCTAGCTGGCCACCAGTGAAAAAGTGTGGAGCAACAGCCTCTGCTCAGGTGTGGACAGTGACTAGCTAAATCTATTTATCCATCTTCCCTCTGGCTCTAGACTGGAAAACATGGAGAGGTTTGGCTCGTTATTGGCAAAGAGAAAAAAAAATAACATCAGCCTTAAAGAGAAGCAGAGTCCAAGAGAATGACTGAGTCAAGGTAATGGTGGAGTAGAGGGTGTCAGCATGGTGAGAACTCAGTCCCAGGAAGCCGTGTACACGCAAGGGCCCGTTTCTTCCCCACCCATTGCCTACCAGTCCAAAGCTACTTGAGTTCTGGGAACGGCCACACTGTGCGAGCAACAGTGACACTGGCAGGAACACATTCCATTTGTCTTATTTGGTTAAGCATCTGCCAGCCCCAGATCAGATTTGCCTGGGTCAGCACCTTCAGGTGACACACAGGCCCCTCTGGCTTACTTGCCTGCATATTTGACAACTCAGCTTTCCTCAAGACTGCCTCCCCAAAGCCTGGCCCAACCCTCTCAGTCTAGAGCAGGCACCTCACACGTTGGTGCTACCATGGGTTACCTGGGCCCTGTACTAGGAACAGAGAGTTGCCATGGGCACCAGATCATGCCATGGTGATCTTGAGGCCATGCCGACACGGATTTCTTTTTGGGATTTCAGTCTGAGGAGGAATGCAAAGGAAGAATGTAAGACATAAACTCATAGCAAAGCAGGAGAACAGAGAGGCGAGGGGCAGTAGAGTGAGTTACCATATGAGGGGGTCAGAATGAGCGGATCTCTGTCAAAACAAAGTGTTGATCAAAATGAATATGTGTAGGTCTTATCTCTTCGTGCACTAAGATAAATTTTATCAGTTTTATCTTAAGAATATTATTTCAATCTAAATTTTGAAGCCTTTTGGGGTTTCCAAAATGAGTTGTTTCTCCTGAAGATGACTGTACTTGATTCAAGATGTCACTGAATTGGATACTAAGAGGCATCAATGGTCATGGCCATGGGTTTTTCTTTTGGTCACCCTTTCTTCATGAGGCCGGTAGGAGCGGCACTGATCCTGATCCCTTGGCCTGAGGCTGGGAGTCTTCAGTATCAATACAACCTCATTCCCCAGAGCTGGTACAGATTGAGCTCCTACAGGACATGGGAGGATCACAGAGAGGCGCCTGCCATCTGCAGCCCAGCCTGGGTAAGTGCAACTGTGACACTGGCCAAGGGGGGTGGTGGTGCTGGGGGCCGTCCAACGCTTTCTGTTGCTGTTTTTAGGCAGAGTCCAAGTCCCGGGAAGCGGCATATACCTGGGGAAATGCTTCTTCCTCCACCCATTCCCTACTAGCCCAAAGCTACTTGAGCCCTAGGAACAGCGATGCCAAGGGGGGGAACAGGGCTGCTATTGATATCCAACCACAAATCTCATCCAGACACTGATGAACAGGATTTTCTGTCTAACCTATTTATAGAGACACTGATATCATAAAGCAAGCAAGCATAATTCTCTGAAGGACCTTCATGGCATCATCACCTCCCTTTCCTGAATACAATTCTGTAATCTTCTCCTTGAAAGGAACAAACACATCTTGGTGTACCTTGCTCAGAAATAATATCACAGCTTATTCATTCCACCTACTCTCCAAACAGGGGGAAAATGTACCCAACAGGGGAAGTCTCAGGCTCCACACGGGGAATTTTCTGAAGGTCTCCCATAACTGAAGGCCACTAGTTACTAGCCTGTAGCCAGTATGATAACTGAAAGTGGATAGTTCCGAGCATCATTCATCTGTGAACACCAGAGACAAGACTTGTACTTCTAGACCAGTTCCCAGATCAATGGGAAGACTCTCTAGCCTCATCTGTGACTCAGGCTCCATCCATTGAGATTCCCCAGTTCAGAGCATGCTCCCTCCTGTGCGAGGAGAGATATATTTATACTAATTGGCACAGAAGGTCAGTTTGCCTGTCTTGACCCCTGCCAGGAATTCAGTCTGCTTTAGTGAAAGGAAACGTGGACCAAGGCCATAGGGAGAGGCTGACTAGTGAGAGTGGGTTTTGGATGAATACACACACACTGCTTTACTTGCAATTGTCAATGGCTATCAGACCAATACTTTTCTGCCAAATCAATGTCACTCACTGGAATAGGACATCTAACTGAGCAACTCGGTGGTAGCCGACTCAACCTCCCATCTGAGGCCTACCTAATAGAGTTGTGGAAATCAAATGGAATAAATACATCATGCTTTATAGGTGGTGTATACTCATGAAATGTGGCTTTTAACCACCACTTTTTTATTTCTGCCGAGAGTCTCACCCTTCTGCAGTAACCTTGGGGATCTTGTCTTAATTTGTTATTTCACTTCCTGTACTCAGGTACCAAATTCTATTCATTTTTTTCCATCTAAAGTGTTTATTCTCACTATCAATAGAACACTTATACACATTTTTTTCATGCCTAGACTACTGCCATTGCCTGCTAGTAGAATTAATTAAGCAAGGCATTCATTTGAAGTATTTATTGAGCATCTAATATGCGAACTCTTAAACGTGTTGGGGCAAACAACTCTGACAAGGGTCTTGCTCTCATGGTACTTATGTTCTTTGGGTGAAGGTAGATATGAACAATAAACAAATAAATAAACCAGAAAACAATTGCTGAAGCAGAGCCATGTGACATAGAGTGAGTTGTGGGAAGAACGGAGAAACTACATTAAATAGACGTCTAGAGAAGATCTATTTGTGGAGAAGCTGCTGGAGCAGAGGTCATTAAGACAAACATCTCAGGCAGGGGCAGCGAGTGCAAAGTCCTCGCCTGGGGATGCACCTGGCCAGGTGGAAGGATGCAGGGGGAACCTGTGTGGTTGTCGCAAGAAGGACACAGTGACTTAAGATAAAATCAAAGGGGAGCGTGGGACCATATCTTGTAGGAAAATCAGATCGTGGAAATCACAGGAAGGACTTTGGGTCTCATCAGAGGTGTAATATTAGCCACCGGAGGTCTCGGACAGGGTGATAACATGATGTGAACTGACGTTTTATAAAACTCTCCCGACTAAGTGGAGCATGGACTGGGGGCCTGGTAGGAGTGAAAGCAGAATAGCCTGGAGACAGATTGGTGGCTGGTACCACTGGAGACAGAGCAAAAAGGAAAATACAGGATATGGTTTTAAGAAAATTCCACACTAATCTTCTTGAGGTCATTTCTCAATTCCAAAAGCTTCATTGCCAGCACATTCTATTTCCTGCTGAATCAAATCTAAATAACTTTGGTTTCAAGTCCTCCATGATCCTTCCCTGACCACTTTTCATCGATCATCGGCTTCTCCGAACCCCAACAGTATCTATACTGGTTCAGTTAATATGCAAGTAAGTAATAATACACTCTGTTATCCACACATAGCACTTGAGGGATGCTAGTCTTCTCTTTCAAGAGAGACAATCCCTTTAGAACAGGGTCTGTGCTGGCACTTACCTCCACATCCTCTGTCACACTGAGCTCAGCTCCAAACACAGGGCACGTGCTGAAATTGCTTAGTGATTGATTAAAAACATAGACCACTGGCATTCGTCTCTTCCGTATTTCTCTCATAGGAAGGGTGATTATGTGTCAATATTCATTGTACCATTGAACCAACATGCAATGCATTAATCATCTCTGAGATAACCAGATGAGGCTTTCTTGTAATCTTTCTATTTGGCGGAGATAATTTCACTTGCTTTGGAGTTTATGAGGCCATAAGTGGCTCCCATCTGTTGATGAACATATTTCTAAGAGTCATTTAGTATCAAGTATGGAATACTTGAGGGGAAGTTAAATTGTAACTTTTATATTAAGTGTCATCTTAGTAACAGAACCAAAATTGGAAGCATGTGTTCAATTTTGGTCTTTCATTTTCAAAGCTTTAGGTCAGGCAAAGAATTAATTTCATTTGTTTACAAAGTAGATTATGCCTAATAAAATCTATTTTGTTTATGGTCACATTTTAGTCAATCCATTGCCTTAGAAAATGAGAGAAATCTGATTGGCTAATCATTCAACATAGTAAATTACATTATTCCACATCCACAGAACATTGGCCTAATTTAATTATTCAGTAATAGCATCATGAAAATACTCTCCTTTAATACATTTTGAGCAAGGCGCATACTCGTGATGAAACAGTGAAGAATCTTGTTTATTCCTTCCTTGTTTGATGACTGACCATGGAATGAAACATAACAATTCTGTGGATAATAACTTTTTCCACATTGAGGATAATAAAGACAAGGTAGCTTTCACTACGATCCTTACCAGTACTCTGAATTTTCACTACTTGTCTGTTATATCTTTTCTTTCCCAGAAATTGGTTCTCTGGTAAGTGCTACTTTACAAATAAAGTTGAAACAAAATTGGCTTCAATTTATGCATAATAAAGGAAATAAGTGGTATAACTTTCTCTCTCTACTGAGAGGTAGAAAAACTCTCCAAGACACTTTCTTTCACTCCTGAGATTCTGACAAGGACCAAGGAGTATTTCCTCAGCAAAATACAGTTACACACAAAATTTTATACAAAATAAAAGTGAAACCTCTCTCTCTCTCTTTTTAAATTTATTTATTTATTTTGAGAGAGAGAAAGACAAAGCAAGCAGGGGAGGGGCAGAGAGAGGATCCCAAGCATGCTCTGCACGGTTAGTGCAGAGCCCGACACGGGGCTCGAACTCACGAACCATGAGATCATGACCTAAGCTGAAATCAAGAGCCAGATGCTTAACTGACTGAGCCACCCAGGCACTCCAGAAATCTCTTGATGGATACCCAGGTGATCTGCCCTGAGGGATCTAAACCATATATGTAACATAGATGCTGCAGAATTGGCCTAGTATTAATGACCGTTTCTTGTTATTTGTTTCTTTTTTGGGCTTTTAGAAATATGTATTATGGCCAAATATTGGAAATAGTGAAATTCAAACTGATAAAGATAGACATATTTAAATTTTATAAACATGTTTAAATTTATAAACATATTTCTGATCCCTGATCACTACTTAAAACACAACTTTTAACGTCAACCAGCAACTTTTTACTCAAAATGCTGACTACTTAAGGTCTACGGCTGTCTACCACAAGGTCTCAAGTTTTCACTTGATTCCTTAGTTCCTTATCATGAGGAGAAGGAATAATACGGATAAAATAGTTTAAAGGTAGACCAAAAAACCCCCCCGTGTTTTCAAGTATACATTAAAATACGACAACAAATTGGCTCTGTGGCCCATTTTGATCAAAGCTTTAACTCTAGAAGTGCAAAACAGACATTCCACCCGGAGGAGGTGTTTGAGTTGGGGAACTCTGCTAACTGTGCTCCCGGCCACTAGAACTTGGCCACTGACACCTGTTGCTATAATGATGCTAACCAATTTGCTCATAACAATCTGCTTGGTTGATTGTAAGCAGGGAGGGTTAGGATTAGAAAAACTCCAAAGAGGGGAAGAAAAGGAAGGGGAACAGATTGACTAGAAAATCATCCGTGGAATATATTTCACTGGCATCTTAGGTAGTGGGACTCATTTAGACTATACGGTAAAGGGGCGCCTGGGTGGCTCAGTTGTTAGAAGATGTGACTCTTGATCTTGGGGTCCTGAGTTTGAGTCCCATGTTGGGCATAGAGCTTTAAAAAAATTTAAGGGGCACCTGGGTGGCTCACTCGGATAAAGGTCCATCCCGATATTTCAGCTCAGGTCATGATCCCAGTGTTGTGAGATCAAGCCCTATGTTGGGCTCTGTGCTAAGCGTGGAGCCTGCTTGAGATTCTCTCCCTCTCTCTCTCTCTCTCTCTCTGTCTCTCTCTCTCTGTCCCTCACCCCTGCTTATGTGCTCTCTCTCTTAAAACACAAAAATAAAATAAAAATAAAACCACTAGATGGTAAATTAGCTATTTTTGTGCAAGAGATGCTACATTTTCAGCACAGAGCTTCAATATCACACATTTTCTCCCACGAGCACATATACAATGATGCAGTTGTTACTAAGAATAAAGAACTTATAAACAAGTGTTTAGAAGTAAGGTACTTTTCTGGAAAATAAAGGAATAAAAGAACATTTTATAGTTGGTGAGAATAAAGGTTTCTACTTCCTTTCTTGTTTTATGTCCATGGTATTTGCTTGGGCTCTGCTGAGGAATATTGCCAGGGGCAGCAGACTATCCCGTGTATACTTTTCTTTTTTCAGTTTATAATCTCTTTTCAGGTGAAAGATAGTTTTTCTCTTAGACTAGATTCTCTTGATTTTTCACTTATGTAATTAAAAAAGTAATTTAGTGCTTAACAGGAACCCCAGAGTGAGTATATGCCTATCTTGATTGTTGAAATGCTTTGGGAAAACAAATTACATCATAAATATCTGTATTCTAGGGTCTTATAACCAGTTGCTTCAGCATTAGTGTCAAAATTGGGGTGCTGATTAGGGTGGTCATGAGTGGGATCATTTAGTTAATAGAAAACCTTCCAGGACAGGCATCGGTATAGAGCAACAGCAAAGAGGAAGGATTTTGGAATGATATATACCTGAATTTTTTGTTTAATGTTTATTTATTTATTTTTAATTTTTTAAAATTTTAATTTATTTTTGAGAGAGAGAGAGAGAGAGAGCATGAGTAGGAGAGCGGCAGAGAGAGAGGGAGACACAGAATCCGAAGCAGTCTCCAGGCTCTGAGCTATCAACACAGAGCCTAACATGGGGCTCAAACTCACAGACTGTAAGATCTTGACCTGAGCCGAAGTCAGACACTTAACTGACTAAGCCACCCAGGTGTCCCTATTTATTTTGAGAGAGAGAAAGAGAGAGAGAGAGAGAGAGAGAGAGAGAGAGAGAGCGGGGGAGGGGCAGAGGGAGAGAGGGAGATAGAGAAAATCCCAAGCAGGCAGAGCCCGATGTGGGGGTCGATGTCACAAACCATGAGATCATGACCTGAGCCAAAACCAAGAGTCGGACGATTAACCGACTGAGCCACCCAGGTGCCCCTCTACCTGGATTCTGATTCCAGCTCTGCCACTCACCAGCTGTGTGCCTGTATAGACTCGTGGCTGGTGCTTACAGGGTAGAGTCGTATTACTTCCATCCTGGTGTCGGGCAATCTCGGGCAAGCTACTTCCCTTAATGGACCATGAATCCCTGGGTTTGTAACTATCACACAAGATTACTGCTATGAGGTTTAAATGAGATAATTTTATGTAAAATTTAGCCCAGTGCCTACACACAGAAAGCTCGTTAAGCACCTAAGAACGATGCTAACCATTATTATTATTATTAATTTAGTGCTAAGCATAGCAGAACCTGAAAAATTACTAAATCTTTCAAGCTTGAGTTTCCACCTGTATAATAAGGAGATTAAAATATGTATCCTCATAGGTTTGCTGTGACAAATAAGAGACACGGAACACTAAGTGAGTAGCACAATTATTGGTCACAATTATTCAGAGGCATTTTGAGTGAACGGAGAACTATCTGCATATTTGATTGCTAATAAATCGTGCAGTGTTGCTAATAAGCCATTTTCTTGATCTCAATCATTATTTTCTTCTTAGTGTTCAGGCTTTTAAAGTACCCGAGGGCCATTTTCTCATTCTCCCTTTGTCTTTACGGTAGATTTCCACAGACCATTGTCTTGTCTATTTCCTCAGAAACCCTTACACAATATTTTGATTTTCTTGGTTTCCAATTAAAGAGGCGAGCCCCAGCTTTGTGACATTTATACCTGAGTATTTTCTAGATAGGAAGCCATCTGACCTTTGATAAAAACCATCTTTTAGAAATCCTTCTTTTTAGCCACTATTCATGCTACCACTTTTGGAGCATTTCAGTCCTGCTTTCAAGCATTCTTTAGAAAGACTCATAAATTGGATAGCTTTTATAAAGCACAACTTCCGGTTCTGGAAGGTACTCCTAAAAGGGAATTAGGGGCATGGGATCTTCACTAGTTCCATTAGTGCTGAACTTGCGGTGAGAAACTCTCTTTAGGTCAAAGTTGTCTCCTTGAGTGCATGGCCATTTTGATAAGAATAGTGCGAGGTAATGTAATCCCACTTTAAATTTAGAAGTTATAAAGTTCATGCTACACTGAAAAGGTGACAGTGAATGGCACTGCCATTCTTCCATTCGAGAAAAAAGTCAGGTGCTCATGTCTTGACCCAAGCAAATCATTTAACATTCTACAGGCTGTTATGGAATGTGGACATAAAGATAAAATAGAGGTGTAGGTCTCCCTGCCCTTCAATTCTGTCATTCCTCTGACAGTGTGACCATTATTCGTAGAGACCATGTGCATTCTTAGCTTGTCCCTTCTGTTTTTGGCTGAGATTCCTTGCTGGGGAGGTCAAAGGACAACACTTGGGTCCTGCCTTGTAAAAATCAATGACACAACAGTTTAGAGCAGTCCAATGTATGGGGAGTGGACCGCCCACATTTAGCAGTCCCTCTGACTACCAGGGTAACAATTTACTGACTTGGAAGGTTTAAACTGACCAACATTTGGTTGGGTGCCTATGATGTGCAAGGTCTAGCAGTGGATACTGAAATGAACCAAACATGATAGGGATAAATAGAGTAGAAAACGCAAGGATCTGTAGCAAAGGAGCTGGAAAATAATATGGGACCATAGACGAGGGAGAGATTATTCTTCACTACGTGATGAAGGAAAGCTTGGTGGAAGGCATTTGAGTTATGTCTTGGAATATGAGTAAATTTTGCATGTGCAGGAAGAGGGGTTAGTATGCTGGTAGAACAGTTTTATATAGCACACAACATTTTTGCATAAAGGAGCAGAATGGGAAATAAATCTAGGGAGGTGGGGAGCGTGATGTCCAAAGGACTGTGGGGTCACAGGGTCTTGTATTTCATACTCAAAGGTTGGGGTTTTATCCCGTAGACCACAGGGTTCAATCTTGGCTTTTTATGAGAATCACATACTGAGTTGTAAAGCCGCAGATATCTGAGCAGAATCATTCCCAACATTTGTGTTGCCCAGAGCAAGTGTAGGCATGGAGGCCCACATACTGTGCGTCTAAATATTTAGAAGTTTCAAGGTAAGCAGGACTCGATACGTGGCCCTTGTTTCCACCCAGGGTCTGCAGCCTCTCCAGAGGGACTGTTCTGGGCCTGGCGGTAACAGGAGCCCTCTCTTCTCCCTGAGAGCCAACCTGCCACCAGAGGCCTGAGTGGCTCGTGGACCTTCAGGAGGAAGGCAGGGCAGAAGTGCTACTCAGGCGGGAGACTGGACCCGTTGCCATGAAGGAGGCAGATGACTCAGAATCTTCAGATTCCTTGGTGGGGTGTGGAAGGGATGGCGGGAATGGGTCGCGTACCTCACGCCCCACTTCTCGGACCTTGGGATTGCCAGGCAGTTCTAAGTACCACCCGAAACCGTACCCCTGACTCCACCTGTGTCCTAAGCAGAGGGAAGGGCAGAAGGACACTTACCTCAGGAGCACTGTCTGCCTCCACATCCTCCCCCCCCCCCGCCCCGAGAGGATGTGGGGTGGCTACTTTGAGGCTACTGCAGCCCCTCCTTCTCTGGTTTCAAAGGGCACAGGGTGCTTTTTATCCCCCAGCCCAACCCCACGGCATCTGACGACCCGGCCCGATTCAGCCGCTCTGTCGTACTCCCCTGTCGTGCTCCCATATTTTGTGTGTGCTCCATTGATTGTCAAACTTTAAAATATGATGCTGAGAAGGAAAGAAAAGTCTCTGTATTTCTGTGTTTGCGATGTTTGGGGTCTTCTAAAGCACATGACCCCTCTTGGTCTGGTCTAAGGGTTCTGCTGTGTCTGAACCCAACCAGGGATCCAGTGCTTCTTGGGCTGGCGTAGGAGTGCAGCCTCAGGGTTTGTGCTAACAAAGTTCCAAGGGTGAGTATGATGCACAGGCAGGGATTGTAATCACCACTAAATGTGGGGAAAGTCTTTCTGTTTGATTTTTGTTTTGCAGCAGAGGAGGGATGCGGATGGTTGGGATTTTAGGAAGCAAAGAGGAGCAGAATGGAGGACGAATGGAAAATGTGGACAGGAGCAGGAGAGCCTCGCCGAACAAGCGCCTCCATGAGGGTCTGGCCGAAGCAGGGGCTGTGGGCTGGGCACTGGAGGAGCTGGATGGAGGGGCGATGGGAGACCACATCGGAAGTGCTCAGTGGTCACAGGGAGAGATGGGGTTGAGGATCAGTCTGAGGTCCCCAGCTTTTTGTGGCTGACCCGTGTCCCCCCAGACAGGTACGTGGACGTCCTGACTCCTGGTGCCTGTCAGTGTGACCTCATTTAAAAAGAGGGCATTTGTAGATGTTATCAAGTTAAGATGAGGTCATTAGGGTGGGCCTCAACCCCATACGGCTGGTGTCCTTAGAAGAAAAGAAGAGACACGCAGGAAGGAAGCCACATGGCAAAGGGGCAGAGAGTGATGGAGCTACTAGCCGAGCATCGCCAAGGACCACTGGCTGCCACCAGCAGCCGGAAGGAGGCAAGGAGGGATCCTCTCCTGTAGGTTTCTTGTGGAATGTGGCCCTGCTGATCACTGGCTTTTGGACTCCTAGCCTCCAGAACTGTGAGACAATACATTTCCGTTGTTTGAAAGCACCCAGTGTGTGGTAGTTTGTTACAACAGCCCTGGGAGCTAACGCACAGCTTTGACGGCACACCTATGGGTGGTGGCTCTCTCTGAACCAGGCATTCAGCGAAGGTGAGCCTTTGTCCCAGCCAGCACCCGAGTGTGCGTGTTCTCTCCAACATGCACGTCCTCTCCACAAGAAACGGAGCCCCTCTCTGTCACCTAGCTGTGTATTAATTCCCAATGGGTTTCAATGATCTCCTATACAAAAAGGCATACACACAAGGTATTAATTTACTGCGGTTTTCAACTGCCCACCATATAAGAAGGCCGTTTCCAATTCAGTTAAAAGGTTTCACGTACAGTATTCCCATTTGGTACCGGCCATATTGTGATCTGGCTTTTGAAGGTATTTGAGGTAGCATTTTAAAGCATTATCTTTAATCTCCCATAGTAAAAATTATTCAGAAAACCTACAGGAGATTTTCATCTCTAGAAGGAGCATTTTTCAGAGAGGAAATTGTTGCAGCACTGAACTGCCAAAAAGACAGCTGAAAAAATGGGTCATGCTTTCATCCCATTCTGGGACAGGAGCTGCCAAACGGATCACTGCTCATTTTTGTCCTCTTCTCGTAAACAAGCTGCGTTAACAAGTTACTTTAAAAAAGCATACTAATTTCCCCAGTGAATTACACAGGAAAGAATCCAGCGTTCCCTCCAGAGAACTCAAATAGTTGTTTGTTCTCAGAGCTCAGGTGTGGTAAAATAGCTGTGGGCTAAAAACGCACGCTGGCGATTGGCCAGTAGGCTGGAGCTCTCCATCCACTCCAGCCCTGATTTCTCACATTGGTGTGCAACTCAGAGCTTGCTTAATGGGGGGAAAAAAAAGGACTTGATTTTCAATTTCAATTTAATTACACAATCTATAGTGCCTAGTGGGAAGGATTTAGGGGCAAAGATTAATGCTCAACAGTGCTCCATTTCACATTCTTTTCTGATGAAGAACACTGTATTGATTGTCCAAAATGAGTTTTCAAACTTGTTTTTTAAAAGCCAGATTCTGGGAGTAGCGGAGGGATTAAAGAAGGGGTGTGACTTCATTTCTTGGTTCTTTGCCAAAATTAGATAAATTAGAGGTGTGAGATGTCTCTTTGAGTTGTTTTGCCAGTGCGTTCTTGAGAGTGGAAAGCTCTTCTGTACTTGGGAGAAGAAAGAATAGAAATTCTATGGTAAAATTAGAAATACCAGCTGGCAGACACTGATTGAACAATACAACTATCTGTTTTAAGAATGACTGTATAACGAATATACTTAAGACTCTTCCTTATTATGGTCAGTCCAAAGAATTTCACTCTTACTGGGCCTGGAAATCATTGTGATTTCATCTGGCAACTAATCAGTGTTTCAGATTACAAGTAAATATTTGGTGTTCTATTTTGGTGTCTACATATTCTATCAGTTTAGCCACATGTAAAATGAAGGAAAATGTAGGAAATGTAAATCTGCCCATAAAAGGGGGCCTTAATATATTTCTTGATCAATTGCTCTAACTTGTTAACTTAATAAAATAAACAGGTCTCTTTATAAGAAAAAGTATTCCCTGTGTGACTTAAATAAATAAAAATGGTAGCAATAAACCTTACCAGTTAACTGCTGTCAGCCTTACCAAACCACTTGAGCACATACAAATAATTGAAAATACAATGATAAAGAAATGAAGCTCGAAAAGCAAATAAACTATTTGAAATAGCTAACTGGTCTTGCCATTGCACAATGACAGCATTTTCAAGTATTAAGATGGCTGTTACTGTGAATCAACATTTCCAATTACATGAAAAGCAAAATGGTACCTGCTCAGCATTAAATGTTGCCGGTTGAACTTGCACAATAGTACATTAGCCAAATGAGTTCACTATTTTTAGAGCTTGATGAGCTACTGGGCATCTGGCACAGATTAGGTAAAGCTAGAACTTAATTTGGGTGGAATGACAATGGGGACTAGAATTGGAACTTATTTGGGAGGGCACTAGAAGCCTTTGGAAAATGTACCCTTGACTGGTATAAAAGTAGACTTACCACTCTTCTCCTTGGCAAGGGTGAGTCATAATTTATGCCAGAGGAGAACTACGAAAACCAAACAAAACAAAAGACATGGAGATTTGGGTTTGTGAGTGGAGCCTGAGCAAACTGCTGTCTGCTTTCCTGGAGTCTGGTGGAACAGGAAGCCTTCAGAGATTGACAGCCCTCTTGGCCTATTTAAAGAGGAGGCGGGGTGGGGCAAGATAGGGTTTGGGAAGGCCTCCCTTGGTTTCAGGGGTGGCTTTATTCAACTCCCTAAAACAGTTAGAGGAGTGATTTCATTTACTAGTAAATGAAAAGTAACAAGATTGGATAAGAAAACAGGGACGCACCCAGGAAGACATTGGCTCATTGAGCTTAGAAATCAAAGACCATAATGGAAAGCAACTTGTATGTTTCTACTGCTAGGGGTTCTGTTCTTAACTGTTTGGGAGGGAGTGACTTTCAGCGGGGCAAATTAAAACTTGGGAAAATCACACAGGAGAGTCACTTCAGCTAAGGGAAAAGTAGATAAAAGTATCTATTTGCAGCCATGATATTATCAATGCAGAGGTCATGTTATGTTCAGAGGGAAGCTTACGAATCAGAATTCGCAGAGTCTCATTTCTCTACTGTTTCCTTTGGTGGATGTGCAGAGGGAAGGAATGAGATGGGGGACAAAGAAAGTACATGGTCATCCGTGTATGCCCAATCTGTTTGTTTTCAGAACCAAGAGCGTGTGTATTGCTCATATCCAATAATTAGCAAAGCCTTTTCCCCCCATATTTACAAATGCTTGATTATTAACATCCAAAACATAATTCTCCATTATAATTTATGAGAAGTGAGGAAATACCTGGTTGGTGATATGTCCCTGGATTTGTTCTCTAGTCACTGAAAGAGAAAGCAAAAATAAATGTCACATTAAAGTGTGAAAAGGAATTAAATGCAGTACTGATCCTGCTCTATTCTCACTCAAAATTCCAAAGCAGTCATGGGCTCTCTGAGCAAACATTTGTATTACAATATGGACTTTTACAATCACTCCCATAATTGGAAAGAAAGAAAAAAAAAGCCAAATCCTACATAAACCACATGAGGTAAAGGTAATAGAAAACAGAGTGGAAATCCGGTAAGGGTGATACCAGAAGAATGTATTAAACTTTGGCAGAGAAGTGAAGAGATGAAAAGGACCGAATAAAAATTTGAACAACAGCCAGTCCAAGGTTTTCAAACAATGACAACCTGTTCAAGTATAATACTAACACTGAGCTCATGGAACCTTGAAGACTAGACAAGGACATCTAATGTGGCAGGTGGCAGAGGTGCTACTTTTAAAAACTTTTCCCTCACCTGTGAAGATAATAAAGACATTATTATACTTTGTTGTTACAGTACTGCAGAGAATAAAGTGAAAACCCACAGTTTATAAAAGTATCTTGGTCAGGACAAGAAAACAAAACACAGAGTAATGTATGAAAGGCAACAGGGAGTGTAAAGAATAAAGACGTTAAAATAATAAACCTCCAGGGTGCTTGGCTGGCTCAGTCAGGTAAGTGTCTGACTTTGGCTCAGGTCATAATCTTAGGGTTCGTGGGTTCAAGCCCTGCATTACGCTTGCTGCTGTCAGTGCAGAGCCTGCTTTGGATCCTCTATCCCCCTCTCTCTGCCCCTCCCCAGCTCATGCTCTCTCTCTCAAAATAAAGAAATAAACTTAAAAAAATTAAAATAAACAAAATAATAAACCTCCATGCTGAAAACAGCCTGAACGTGATCAGTGTTGTATATGTCTTAAATAAAAGGGAAGAAAAATCCTTAGTAATAATAAATAACAAACAACCATCAAGAAAGAGAGAAGAGGGGCACCTGGGTGGCTCAGTCAGTTAAGCATCTGACTTTGGCTTAGGTCATGATCTCGCGATTCATGAGTTCGAGTCCCGCGTGGGGCTCTGTGCTGACAGCTCAGAGCCTGGAGCCTGCTTCAGCTTCTGTGTCTCCCTCTCTCTCTGCCCCTCCCCCACTCACACTCTGTCTCTTTCCGTCTCTCAAAAATGAATAAATGTGAAGAAAACTTAAAAAAAAAAATAAAGAGAAGAAATTTTATGGCACTATGGTATTCTGGGCTTGTGAACATCTTGGTAGGATACATACTTTATTAAACAGATTCTTTTAAAATTTTAATTAAGATAATTGTTCAGTCACTTGCATTTGCAGGAAATAAGGCAGACAGATCCTGTGTCCCTTTACCCAGTTTCCCCCAGTGGTGACATCTGGAAGAGCGATAGATAGCACAGTATCACAACCAAGATGCTGGCATTGAGGCAGTCAGGATAGAGCATTTCATTTTTTTTTTTTTAACGCTTATTTATTTTTGAGACAGAGAGAGACAGAGCATGAACAGGGGAGGGGCAGAGAGAGAGGGAGACACAGAATGTGAAACAGGCTCCAGGCTCTGAGCTGTCTGCACAGAGCCCGACGCGGGGCTCGAATTCACGGACCGTGAGATCATGACCTGAGCCGAAGTCGGACGCTTAACCAACCGAGCCACCCAGGCGCCCCAGGATAGAGCATTTCAGACACCACAGAGATATTTCAAGGTGTCCTTTTATAGCCACACCTATTTCCTCCCACCTCCTCCCTCTTAGCCCCAGGCACTCACTAATCTGTTCTCCATTTCTATCGTTTTGCCATTTCAAGAATATGGCAAATATCAGCCTTATAACCTTTCAGATAGGTTTTTCTCTCTCAGCAGGGTTCTCCAGAGATCCACGTTGCTGTGTGTATTCCTGTACATTCATTCCTTTTCACTGAGGAGTAGTATTCCATAGTATGGATGTACAAACATATGTTATGGATGTATGCATTTATTTATTTAAAATTTATTTTTTTTTAAAATTCAAATTAGTTAACATACAGTGTAATCTTGGTTTCGGGAGTAAAACCCAGTGATTCATCACTTACATATAACACGCTGTGCTCATCCCAACAAGTGCCCTCCTTAATGCCCATCACCCACTTAGCCCATCCCCCTACTCATCTCCCCTCCTACAACCCCCAGTTTGCTCTCTGTATTTAAGAGTCTCTTATGGTTTGCCTCCCTCTCTGTTTTTATCTTTTTTTCCCTTCCCTACCCCTATGTTCACCTGTTGTGTTTCTTAAATTCCACATTATGAGTGAAATCATGAGAACTGTCTTTCTCTGCCTGACTTGTTTCACTTAGCGTAATACACTCTAGCTCTATCCATGTTGTTGCTCATGGTAAGATTTCATTCTTTTTGATGGCCAAGTAGGATTCCAGTGTGTGTGTGTGTGTGTGTGTGTGTGTGTGTGTGTGTACCACATCTTCTTTATCCGTTCACCAGTGGAGGAACATCAAAGTGTGTTTAACCATTCACGCATTGAAGGATATCTGGGTAGTTTCTAGCCCTTATGAATAAAACTTCTATCAACATTTGTGTACAGGTTTTTTGGTTAGTGCAAGTCCTTACTCCTCTGGGGTAAATGCCCAGGAGTGCAGTTGCTGGATTTTATGGTAGCTGCATGTTTAGTTGTTTAAGAAAACATGCCAGACTTTTTTTTTTTAAAGACATGTAATGAATAATCGATATTTACCCATCAATTAATCAACCAAAAATAAGTATATTTGAAAAGTTTACTAAGTGCTCTGTATCTGGCAAGGTGGTACATGAGATACAGTATAAGTATAAGGAGCATCCAAAATGGAATGACGGTGTTAAGAGTGGACTATTTAATCATGTCACTGTCACAAAATGCCAGGGGCCAATCTTGGAGTCCTTAGATAATAAGAACCAATTTCCTTCATTTTTTAATGGCATTGCCCAATAAGATATTGCTGATATGTGTTAATAGATTCTTTGTTGGATTATATGCCGAATGTTTAGAGAAGAGGCAACATGGTTTGTGAGAAAAGCTTGGCCTTTTGAATCAGATCATCAGTATTGCCAAGAAGAGGGAGGAGAACATCCATGCAGAAGGAACAGCATGTGCAAAGCCATGTGACAAGGGGGAGTCTAGGGGGTCCAAGGCCTGGAAAGGAAGCCAGAGTAGAGAAATAAGGGCCGAGGTGTGTGATGTCAGATGACGCTGGGCAGCTAGTGATGTAGACGCCTTGAGGAGATTTATGATCATTACAAGAGCAGTGGGAAGTCAGCCATTAAGGAAATTTGGGCCAGGTAGGGACATTGGAATCGCAGGGTCAAATCTGCATTTTTCCAAGACCACTCAACTCTTGTTGCTGACTGCAGAATAGGCTGGCGGGGATCCTGGGGATGGCAGCCGCACTACAAAATCTTAGTTTTGTTTCCTTAGGAACGAAGGGAAATCTGAAGGAATTTGAGAGAAGAATGAGAGCTCAAACAATCAGATCATCTTCGTGTAATAATATAGCAGCCCACTGGACTCCAGCAAATGGGGAGACAACAACCTCCTATCTAATTAGAGCCCTCCCATTTACTAGATGTTTGATTTGGGGCCCATTAACTGATGCCCTGCCTGTTTGGCCATCTGTAACAAAGAGTTCATAATACCTACCCCTTTCCAGATTTGTGAGGACTAAAATAAATTTTGCAGGCAAAGGATAAGTGAAGGGCATTCGAAGGGCATTCCCAGGACCGTGACAGGAAGAACAGTCTCAGAGGCAAGAAGAGGGTGTATCTGGATGACTCTCGAGGTGTTCTGAGTAGCTAATGGAGTGAAAGCATATAGCACAGCAGGTGGGAAGTATTGAGTGTGGGAGGAAGGTAAGAAAACAGCCACGGGATGTTGTTGGCACGACGTGAGGCTGAGAAGGGGTGTTCAGGCCGTGGGATGCCAGCAGACGCTTTTCAGCAGGGGGTGATGGGACCAAAGCTGTGCTTGAGAAAGATGGTTTTGGTGGTGGTGTGGAGGATGGGGTGACGGTGAGGGGCAGACAGGTGGCAGAGAGAGCAACAGGCATGCCCAGAGTGCAGGCAGGAGTGACGAGGGTCTCAGCCTGGGAGGGAGAACAGAGATGGAGGGATGCCTGGAGCTGGTGGCCTTTCTGAGGTGGATTCTGGAGAATGGATGTGGGAAGTATGGGGGCAGGGAGCAAGAGCATCCCTAGGTTTTCAGCTAGGGGAGCTGGTGGATAATGGTATTACCAAACATACAGTGGGAAAAGGAACAGAATGTAAAGAGAAGTTATAAGAGGAGCCCTCTGGGCTTGTCCCCGTGATTAAAGTGAAGATATCTGTATGTTATGAAAACTGACATGGCAATTATGGTAAACAGAATAACGCCCCCCCCCCAAATGTCCACATCCTAATCTCTGAAACCTGTGAATATGGTCCCTTCCATGGCAAAGGGTCTTTGCAGATATGATTAAGTTAAGGGTCTTGAGATGGGAAGATTATCTGGGATTATTGGGATGCACCCAATATAATCACAAGGGTCGTTCTAAGAGAGAGGACGGAGAATCAAAGGGAGAGGGAAGGGGAGGCAGGGGCTGGAGTGGTGCAGTGAGGAAACGGGCCACGAGCCAGGAATGTGGGCAGCCTCCAGACTGGGCAAAGGGAAGGAAGTGGATTCTCCCCTCGAGCCTCCTGAAGGTATGCAGTCTTGCCGTACTTTTATTCTGGTCTAGTGAGACCATTTTGGAGCGTCTGACTTCCAGAAGTTTAAGAGTAATACATCTGTGAAAGCCCCAGCTACAGCTACACGTAGGAACCCAAGACACAAACCTGGGCTGTGTCGTGGGATGACAAGACAGGCTGGGCACAAGTCTCCTTGGCAAAGGGTCAGACTGAGTCCAGGATTTGTGTCCTCTGTCCGAATGAGGAAGAGGCAGGGGACTGTTGGTGGGAGAAGTGGCCAGGCCGTGTCCAGTTCAGACAACAAGGCAGGTGCTATGCTGGGAGATTGAGGGGTAAGGTAAGGGCTGATTCAGATGATAACAGGGCAGGCTTCTAGTTACTGAGGTCATGTAGTCGGCTGAGGATCACAGGGGCTCAGAAGCCAGATATTTCTGTGAGTTACAGTTATTTAAATGTAAGAAAAATCATCTTCTCCCTTGAGCTATTAAAACTCTAATGAATTAAAATATATAATTATTTTGTGGCCCTGGTGATTATGATTGCGGCTAATGATAATTTTTTTTCTCTTGCTTACGGATAGTCTTAGGCTGGTGGAGATGTAAATGTTCTCCGGCCAAGGCAAGAAAAAAGGAGGGAATCCCACTTAAGGAAAACCTAAGTCATTCCCAAGTTTATTCAAATCATATCTGAAAAAGAGGAATGGAATTTAGGGGATAAATTGTAACTGCCTAAGCCTTTGCTAATAAAAGATTAAGAAGTATGTGGTTTAGCATCTTTTAATTATTTTTTCTAGCATCTTGAATATACAATGTTTGAAATCTCTGGTTGGATCAACATTATTTTGCTCAGAGGTTTGTGGACTTTGCATACTGATTCTTTCCTGTTTCCAACTACATTTGCTTTTAGGCTATTTTTATTCACTTTAAAGGAATTTTAATAACTTTCTGTTGACAGCATGGACAGCTGGTCTTGAGAATTAAAGAAAATTCACTTGCTGACTGAGGAAGGAAGTGACATCAATGAGCTTCTAAAGTCAGCCCAGAGGGGGAAATTGGTTTGTGAGAGAGTGGCCTTTCATTGCACTGTATTTATCGAGCGATGCCTTGAGATGCAAATTGCTGTATCAATCAAACCTATGGTGCCTACCTCCAACCAACTTAGTGCAAACTGAAGGAACAATGCCCTGAAACACTGAGAGGAAAAAGGATGAGGGGTGCAGGAACCTAGGGGCTAAGTGAATTACAGGAGCTCATGATCCCCTCTCCCTGGGCCAATACTTCCTTCCCTGTCAAGCCTCAGTTTCTTTGTCTAGAAAATGAGTTTGATGTAATCTGTTGGTTGAAGTCAGTCTGCTTCTGTGACAAATGCCTACTAAGACCATGTACCAATATATATAGTGTAGACATGTTTCTCTCCACTTTGTCCCAAAGAGTGCTATTAACTGCTTTTTTTTTTACCCCCCACTGAGAACTATCTGGAAAGACGGATCGTCAGGTAGTCATATTACAGCTACTACCTTGATCTCTTGACACTTGAAAAATCGGTACTCATTGTTTATAATTCTACTTCAGAAAAAGGCAGGTGGCACCCAATCAGGGCTTTCAATAACAATGACAATGGTGATAACAATTTAATTGTCATAATAATGAATGACTTAATTCTGCACCACCATCAGAGAATTTCCCTCTGGAGCTGCAGTAATCCATTTTTCAAAGATAACTGTGGTGCAAGTGGATTGCGTGTGTATGTGTGAGCTGTGTCAATGTGGGCACACATACGTGTATACACGCACACCTGTATGAGAGGCAGAAAAGTACCCAGATACCTTTTCTGGTATAAGCCGAAACATTAGATTGCTATTACTTACTTCTTAGTTCATTTTAGAAAGTGTCTGACATGGCTAGAGTGAGGGCTCCATAACAGTTAAATAATTTGAGTCTGAGTTGACAATCTAGTATCAAAGTGAATTTAATCCAGCCTAAGAGATGAATGCATTAATGTTGGTTTCCTTTCCTTGTCTCTAAATATATTTGGGGTACTCAATTACATTTTCAAATTTTATGAGTTAAAGATGTAATTTGAACTAAGCTCAAAAAATGTTGGGTAAGTCAAGAATGGATGAGCCCTCAACGGCCACAGGCTTCAGGCCAAAGGATTTTCAGATTATCCCCAAGCCTGGAGATGCTTTGACTCTAGCAAAATTCATTCATTTGATCCTATAGCAATATTTTAATGAGCATCTACTCTGGACAATATGTTTGTGTGCTGGAGACCCAGAAGTAAAGTAGGGGAAACAAGATGACCAAACAAAAAGGCAACACCATGAAATCACGGAGCTGTAAGGGATTATTAGTAAAGTGTATAAGCACTCAGATTAGAAGGTATTTAAATCTTGATACTGTAGAAATGGGGAAGGATTCGCTTTCAGACTTTTCAGGTCTTGGCTTTGTCTTTCTGGTCCAGCTGTACAGTATTTAGCACATAACTTCACTCCTCTGGTCTTTGCTTTGTCTTTGGTGCATAATGACAATGTTTTAAGTACAGATGGTTTCTAAGTTTGTTTCTAGTTACTTAAATTCTTTGGCCCTAGAAAGAATGAGGGAGATCGAACATTCCCATAGAAGTGGCACAAATAAAAAGAGAAGAGGTGGGGCTCCTGGGTGGCTCAGTCGGTTAAGCATCTGACTCTTGGTTTCGGCTCAGGTCATGATCTCGTGTTTTGTGAGTTTAAGCCCTGCATCGGGCTCTGCGCTGACAGTGCAGAGCCTGCTTGGGATTCTCTCTCTCTCTCCCTCTCTCTCTCTGCCCCTCCCCTGCTCGTGCTCTCCCTCTCAAAATAAATAAATAAACTTTAAAAAAAAAGAGAAGAGGTAATGTTTGGTGGGGAAAACTGGGAATGCCTCATAGGGCAATAGTATTTGATCTGGGTAGGTTAGTAGCAGAAGCAGATTGGGGGAAAGGTATTTCACACAGAAGGAAGAGCATGAACAAAAACACAGAACTAGGAGGTGCATGGGGCATGTACAGAGAGTAGCCAACAGTTGCACTTGACTTCAGGGGAGTCTATATGTATATTAGTGAGTAATAAGAGGCAAGGCAAAACCTGTATGATAAACCAGTATCATGGAGGGCCCTAAATACTTAGGGAGAAATTTTGACATTTGTTTGCTAAGGGAGCTCAAGAAGATTTTTGAGCCAGAAATTGGTCAAACCTGTTTAAAGATTAATCTAACAGTGCTTTGGCTGGAGGAGGAGGAGACACAGACAAGAATAGAAGTAGAAGGTGACTTACTGGGTGAGTGGAGCAGCCTTAACAATTCAGATGGGGGCTCTGGGGCAGTGGGAGAGTGGAAAGAAAGGAATTAAAGACGGCCAAGATCTTTTTTCTATTCTTGTTTTGTGTGTATTTTTTTGTTTTCAATTTTTTTATTCAAGTATAACTAGCACATAGCGTTATGCTGGTTTCAGGTCTACACTGATAATGATTCAACAATTCTGTACACTAGTCAGTTTCCAGAGATGGCCAAGATCTTAAGTTTAGCTCCTTGGGAGAAGACGTGCTTCATGCAAAGGTGGAAATAAGGACATCGAGCCAGTTTAAAGCAGTAAATTTGGTGAGTAATGGTGGAGGTGGGGTCATCAGCTCAGTTCTTCATCGGTTAAGTTTAAAATACCAGTAAGACATTCTAGAGGATGAAGAAAGTGAGCTCAGGAAAGAGGTCAGTATCAGGCAATCTTCTGTAGAGAGATGACAGGGCGAGCCCAGGATGCAAGACTCATTTTACAAGTAGAGAAAGGGAAACAAACACCAAATCAGAACTTTGGGAAACACTGTATTTTATTTATATTAAAAAAATTTTTTAAATATATTTATTTATTTTTGACAGACAGAGAGAGACAGAGCACAAGTAGGGGAGGGGCAGGGAGAGAAGGAGACACAGAATCGGAAGCAGGCTCCAGGGTCTGAGCTGTCGGCACAGAGCCCGACACGGGGCTCGAACACACAAACCGCAGGATCGTGACGTGAGCCGAAGTCGGACGCTCAACCGACTCAGCCACCCAGGAGCCCCTGTAACTTATTTATATTTGAATGATTTGTGCCTCCTCGGGTAATGGAATTCAAAGTTTACATCATTCACAATGAACACGAAGAGACGCCATCTCTAAGCTAAACTAAGCTAAGCCAAAAGAAGGATTTACTATCAGGCACTAGCAAGTTAGAAGTCTGGTTTCAGAGCTTATATCCACTGGTCCTGGATGTGAGTCAAAGGCTACGAATTCTGACACTAGTCCAACGTGTGTTTTTTCTTTAACACACTAAACAATGAACTCAGTTCTCCATGGATGCTGCCTGGGTATCTCACAAATTTAACTCAGTCTGGACACTATCTACCTGGAAAGAGTGACAAATCCCACAGATTAAGGGCTCAGCCCTAAACGACTGCCCCCCAACCCCCACTTCAAATGCCAGTTGCTAGTCTAGGTAGTCTTCTGTGCTTCTGTCTGACCAGCTATAGACGCAAAGTGCCAACACCCCCGCCTCGGGTTTGATTACTTTGCTGGAGAGGTTCACAGAACTAAGAAATATTTTACTTACTGGATTACTGGATTACTGGCTTATTATAAAAGGATATAACCCAGGAAGAGTCCGATGGAAGATGCATAGGGCAAGGTATGTGGGAAGGGGCACAGAAGCTTCCAGGCTCTCTGGGCATATCACTCTCCCTGAATCTGCACATGTTCACCAACCTAGAATTTCTCTGAACTCTGTCCTTCCAGGTTTTTTATGGAGGTCGCATTACATAGCTATAACTGATGAAATCACCGACCGCTGGTGACTGCCCTTAAAGAAGTTTTCTTTCAAATTCAAAACAGAGCTTAAGTCAAACAAGATTTTTCAAAAAGAGCAACACTGAACGGCAACACTGAACCGAGCTGGTTATTCTTAGCTAACTTTTAGAGTCTTAGAGACTACGGACAGTATTTATGGATCTTTTTTTCAATTACCTCTTTTCCATACATCAACACTTACTCACTTAAGGCTAGAAGTAGCTGAAAGGATTGTTAATGTGCTGTAATTGTTAGTCAATCTCCCAGCTCTCTGTACATGATGTAAACATACCTCCAGAGAGTCTGTTTGGGTAGTGTAGGTTACAGTTCTGTGGAGAGAAAAAGTGAAGGCTGCGCTTTCTTCGGTGGTCCCTCTGTATGATCTGGGGTCACGCTGTGGCATGTGGTGGGTCTGTGGTTCAGCCACCAGAGACCAGGTGTAAACAGGCAGCTCTTACGTGGCTCCATGTGGCGCCATTTTCCCAGTATCAACCGATGTGATATTATCCTGTACAATACCACTGGGGAGGAGAGGCTCATGATTTTTATACGTTTATTTCATTCCCCTTACTTTTTCTATATTTTTTGGCAGTTTGGGGAATTTTGCCATTTGTTAGTTTGTTGTACATTTCGTAGTTCCTAAGTATATCCAGTCACCCCTCCTAGCCCAGGAGTGGGGGTCAAGAGTGAGGGGGTTGGGAACGGGGAGAACAGTAGGATAGCATAGAGAGGGTGTCATGAATCAATTCTGTGGTGGGAATCCTTTTTTAATACCCAGGAAAGGGTAGGAATAACAAAACTGAACAAGATCTAGGGTTGTACCATAGCAAACTCTTCTTTAATCAGATACTTACATAATTAAATTAATTAGGGGGAAATCATTTAATATTCATTTGAATAAAAATTGATTCCTGGCTTCCTGCTTTTTGTAAGAAAAGATTTTTGGGTTTTAAAGCTCACCATTTTTTTTTTTTTCACTTAGCAGGAAAACATTGATTATTTTGTTTCTCAATGGTGACAGAATAATTTTCTTTTGTTATTTTTCTTCCCTTTGGAAAATATGTATCTCTGGTTAGGTTTGGCTGTTACTATGAAAGTCATAATTTGAACAAGGCACTCACACTCACAAATCCCTAAACCATTTTGTACATGAATTTTTATATGATTTTTTCTTTTAAAATATCTCATTATTTTTTTTCTTGAAAGAACAGAGAACATAAATCTTTAGAGTTCTATGATGCAGGTAAATAAAATATTAATTCTGCTCGAGTACTATAGTGAGTGCTATCAATATAATTCTCCTCACAGGGGCACCTGGGTGCCCCCGTTGGTTAAGCATCCCACTCCTGGTTTTGGCTCAGGTCATATCTCACGGTTCGTGGGTTTGAGCCCCGCGTCAGGCTCCGTGCCGTCAGTGCAGAGTCTGCTTGGGATTCTTTCTCTGCCTCTCTCTCTCCCCTTCCCCACTTGCGCATGCTCTCAAAACTTAAAAAAAAATATTTATATGTATATATAATGCTCCTTACCTTTAAAACACCAAACAGCATAAATAAGAACTTAAGATGCTCATTTACTTCCTCTCACTGTCTTGTAATTCTGTCATTCTCTGTTAACCAAGTTAAGGTCAATAATATTTTGGTGGTTTGAATCACCAGTCACAATCTCATGTAACTAGAACATTTCTTCTTCTTGGCTTTGTTTACATTCCCTACTTATAGAGATTTTTGTCTTTTAGAGGATATTTGCTAAATAAAAACTAGCATGATGCTGTTCTGAAATAACTGGATACATTATATTTCTTCTGTAATAACACTGACCCTGTGAAGGGTTCCTTTCAGAAAACAATCCGTGAGTTACTCATTTTAAATTGCTACCCAAGATTTCTTCCACACACGTTAGAGCATTTCTGAAGTCTGGGTATGTTTTAAGAATTAGCTATTCAGCAATGATTATAGAAAGTTAATTCAATGCCCTTGACTGCAAACAAGGCAGAAATTTGAAATCTATAAAACTCTCATCATGGCCACCCTGTTGAGATGATTTTCAGAAGGACTGGGTAGAGGCAGAGGACAAGTGAGAACACCATATCAGGGCTCTTGGGGAGAGGCAAGAAGGTCCTGGGGGAGGACAAGTGGTATTGAGATGTAGAGGAGGGATGCGTTCCTGGAATGCGCAGGAGGTAAAAGCAACTGCTCGATGGATTAGTAAGAGGGAGAACTCAGGACAATTAGCAGGTTCTAAAGTTTGGTGTCTATCTGGATGGTGGGGGCATCCAAGGAGCAGGTTCAGAAGGTAAGATAATACTTGTTCTGATTTGTACATCATTTCAGTAACTATGGGGCATCTAGGGATGAGATGTCTAGAATGAGAAGAAATGGGGCTACGTGTGATCAGAGGAAAAGGTGCTCAGAAAGATAAAGAGAGAGGCCAGGAAGGTATAAGAAATTTAACAAGGGTGTGGTATCAAGGACATGAACAAGTCAGGAAAGATCCACTCTTACGTTGCCGGCAGTCGGGGCACAGTGACAACCCCTCAGGAGGAGAACTGTCAACATCTAACAAAATGCTTAATAAGTTGCCTCTTGAATCAACCTTTTGACTCCTACTCCTAGATTCGCCCTTGAAGATACACCTCTGTAATATAAAGAATATGTGCACATGATTGCTCGTTACACCCTTATAAGTAATGAAAAAGACAACAAATAACCCATTAGAAACAACTGTATGTACATCCACACAATATAGAATTACTTAGTTATAAAAAGACAGTAGAGAAGATCTCTGTGACATAAGAACGTGTATATATCTGTATGGTTATGTTTGTAAAAGAAGGTAGAGGGAACAAACCAGAGACTAATGGAAATAGTTCCCTATGGGGAAGGGTGTGAGTGGGCTGCGTGGAAGAGAATATGTTTGGGAATAAGACCTCTCTGAGAATACATTTTTTTAAATATTTATTTTTGAGAAAGAGAGACAGAGTGTGAGCAGGGGAGGGGCAGAGAGAGAGGGAGACACAGAACCTGAAGCAGGCTCCAGGAGGGGCTCGAACTCACGGATCACCAGATCATGACCTGAGCCGAAGTCGGACCCTTAACCGACTGAGCCACCCAGGCTCATTTAAATATAGTTGTGAGCTTTGAACCATGTAAATACTTTAAATATCCACAATATGGCACAACCAGTGTACCTCTCCACGCCCTGTGCTTTCTGCTGCCTCATGGTGCCTCTCTTCAAGTATCTGATAAACTCTCATTTTACGAATAAATTACTTAAAAGATCCACTCGTCTGCCACAGATCCACTCCTGGGACACCACAGACTCTGGCTCCATTTCTACATCTTGTCTTCCTCCAGACACACACTTTTAGTTAGGCCTGGAAGTATCTCCAAGCTTCTAGAAGTCTGCGCCTGGTAAGTCATCACTGGGACTGGTCATAAAAGCTAATGCTAGTGGCTTAGTACCAAGCCGTTGGGTCTATTTCTGAGAACTCAGAGAATGAAAAGATTAGCTGCCTTCAAGCTCCCCCAGCTGTTCAAATGGAATAACTTCATGGAGCCCTAGGGTGCCGGGCGGCACAGATTCAAGCTTGGATTTTTAAAGAGCATTAAAACAATAAGTGAAACAATTCTTTATGTGTCTCTTCAAATGTATGCACTTATTGCAACATAAAGAATATTCCGTGACGGTAGAAAGTAGTGATTACGGCACAGACCTGGGTATCAGACAAACATGGGCTCCAGTACCACAACTCTTCTATTTACCAGCTGTGTGATCTCGGACAATTTACTTAGCATCTTTAAACCTTGTTTCTCAACAATGGGGATTATCAGAATAATACCTACCTCTTGAGGCTTTCATGAGTTGACTTTCATGAATGACATAATGCATGTATCATAATTAGCACAATGTGCCTGGCACACAGTAGGTGCTCAATAAATGTAGCCACTTTTATTATGCACAGTATTGCTTATCACAATTGGAGGAAGGCCAGTGGAAGTGACTGCACAACCTAAATATTTATAGCCAGGGCAGCCAAACCCTGGTTTTATAAGAAGAAAATTTTAGATAAATTTAAAGAGACATCATAAAGTTCACTTAGCATAAGAAAATTGAAGCACAACTGAGATCTTAATGTAGCTAACACAAGTACGATGACATTCAATAAAGCTCTAAAGTTTTATAAACATTGGAGAAGAGAGAAAGACAAGTACTGTATGATCTTACTTAAATGTAAATCTAAAAAACAAAAAACAAAAAACAAAAATCATAGACAAAGAGATCAGATAGGTGGTTACCAGAGACAAAGAAGGGTGGTGGTGGTTGGGGCAGGAGGATTGGAGGAAGGTGGTTAAAAGGTACAAACTTCCAGTTATTAGATTAATAAGTACTATGATGTAACGTATAACACGATGTCTATAGGTAACATGCTGTCTGATATGCAGGAAAGCTGTTAAAAGACTAAATCCTAAGAGTTCTCATTACGAGAGCAGTATTTTTTTCTTCTTTCTTTTTTTATTGTATCCATATGAGAGGATGGATGTGAGCTGAACCTATTGCAATATAGGTTTCACAGATAAATTGCATATACCTTTCACAATATATGTAAATCAAACCATCATGCTGTACGACTTTAACCTAGACAGTGATATATGTCAATTATTTCTTAATATGAGGAAAAAATTGGAGAACAAATCTAAATCCATATCATGTACTTTATTCCATTGCTCACATTTAACTTAGCCACTAAGAAATTAGTGCAAAAATTTATAGGTTTACTTAGAGGCAGTTCGCATCTTGTATGTTTCAGTTAACCGCCTTCCTAAGATATTGGTTCTATAAAATGTACATTTGTTCTCAACCACCCATCTGGTTCCTGGACCGGTGCCTAGAAAGGACTGGCTGCCTCTGCTTTGGTCTGTTTTGGTCTGTTTGCACCTGTCCCAGACAGGGGGCTGAGAGGGTTTTGTGGTTAGCACCTCAGCAAAGGACAATCACGTATTCATGCAAGTACAGACAGAGAAGGGAAGAAGGCACTCAAGTTTTTTTTTTTTTAACCTCCAGAAACAAATATGATCATTTCAAATTTCAAATTTCTTTTTCCCATTTAGTGCACATAACTTATATGTGTTTTCTTTTTCTCGATCTGTAAGTGAGAAAAATCAAAGCTAGGTCCACATCATAGTAATGGAAAATCTAGTGTTCCTTATGGCAGAGCTTCTCAGGAGGGCACAGTGAAGAGAAACAGCTGTGCTAAGTTACCAATCCCCGCGCTGCCCCCCCCCCCCCCGCCAAATCCCAAGTCTCCAGGCCCTTCACCCTCCCACCTCCAGCAGCCTTGTCTGCTTACCGCACAAATGTACGTGCATTCCACACCAGTAACACCATTTTCTATGTGTGTGGTGATGTGAGAAATGATGGAAGCCCTGTCTTAAAGAAGGAGCGGCTTTGAGTGGTGCCCTTTTAGAACACGGCCAAAGGAAATGAGCCTGTATTTCACGGTATTGCACAAGGAGGGAGCACAAAGCAACCAGGATGAGAAAGAGGAGGTCCAACAAATGTGCAAGGAAAGTAATATGGGAGGTCTTTCTGTCTAGTGGTCAGAGGTAATGCTGAGTCAAGATGGCAGGAGGTTTTATCTGGGAAATAAGAGGCACACCTCCTTTTTCATGTTCTGAAGAGTTATCTGTTGCTTCCCTTCATTACTTGTCCAAAGTAAACGACTTCTTGAGAAGCTTATTAAAACAATGTAAAACTTAATATGAGGAACCACTCCCAACTAATAGCACTGGGCCAGGCATTATTTGGGTTTAAAATCTGAGCTGTGACTGGACGCTGAGCCTCAGGTGAGGAGGGTCACCTGGTTGGTGGGTCACGGCCGGAAGCTGCACTGTGCACCTAGCCCTGTGTTGCACAAAAATGAACCCGTACTGGTGTGAGGAAACGTGTACTGGTGCCCAGGGAGTGTTATTTCCACTTGTAAGAGCAGTCCGTTTGCTGGGAGTGCAACCAATTGATAACTACGTGAAGAGTTGTGTGTGGAAACCTGAGTGAACTGACAACATATTATTCATTTACTCCAGTGACATTCCATGCTTTTTATAGATCGGAACCCCTGGGCAGCAGGCCATCTGGCTTGCCCTTTAATTTGACCCTGGCCTGTAGCATAGGCTTTGGCACGCACAGGCCTGAGTTCAAGTTTGAGCACCGCCACTCATTAGCTGGGCAGCCTTAGGCAAGTTATTTAACATCTCTAAGCCACAGATTGCAAATTGGAGAGATGTGGATAATAATGGGATTGACTTCAGGGTGTTGCTACGAAGACAAAATGAATAATGTGTGCCAAGTGCCTAGAAGAGCTTACTACGCGTTCACTCTTCTCTTCCCCTCCTGCAACAACACTAAGCACCTAGAAAGTCAATGGCAAGAAGCTCTTACCATCAGATGCTGAATATGTGCAAAGGGATCAGAGAGGCTTGTGGCCGACTGGTAGACCTAGTGAGAGACTCAGGTAGGAAACATCTCCATAGTAGGACAAGGAAAGATCCTGAAGAAATGAACCTTGTGGGAAAAAACCCTCTGCAATTCTGAATCTATCACTCAGTGAGATGAGATTGGCAATGAAAACACAACAACCGTATAGGATCTATCTCGGGCTGTTAGCAAAATATGTAATTTATTCATAATGCTGCTTTTATTCTTTTCAAATAATTGTTTTGTTCTTTCCGAAGGCTCCAGCATTCCCAGCTGATGGACTCAACTGATCATTTAACGTGGGAAGTGTAAGTTAGGAGAATTCAGTATTGTTAATCATTCCTAGTAAGGATTTTTTTGGCAAGCTTAAAAGATGAAATACTTTTTAAAAAAAAATTTTTTTACCGTTTATTTATTTTTGAGACAGAGAGAGACAGAGCATGAACGGGGGAGGGTCAGAGAGAGGGAGACGCAGAATCTGAAACAGGCTCCAGGCTCTGAGCTATCAGCACACAGCCTGACACGGGGCTCGAACTCACGGACCGTGAGATCATGACCTGAGCCGAAGTCGGCCGCTTAACCGACTGAGCCACCCAGGCGCCCCTGAAATACTTTATATAAGCTATGATTTCTATGGCCACTGCTGTAAAAAAAAGCAAAGATAAACTATAACCGATAGGACACTTTCAGTTTTCCTAAAGAAGTCTCCTTTAAACCCTTGGAAAAAATCAGGCCCAGCAAAAGTGAGTCAAAGCCTTGAAAAAGTATGTTCTTGTCTTACACTCTAAAATTGAAGTATAGATCCATTTTAAATTGAAAGAATAGTGACCTAGTACTTTGGTGATTCAAAGAATTTCATTTCTCTGCCTTGAATTCTTTTGAAACAACATAGCGGGAATAGAAATATTGTATTCAGTATTTCTTGATTTAAAATGCCAGTACTGGTTTAGAATCTGGCTCTGCCTCCCACACATACATCCACTTGCATGCACCTGCATGTGCACACACACATACACATATATAGTTGTTTATTAACTGTCCGGCCTCCCAAAGGAATTAAACATAGATCTTCCTGTTATGGCAGGATGTCTTCACAGCTGTCCCATCAATTTCCTGGTTCCCTTGGAGATGCTGGAAAGGATCCTGAGTTGGTATCAACTAAACAGGTGAAGGGCAGTTGGCTATTCGGAGGCCCATGAATTATTTTAGGACTTGAGATTCTCCCTGGTTAGTTTTTTGGTGATCACTGATGATAAGAAAACAAGACTGTAACTGTTCCTCTCTACGAAGGATTTATGGAAGTTCCTGCAGAAGTTTAAAAGATTCTGGAAGGCTACATAATCTAATGTTCTAGGTGGCAGATATCTTGGGCTAGCCTGAGGATTCACATAATTTTAATCTCAGGAATAATCAAGCAAATGCTATAGATACACTCTTTTGGGGAACAGGTTGAAAGGATAGTGTAAACTAAATGTCGAGGGCTTTATTCTTTCTCGTACGAAATTCTAAAAGTGGTCACATTCCCTGTGAAAAAATCTCCAATATTAAGAAAGTATGAAGTGAGAATTAAAAGCCTCACCTGACTCCCTAGTCCTACTCCCCACGGGAAGCCACAGTTAATGGTTTCTTGTACAGCATTCTGAACGTTTTTGTTGCACATGCAAGGACTTTTAGATTTGTCCTTTTGCTTTTTACCACCAATGTGCCCATGCTATATGTGGTGTTTAGCTACTTCCCTTTTTTTCTTTCATTTAACCAGTATTTTAAACCTCTCTTTGTCAGTCTATATAGCTACACCTTGTTGTTTTTAATAATTGCATTGTATTCTACTGAAAAGTATCTGTCACTTATTTTTTTTTAGCAGTTAGCTATTGTATGCATTTAGAAATTTCTAAATTACAACCAATTTGTCAATGAACTTTCTTTTATCTTTATGTACTGCAAGTATAGTCTGTAGGTTAAATCCTTAGAACTTTAAAATTTTGGCTGTTAGGGGCACCCGAGTGGCTCCGTCGGTTAAGCGTTCGACTTCAGCTTGGGTCATGATCTCGCGGTTTGTGGGTTCGAGCCCCACGTCGGGCTCTGTGCTGACAGCTCAGAGCCTGGAGCCTGCTTGGGATTCTGTGTCTCCCTCTCTCTCTGCCTCTCCCCCACTCGCACTCTGTCTCTGTCTGTCTCTCAAAAATGAACAAACGTTAAAAAAAATTAAGAAACAACTAAAATTTTGGTTGTTAAATGACCGTACAAATGGTTACACAAATGTACATCCCCACTAACAAGGCACGAGCGTATGTTTTCCCTACATCCTCCGGCCTTTAGCATTCTCGAGCTTTGAAATCATTGCCGTTGCTAACTCATGGATTTAACTGGAATTCAAAAATGATGAGAGAGGAAAAAAGTGCCAAAAAATATTATGAGTGAGGTTGATGCTTTTACGTTTACCAGTCACTGGTGATTGCCTTTCTGACAGTTGTCCGTGTCTCCCACAGCTACTTTTTATTTGTAATAGCTCACTGCACATTAAAGGCACTAGGTATTTATGTGCAAATTCTGAAGAATTTTTAACTCTCTGCTGTCCTTTGACTTGGATGGTGGGAAATACATTTTGTATGGACATCTCTACTCTTTGGGAAGTAAACTGATTACATGTTCCATTATGCTGCGTGCATTTCCTGCCATTCTTAGAAGATGTTTCTTAATCCATGGCTGTTTAAAAAAGTTGATTTCCTTCCAGTACTTACACACGTTATCATTTTTGACTTCTTATTTTAAACTTTGATATGCTTGAAATTCATTTTGGCACAGTGCTCGAGCAAAGGGGTCCGGGCCCCTCTCTGCTCTGTTCACTATTCGTCTATTCTTGTTTGAATTTGTGCACCTTTGTGTGTTAATGCCTTACCATCTCATCTTCCTTCTTTACTCCTCTCCCCCTGCCTTCACTCCATTAATTCCTAAATAATGTAAGGGGTGGAAGCCTCTGTGCAGGCAGAAGAGGACCTCTGGTTGGTAGTATATATCTGGCAATCTTGCCTGCAGATGAAAATGGTTTTATTCCACAAGATAGTTTTTGAAAGAATGCAGGCCAGCTGCTGTCCTCGACTCTGAGGATAGTGCCAGGAAGTGGAATGAAGAAAATAAGTTATGGTGGGGGCACTTGGTGAGAGGGAGGAGGGAGGTGTCTCAGATCAGCTATTTGGGGGAGGTTTCCGAGTGACATCTGAGTATAGCTCTAAGTTAGTTAAGCTTCATATCTGATTTCCTTTTCCATAGCTTGACCTTGATACTTCAGTGTTTAAAATAGAGTTTGTTATCTTTCTCTTAAAATCTGTTCCCCTCTGGCCTTCATCATTTCGGTCAGTGTTATCATTAGATCTCAAAGTCACCCAGACCCTGAAGCCTTTGGGTCAGTTCTGCTTCTTTCTTTTCTTACCTAGCCTGCCCATCGGTTGGTCTCCAGCACCTTCTCGAGGACATCTTCAACATCTGTCTCTTCTGTGCTGGAGCCATTACTGGAGCTCAAGCTTTCAGCTTCCCACAACGAGATGATGGCATCTGCCTGCAGAGCGGTCTCTCTGCCTCCACTTTGCAACCCCTGCTCACCCTGCTGTAACTTGAACCTTCTACAGTTTTCTGATAAAAAAGCTTTTGAACTGCTGGTGGAAAATATTTTTGCTTTCAGAACGAAACACTACGTTTCATCAACTCCGATTCAAGATCCTGCGAACTCTGAGGTCTGTGCGATTTTCAACTCTTCTTTCCAGATCAACACTCACTCTCTGCCAGGTGCTGTTCTAAACACTGCATGTTATTAATTCATTTAGCCTTCGCAACAACACTCTGATGTAGGTAGTATCTGGTGATTGTCATCTTACAGATGAAGATGTCAAGGCACAGAGAAGTTAATTGACTTGTCTGAAGTCAAGGAGCCAGCACATACACAGCCAGGATTTTAATGGAGCTGGTCTAGCTCTACACTCTGGCCTCTGACCAGGGTGGTATATGCTACCTTCTAATATTTCAAAATCTATTCCTGCTTGTGTGTGATTGATGCTACTCTTCTAGGCAGTGATACTCTCCCCCTGGCTCTCCCCTGCCTGTCCAAGTCCTCAAGGTCCAGCTGAGGTCACCTCCCATTCCCGTCTCTAACCAGCCTCACCCTCAATGGCTGCCCCCACATCTGAAGTCTCAGACAATCTTGTGATGTATCACCGGCTGCTGCACAGTGGCGCACAGGATTTTGTCCTGTCGCGTTTCTGCAATGAGACTGCCAACCACATTAAGACAGATGCAGTAGCGTGTTCCTCTGGGGCTCTAAGAAAGACTTAGCTCATGTAGTAAGGTGGTTAATGTTTTTTTCCCCTTAAGTTTATTTATTTTGAGGGGGGGGGAGCGGCAGAAAGGGAGAGTGGGAGTGGGGGAGAGAGAGAGAGAGAGAGAGAGAGAGAGAGAGAGAGAGAGAGAGAGAATCTCAAGCAGGTTCCCCATTGTCAGCACAGATCCCAACATGGGGCTCCATCCCATGAACCTTGAGATCATGACCTGAGCTGAAACCAAGAGTAGGACGCCTAACCGACTGAGCCACCCAGGCACTTTGAAGTAGGTGCCTAATGTTGATTATTGTGGGGGGTCGGTCATAGGACACTTAGTGGAATCCTATATCCAGATACTATTGACTTCGGTATGTTTAAATTCAAAACATGCCACATAAAAACTTATGAACGAGGACAGAGAAATTCACTCAGCAAACACTTACTGGGCATATAGCGGACACCAGGCTTTGTTCTAAGTCCCTGGGAAGCATCAGTGAACAAACGAGACTCAGTGAGATCAGGTCAGGTGATGTGGTAAGAAAAGATCACCAGGTCACAGTGGCTTGAGATGAAAGCCATCTTTCATCTTTCATCTTCCTGATCATGCCATGTGGTTTTCAATAGCTGCCAGCGGGATTTTGCTCAACTCACTCACTTGGGGATCCAGCCCAATAGAGTAGCCTCCATGTTAAAAGGTGTGGGATGCTGTGTCAGAGGGAGGAGGGGATGTGGCAGAGAGTGTGCTGCCCAGGCATGGCACATACCCTTTCTGTTCATCTTCTATTGGCCAAGGAAGGGCACAGAGCCTTATCTACACCAAATAGTCAGGAAAATAGGCACCCACAGTAGACTTGGAAGGAGAGACTGTTGTCAGTGGATGGCTCTCATGGCTACACACAAAGATGTCTGCCTTTTGGAGCTAATTCTAGACTCTAGAAGGGGACAAGGACAATAAGTTAAGTAAACCACAGAATACGTTAGAAGATGATAAGAGTTATGGAGAAAGAATAGGTAGAGTGAGGAAAAAGGGCTGTAGTTGAGATGAAGGCAGGGGTGCAGGATATGCTGGGTTGTCCATCGAAGCAATGCCATTCAGTAAGAACTCGAAGGAAGGGAAGGAGTTAGTGGAGGTTACCCAGGAAAGGGGATTCTGGATGGAGGGGGCAGCAGGGACCCCACAATGAGAGCATCTGTGTGTGTTTGATGAACATCAAGGAAGCTAGTGTGGCTGGGCCAGGTGGGGATGGGTAGGGACCTAGGAGATGAGGCCAGACGTGGGGCCTTGGAAGCCACTGGAAGGATTCTGGCTTTTATTCTGAATGATGCAGAGAGCCACGGCAGAGTTTTGATGAGCAAAGTGACATATTTTATTTAACTTCAAGAAGGATCTTCTTTCATAATGAACACTGGAAGGTTCAGTATTCCAGGAGAGGGCTGCTGGTGCAGTATTCCAGGAGAGGGCAGATGGCAGTTCACACAGGCCGATGGCACTTTTCCTTGCCATGGGCTCTGACTGCAGATTAACTTTCAGGTGTGTGCATGTTTTAAAATGAGGTTTTAGTTTCAAACGCTGCATGGCACTGAGAATGAAATCTGCTTTCTTCCCACGGCCCCCACCATGGCCTCTGCCTTCCTCCAGCCTCAACTTCTGACACCCGGTTCACTAACTTCAACTACACTGGCCTCCTTTCTGTCACTTGATTACCCTCAAGTTCTTTCTAGCCTCGCTGATGGCATTCCCTTCACCCAGGGCACCCTTCTCATGTCTCAGCTCAAATGTCTCACACTAGGGAGGCCTTCCCTGATTGCGTGGCTTAAGGGGTCCTCGCTTGGTTGTTCAGGGTCCCATCCCCCTGTGTACTTCCCTCATGGCTCCGTTTACAATCTGCAGTTCCAATGATTAATTCCATCACAGTTTAAATTCTCTGTTAGTTGTCTGCTTCTGACCACTAGAATGTCAACTCCCTGACAAAACGGCTGGGCTTGGATCTGTCTTAAGTGGGATTCCCAGTTTCTACAATGGCGCCTGGCAGTGTTAGGTACCTGACTTGTGTGTGCCCAAAGAAATGAATGAATGAAAAGTCCCAAAGGATAAGCTGGAATCAAAGAGGCAAAGACTTCGATCAGTGGAAAAAAGGCCCTGTGGGAATTGAAGGAGATTTTCAAGTATTTCATAAAAACTAGAGAAGGTGACATTTTACATGGTAAAGTGATTTTTGCAAATTTTTTAAAAACTTAAAAAAATTTTAAATTATTAAAAAAATTTTTCTTATTGTTTGTTTTTGAGAATGAGAGAGAAAGTGTGAGCAGGGGATGGGGAGAGAGAGGGAGACACAGAACCCGAAGCAGGCTCCAGGCTCTGAGCTGTCAGCACAGAGCCCGATGTGGGGCTCGAACCCACAAACCACGAGATCACGACCCGAGCCAAAGTCGACGCTCAACCGAATGAGCCACTCAGGCACCCCGGCGAAGTGTGTTTTGAACCCCAGACTGGATGCCATCGTTCTGGTCATGTTCAGCGCTCACCATATTCGATTTTAATGATCTGTTTTTGTATCTGTTTCCTCCACCAGGGGCTATGTATTATTCTTCCTTTTATCCCTGGCGCCTAAATGCTTGACAAATACTTTTTGTACCAAACAGTACTGGCTACTCATGTCTCCTAACTCTGTCATGCTGAGCCTTCTAATTAGGTCCTTATTAAAAATAAAATCTTATCATGAATCTTGTAGGGCCTCTGTGGAAAGAAACTTTGCACACATGCCATGATCTTTCAGACACATTGAGATGTTTCTAGTCAAGTCACCATCTGGGCCACATGTTTTTTTGGCTCTGTTATATTGTGTTCCATCAATTTGTGTCAATATCACAAAATGTGAAGTATAAGATTTGAACTATGATCTATGACCCAGATCTCCCTGAGAAGTCTATTTCCCTCTTGAAGTTTTAAAGCCTAATACATTCTGAAATAAAAGAAATGAGGGAGTGACGAAATGAAAATCAGGGCTTAGATATAGGCAGCACACACTGGTAGGCATTAGTAGGCACAGCAAAGTTCTCCGACCAGATCGAGAATGGTTAGTAGCTAAGACATAGAGGCGAAAGCTGCACTTCTTATTTTCTCTTGTGACTCTCTGGTACACTGATGGGCTACTTAGAACAAACATTTAGATGAGAGTGACATGAGGAATGTGGGGGGAAAAACGTAGGAGGAGAGTAAGGTGTGAAGTATGTTTTCTGAATCTTTTTTTTTTTTTTAATGTGTATTTATTTGAGAGAGAGAGAGAGAGAGAGAGCACGCGTGAGTGGGGGAGGGCAGAGAGAGAGAGAGAGAGAGAGAATCTGAAGCAGGCTCCGTGTTGTCAGCAGAGAGCCTGATGTGGGGTTTGAACTCAGGAACCGTGAGATCATGACCTGAGCCAAAGCTGGACGCTTAACTGACTGAACCACCCAGGCGCCCCATGTTTTCTCTACCTTAAAACAGCTTTGAGTTGGTTTCCTCTGAAAGCCTACCTGTGATTTTAGTATTAAGTTAAAAAGTTAAGTTTCCTTATGTTTGGCAGCTTTCTCTTTTTTTTTAAATTTTTTTTTTAACGTTTATTTATTTTTGAGACAGAGAGAGACAGAGCATGAACAGGGGAGGGGCAGAGAGAGAGAGGGAGACACAGAATCGGAAGCAGGCTCCAGGCTCTGAGCCATCAGCCCAGAGCCCGACGTGGGGCTCCAACTCATGAACTGTGAGATCGTGACCTGAGCTGAAGTCGGACGCTCAACCGACAGCCACCCAGGCGCCCCTGGCAGCTTTCGAACACCTTCACAGTCCTATCCTCCCAAGAACCCATCAGTAGGCAGAGTGGGTATTATTATTTTCATTTTACAAATGAGGACAGAGAGGCTCTGAGCTTCAGGCAACTTGCTCCAGGCCATGGGGCTTTAAGTAGCAGAGATACTGAGACAGGCGTCTTTTGAGAACACACCAACAAAGCCTTGTCAACTCTGCCATTTAAATCTGCTGGTTTTTTTTTTTTTTTTAAGGTTTTATTTATTTTTGAGAGAGAGAGAGCACAAGTGGGGCAGGTGGACAGAGGATCAGAAGCAGGCTCTGCGTTGACAGCAAAGAGCCAGATGCGGGGCTCGAACTCATGAACCGCGAGATCAGAACCTGAGCCCATCAGACACTTAGACTGAGCCACCCAGGCAAGTGATGTAGTAAGGACGGGCTCCCAGGAGAAGCAAGTAAGGGATGGCAGAGCGGGGTGTGGAAGAGGAGGGAGCCAAACAAGGGAGATTTCAGAAGTGCCAGACTCAGCTTGATTTTTGAGGGAGGGGTGCTTTAGAGCGTAAATTACATCTCAGAATTTGTTCCACCTCCAGGCAAAAGAGTTGGCCTTTTGTATTCGCGCACACTTCTGTGTTGGCCAATCAACAAGGGCTGTCTCCCACCACCTTAGAAGAGCACCCAGTGCTCTGAGGCAATCCTCAGAAGGGTGCCAAGAATACTTGAAGGGACTCCAACAGCGTGCCCCAAATCTATGCTAGTCAGGAGGATTACATGAGCTACTGTAAGTGGGATAATTGAAAGCAACTTAGATTTTTTCAAATGTTTTTTTGAATATAAGAAATGATTTTATGCTGGTGAATTCTTAGGGCAGACTGACTCATCTGAACACCTTCTTTGAAATCAGAATCAGAGCTGCAGGAATCTGACTCTTCCTGGGGAATCTGCTATAAAGACATTCATTTATCAAAAGGGGGCATGGTTGAGGCTGGGTGTTGTTTCACTGAATTTATAGCAATTAATTCTATTAACTCATTCTGTTCAGACAAAAAGTCACTCATAGAGGACAAGTGATGTAGACCCAAGTCACATAACTGGCAAATGGCAGGCCTTGAGTGTGAATCCAGTCCCCTGATGCTCCACCCAGGGTCCTTTCCAGGGCCCTACATAACCAAGCAATAGGAGGGAACTTTACTTTTCTTCTGGGTAAGGATGAGGTGAGGACAGAAGGGCAGGGGGAGGGTCCTCTGACAGTCAGCAGTCCTGGAACTTGCCCAGACGTGGAGAGAAGTTTGAGTCTTCTGCATATTGTTGAAGTCTTTCTTTACTGTGGACAGACTCTCGTAGGACAAGAAGAAAAGTGCCCTGTAACTCATTTCTAGAGGCTTTGTGGTGTGACAGGGTCACAAACATACCACATAGCACTTGAATGGAAACCACCAGGCCCTTGTGAGGGGAAGAAGCTGGGGACACAAGAATGAGCATTGCTCCCAGAGTTTAGAAGGTGAAACATTTTTTTTTTTTTATCTCTCCACCATGCAACTCTGTGTTTATGCAGAGCTGCCTGAGTTTAGAGGCTGTATCCACCCCTTCTCCTTAACTTAAAAGGAATGGTTTTATTTGAAGGGAAGAATGAAAGGGAAACAAGGGATCTGAGGAGCCCCAGGTGCCTTAGAGCATACTCTGCAGGCCCTTACCACGGACGCAGGGCTGGCATGGGCCGGGAGAATCCTATATAAAGTCACAGAATTGTCTTATGGGGAGTCCAACAAACACACACTTCATTCTATTTTCTTAAATTTCTAAGGCAAATGTGCATCTCTAAAGAAAATATGTTACATATAATACATAAAGCTATTTAATTTGTACTGAAGTTAAAAAAAAAGAAGTTTAAATAAAACCCATATGGAAGCTGTCTAAATGCTTGGGTTAGAAAGAAGATTGGGTCAAATACAATAGCGGGTCCGAAGATTGGGTCAAATACAATAGCAGGTCCTAAAGCAATAGTCTGCTACAGGGAGTACAAATCTATCTGCATTTAGTCTAAATGTAGAGTGACCTTTCACTACCAAGCCTTGAGCTTCAAGTCGGCTGTGGTTATTGGAAATCATTTCCAAAGGTCATTTGTAAAAAAAAAAAAAAAAGTATATGGATTTAAAGATGCCTCCTATATATGAAGAAAGCCAAATCTGCAACGCTAGTCAAAAATAATATGGGGGAAATCACTGTTGCAGTGATGAGTTTTGAAGACAACCTAAAAGGTCTAGGGCCAGTCATACGATAGCAATTTCATTTTCTATCCTTATCTATCAGCAGAATTGTTCCTGTGTGTATTGCTAAGCTGTTTCCCACCACCACACATATAGCAGAAAAAGAATATGCAATATTACTTAGGAGGGAGTTACGAAGAACCATTTGCTTTCACCAGATCAGAGATAATATTACACTGAAGCCAAGCAGAGAACATTGCAATGAGCCAAAAGCCTGAATCTCATTCCAAGTGGTGACATTTATATGCAGGATGTCCAACATGCCCTTAGAAATTTTTCAAAGGGCATATATAGCCGAAGTCACTAGGGCGTGATTGCATGTGCCACCTTAATCAGTTTTAAAAAAATTTCAGGAGCTCAGCAGGAGTGCCAAAATGCTCTCCCAGTTCATCAGTGAATGCTAAATGAGTCCCCTTTTTAGACACAGGTAGGAGAAGAGCAGGTGTGTGCATGTGTAAGAAATAAGATGTGCTTGGATGATTCTCAAAGACATTATCTTCCCCCATCCTTCCTTCCTCCAGTGTAAAATGATGTTTAATGTGGAGTATCAACTTGTTTTCCTTGGAGTAAAACAGAAATTAATAACAAACTATTCTGCTATATTTAATTTAGGAATCTCTTTGTCTCCATGTTTTACTTTTCACTCTTCCTCACTGACCCCTCTTTCTTTCCCCTATTCCTGATAGTGGTATGTGTATATACATATACATATACATATACATACATATATATACATATGCATATATATACATATACATATATATACATATACATATATATACACATACATATATATACATATACATATATATACACATATACATATATATATGTATATGTATACCCTTTGTTGTTTTTTTTTTGAACTTCAGAGTAGATTCCTAAAGGAAAATGACAATATCTATTTGGATGACTTACTTAGGAACTGTATGTTTACTAAGTATTAAGTCAGAGTATTAATAATTCTTTTGTTCTTTGCCCTAACCACAACAAAAACTACAGAACATCTATCATGTGCTAGAACTCTCCTAGACACTGGCGCCGGCATAGATTAAGAATAAGCCACCTTATTATCTGCCCTCTCCCAGTGTTGGTCTGCTTTTGCTAGTTTTGGAGGAGTTGCCTACTGTTTGGTATTTGTGACACAGAGGAACAGGCGCTATGTTCACTAAGCGATCTGGGTTCCTGTGTTGCTCTCCAGCCTTGTAACTGGGGGCAAGAAACTTCATCTAAGTCTTACTTTCTTCAACAGTAAAATGAGAAAAATAATACCTGTTCTACCTACCTCACCGGGCTGTAGAGAAAATAAAAATAAAACCTTGGTGAAAATGCTTCATAAATTTCACAGTGTTATGTACATGGAAGGCACTGATACACTTAGTAAATGACAGATTCAGTGCCTAGCTCAGTGCCAGGCAGAGTGGGCTCTCTACATAGGGATGAATCCAAGAGTCGTGTCTTTAGCAGACAGGAAGAGTTTTCCAGGTGACTTATGTGACACATCTTATATCAGTGTGTGTGTTTTAGGAACAGGACGGTATATTAGGGAGTGCAATGTTGTCCTGTGCTATTGTGTCCTGGAAAATGTGCCCATCCTGTTTTGTTGTGAGTTTGACCATGCGTCGTTCCCTTATAAAATGCAAACACTTTGTGCCTTTTACCTTCCTGCTGACAACCTCATGCATCTTTTTTTTTTTTTTTTCATGATAAAAGCAATGTTAGGTGTGCCTGGATGGCTCAGTCGGTTGAGCATCTGACTGTTGGTATCAGCTTAGGTCATGATCTCACTGTCTGTGAAATTGAGCTCCAAGTCAGGTTCTGCACTGACAGGGTAGAGCCTGCTTGGGATTCTCTCTCTCTCCATCTCTCTTTCTCTCTAGCTCTCTACCACTCCTCTACCTGCACTCTCTCTCTCAAAATAAGTAAATAAATTAAAAAATAAATAAATAAAAGCAATATGTTCATAACAGAATATTTGAACAAGGCCAAAAAGAAGCAAGAAAAATATTACCCATAGTACCACTGTCCTCAGACATCCACTGTTAATACTTTATTTGTCTTCTTTCTCTTTTTGTCCCTCTCTCTCCTTATATATATGCTTATATCGTATGTTCATATGCTTATATATATTTGGCTGGTTGGTTTTGTATAGCTGTGGTCAAATTGTATATCCAATGTTAGAGTCTGCTCTTATTTCCCACATAACATCATAAAATTAAAACAATTTAAATGTTTCCATCTCATTTCTCCTTTCTTATCATTCAAAACTCAAGTCCTCCTGCTAATAGGATCCATGGGCCTCAGGTGCATTCTAATAAGATGCCTAGGCTACCATCGGGGTCCATGTCTCTTCTTTTGGTAGGTTAACTGAATCCTCTGTGTTCCCCATTTCACCATACATTCCTCTAACTGGGAACTGTGTCTATTTAACTCCGTGTACACAGGCCTAGATCAGTGCCTGAGATAGATTGCTCAATAAATATTTGTGGAATAAACCACCAAATGTTGTGATAAATTCTTTCATGAGTCCTTTCACGAGTTCTTTCATGACTCCACAGTCCTTTAAGTGACTCAAAAATCACTCAAAAATTTCCTAAACAATCTCTCTATTGCTGGTTCCAATATTGTTACTACGAAAAACTATGTAACACTCTTAAATATTTTTTTCTGTATTTCATATTTTTTAAAATAAGAGATTCAGAGAAAGGCAATTCTAGGTCTAAACATTTTTTTTTTATAACTCTTGACATACATTGACCAATTTCTTTTAAGGAAGGTGCATCCACTTTTATCATTTCCAGGCTATATCCCAGCATTGGTCAAGACTCCATTAAGACAGCACAGATGTTTCCTCCTCCAGGAAGCATTCTCTGTTCCCCTACCACTTCTCACCTGGCAAGCTTGAGTATGCCTCCAGTGTACCTCCATATAACCCTCCATCATATATTTGTGATGCTTTATTACAGCTATATATTTACTGCTCTCTCTTCCAGACAAGATTATTCGCTTTTTAAAAAATGTTTGTTTACTTTTGAGAGAAAGAGAGACAGAGCATGAGCGGGGAAGGGCAGAGAAAGAGAGGGAGACACAGAATCTGAAACAGGCTCCAGGCTCCAAGCTGTCAGCACAGAGCCTGATGTGGGGCTCGAACCCGTGAACTTCGAGATCATGACCTGAGCTGAAGCCGAACACTTAACCGACTAAGCCACCCAGGTGCCCCAAGACTATTAGCTCTTTTAAGGCAAGAGGCAAATCTCACTAATTTTATAATCCTTAGTGCCTAAAAGTATAACAGATTTTCAGGACATACTTGGTGACTGCAAGTAGCTAGTGTTTATTCCAACTATGTAATTAAATTGATCCACGAAGAAAACTAATGGCGATGATTATTATTTACCAAACACAGAGATAGAGAATTAGTGGAATTCTTTGCTCTCGAAATCTTGACAGAATTAATGCTCAACACCTGCTATAATGTTCAGTTATTCGATGATTCACACGCTGGAATCAGGAAGTTTCACAACAATGGATTTCCACTTTTCCATCAACCCTCTTTTACTCTGTTTTATACGTAGGGATTCCTTCCTCTAAAGAGTCCTAGGGTTACTGCTTCAGCATTCAGATTCAATTACTGGTAGTGCTGCCTCAGGCAAGCAGCCCTATCAGTTCCAAATCTGTTAAAAAAGAAAGTCTAGACTTTTCCTGGGAAAAAAAAAATAGATTTTATAATTTATAACAGTTAATAATGAATATTTTACCAAGGGCAGAAAATGAGCAAAGTGATGTGAAAGAGGCCATGGAATTATTTCATAGCAACCCATTGGCTACAACAGAAACCAGAATATTCTATGCTTAAACCGCAGTGCAGAAAGCATATGTAAAAATGAAGTGATCTTAAAGAATACAGATACTGCCTTTCCCTTCTTTGGTTTTTCTTCAAAATGCTGATCAATTGTCAGCTAAAAAAAAAAAAAAAACCTTAAATATGCAAGGAGAATTCTGTGATGTTGATGGAAATGGATTAAGGCCACAGGAGGATCCCTTTTCCCCCTGTTTTTACACATACCCACATAGCAGAGTTGGAATATTGCATTTTTTCCCTCTAGTTTCCCAAATTAAGAAGTGGGCTGAGAAACTGGAGTTAGTTGCAGATTGAATTTTACATGTTAAGTAAAGGCTTTTGGTTTTGGGAAAAAAAAAAGCATGACGTAAAATATCGGTAAGAAGACGCTTAAACGTTCCTTTTTACGGGGCCAAAAACCTAAATGCGCATCACCAGGCGACTTAACGTCAACTCATAAATGCAATCTTGCGCATGAGCTGCGCAGATACACTGCACATTCTTCAAGGGGAGGTACCCATCTTCATTCCATTCACAAAAAATAGCCACGCATATCTGGCATCAATCAGCATGTGAATTCCTGACATACTCCGCTCAGCAAGTATTTGCTAAGTGGCATGTTTAGAGCAGAGAGGCATCAATCATTCAAGTGCTACTCATTTCCATTGTAATGAGCACTTGAGAATGAACAGTAAGTTCATTGTTCAGGAGTACATGTGCAATCCTGCTGTTGATCACCAATAAACATGAACTCATTTTCAAACTCTCAGTGCTTGCCGCTGGCACATGGACTTTGGAGGTATGATTTCTGTGGGTAATTATCCCACTTCGTATGTGTTCAGCGCTTTGTCATTAACAAAGGCTTCCTTTACATAAGCTCGCAGATCCAGGAGAAGCGGAGGCCTGACAATTTAATTATTACTATTAAATTCAAAGCTAACTCTAATAATTCCTGACAAGCCCCCCTATCTTTGTCAGCAAATTCAGTGGGTTGAGTCAATTTAACTGAGTATCTGCTGAACCCAGTCCAGTCCCTTTTTAGCTCCACCCTGGCAGGGCCCTGGTTCAAGTTGTCGTCAGCTTTCTCTCCGTCAGCCTCAACATTTCTTTTAACTGGGCGTCTATGTTCCAGTCGCCGTCCTCCCCTGCCCACCTCCCAATCAATCCTTCACACAGCAGTCAGAGTGACCTTTAGAAAAGCAAATCTATTACATTATTTTCCTTCCTTCACATCATTCAATGGCTTACAGCTGCCTTCAAGATAAAGTACAAACTCCTACACAGAGTAAACAAGACCCACAGGGTCTTCGTGGTCTGGCCTCTGCCCAGGGGCCAGAGTTAGAGCCTCTAAACATTGAAGAGATTAGGATGCCCCACCTCCTAGTCCCTTTACCCACACGTAAATAAGAAAAAGAGAGGAAGAAACCATAAAACACAAAACACATATGCATGCTGTAGTTACACTCATTTCTTAAGATATTTCTGATTACAAAATGCTGGATATGTTTATTAAAGTTAAACTCTCACTTTTTTCCCTTCTGCTTTACTGGTGCTCCTAAAAAATGGCATACTTAGTCAACTGGATGATCTAGAACTGTAACTGTCTCTCCAGTAAAGAACAGTCAAGCAAACAGAATGGTAGCAACAATAAAACTCTGTGTATGCCATTAAGTAACTCATTCATTCATTCATTCATTCATTCACCTATGGTGAATTCATTGTGTATTAGGCACTGAACCAGCCCCTATGTAAGACTGGGGACACACAGTAAATGGGATATTGTCACTGGCCTCAAGGAGCTCACAATTTAGAAGAGGGAGTGGGAAAGGGGTTGCAGGGTCTTTGGAGATCTTCTAGCCTTTTCTTGAATGCCTCTTGTGACAGGTATCTCGGTGCTCCTTGCTTCCTTGAAGTCTCTATTCATTGCACCTTGTTCTATGATCCCTTTTCCACAAAAGGGTCCTTCAGTATTTACTGATTTACTCAAAAATTATGTAATTCCTTTTCAACACGAAAGTCCTTCAAGCATAAAATTGAATACAATTCATTTACTCAAAAAATTGTATTGAACACCTATTATATGCCTTGCTCTAGGAATTCAAAGGCCCTTGCCTTAAGCTCCTCACGGTCTAGTGGCAGATATAGATAAACAGACAAAGCAGTGTGGCAAGAAGAGTGACTGAGGGACTGAGTCTAGACATGAGTGTGTGTGTATATACATGCATGCACACGTGTGCATATATATAATAATAGGGAGGGACTGATCCCCGAGAAGGTATTAGACAGGCTAAGGAATGTGATGGGGATCCAGACACTCTCTGTCTGGGATCAGAGACACTCTCAGTAAGCACTCATCTGGAGGTAGGACCAAGCATGGCAGGTTAAAGGAAGCCTTATAGGAGGGGTGGACAAAATGTAGGCTCTGGACCTGTACGTTTCACATTTCGTGCACCCGAAAAACCTGTTAAGATCCAATTTTCCAGTTTTGACCTTTAGAATTTTTGATTTAATAGGTCTTGGGTGGGGCCCAATAGTGTGTATTTCTAACTAGTTTCCAGGTGATATTGATGACCCCGGAACCACACTTTGGAAATCACTGCCAAAGACAGGTAAGGAACAGATCACAAAAAGTTTTGTATATAAAAATTGTATGTGCCCTATGAATATAAATAACAAAAATCTATAGTTATTCTGAAGAGTATCCTTCTTGCAATTCAGCAAATTGTTACTGAGTCCTGCCATATGCAAGGCACTATTCAAGGTCCTCTTTTCTAGGGTCAACCCTTCTTCACCTTCACCCTTCCCAGTGGTTTCCAACCCTTTCACTCTCTTGGTTTTTACTAACAAAATGTAATTATCCCTTTTGATAACACTGGGACTTATGGTTACCTTAAAAAAGGCTTTGAAGTCAAAAGACCTAAGCTCAAAACCTAGATTCACAATCCCTACTAGCCAGGAACACTTGGGAAATTAATTTAACTCGTGTAATTATATTTTTTCTCATTTATAAAGGGAGGAAACACCAACCTTTATAGGGATTTTGTGAAGATGAAATGAAAGATCAACTAATGCAATGCTTACAGCATAATCAATGCTCAAAAAATGCTAGCTCAGAAAGGATGGTCTTTTCAATTGATCATGCCCGAGAAACTGGTTACTCCTGTCTTGACCCTTAAGTTCACACCACAAACAAAATTAATTCCAGGTGGATTGTAGAACTAAGTGAGAAGGATAAACAATAAAACTTTTAGAACAAAACACTGGGTAATATCTTTATGAACTTGGAGCAAACGATGTTTTCTTCAATAAGACAACAAAGGAACTAACCATAAAAAAACTTTGATAAACTTGGCTACATTAAGATTAAGAAATGCTGATTATATGGGGCACCTGGGTGGGTCAGTTGGTTAAGCATCCGACTTCAGCTCAGGTCATGATCTCGAGGGTTTGTGAGTTCGAGCCCCACGTCGGGCTCTGTGCTGACAGCTTGGAGCCTGGATCCTGCTCCAGATTCTGTGTCTCCCTCTCTCTCTGCCCCTCCCCTGCTTGCACTCTGTCTTTCCCTCTCTCTCTCTCAAAAATAAACATTAAAAAAATTTTTTTAAAAAAGAAATGCTGATTATCTAACGACCCCATTAATATAGTAAAAAGGAAATCTGTTAGTAAGGATAAAATATTGGCAATGCATGTATCTGACAAAAGAACATATGAAGAACTTCTACAAATTAATAAGATAGTCAACCACACAGAAAAATGAGAAAGAACTTGTAAAGCCATTTCATGAAAGAGGATTCTCAAATAAGCAAAACATAAAAAGCTGCTCAAATTCAGTAGTCACCAGGGAAATGAAAATTGTATGCCACACATACTTACCAGGATGGCTGACAAAAAAGCAAATAAGGCCAAGTGTTGGTGAGGATTTGAAACAAAAGGAACCCTCACACACTAATGAAGGACTGTAATTTGCATAATGATTCTGGAAACTCTTTGGCAATTGCAGTATCCACTAAAGCGGAGCCTGTTGCATGAAATGGGAACATCATAGAAACTAAAGGGAGTTTAAATTTTAAATTTTACTCTCTTGGGTCAAGTCAGAACTTTTAAGTCTAGAAATGAAGGTGAAAATTGAATGGTATTAGTATGTGTGTGCCAATGTTGTCCCATAAAAAACAACAGAAGATTCCAAGAAATGTTCCTCATCCATGAATTTCTACGTTATTACCATAGTGCCAAGATTCCTATCAAGCCACAAATATTGCTACCAAGCCAGTGTAAAGGCAGCTTAATATTATCTTAGTAAAGATAAAGCAAATATGGAAACAATATGATAAGTGAGTAAAAGAAGGAAAGCTAAAGACAGAGAGACAGAGTCAATCGATTTAACTGTATTCTTTGGAAAATTTCAAGCAATCCTAAAAAATAGAAGGGCTAAGACTGTGTCTAGAGGAAACTAAAACAAAACAAAATGGGAACACTTACTTTGCTCTCTTTGAGGTCAATGGGAATAGCAACAATTTAAAATGCACAGAGAGATGTTTGTTTTGAGAGAGAGAGAGAGAGAGAGAGAGAGAGAAGAGAGCATGAGAAAGGGAGGAGCAGAGAGAGAGGGAGAGACAGAATCCCAAACAGGTTCCTCACTGTCAGCACAAAGCCCCATGTGGGGTTTGATCTAATGAACTGTGAGATCATGACCTGAGCTGAAATCAAGAGTCAGATGCTTAACCGATTGGGCCAACCAAGCGCCCAGAGATCTCTCTTTTTGGCTTGTGGATGGCCATCTTGTGCCTGTTCCTCAGAGGGACATTTTTTTAATGTTTATTTACTTATTTTTGAGAGAGAGAGAGAGAGAGCGAGAGCCCAACAGGGTCTTTCTTCTATGTCTTTGCATATGTGGTGTCTCTTGGTGTCTAAATTTCCTCTTCTTGTAAGGACACCAGTTAGACTGGATTAAAGCCCACCCTAATGACCTCATTTTAACTTAGTCACCTCTTTAAGAACCCTATCTCCCAATAGAGTCACATGCGGAAGTACTGGATGTTAGGACTTCCACATATAAATTTGGGGCAGGGGAAATAATTTGATCTATAGCACTAGACTTCAGAAAAAATTTACATACTAATGCATATATTTAAAATAATGCTAAAAAGTGTTTTGTTTTCTCTTACACTTCTCCGAGTGCTAAAGTATCCCAATTTATAAATGTTATGATCTGTCAAATGGTTACTGTGGGGTGGGGGGTGGTGGGGGAAGAGTTGACAGAGATTTTCTCAATACCTCTTCTCAGTTTCCTTTTAATTCCTTTTCTCTTTCGGTTTCTGATACATAGCTATATTAGGCAGCCCATAAAATGTCTCTCAATGATCCCTACCTTCTGGTATTCATGTCCTGTGTAATCCCTTCCCCTTGAATGTGGGCTGGATTTACTGATTCCCTTCTTGAAAATAGTATATGGCAGAAGTGTTGGAATATCATGTTTAGTTTTAGGTTAAAGAGTACTGTGGCTTATATCTCGGGCATTCTCTCTTGGATTGCTCACTTCTGAGGGAAGCCAGTTGCCATGTCGTGAGGCAGTCCCATGGAGAGGCCCACATGACAGAGCTTGGAAGCAGATTTTGTGAGGCCTGTTCACATGAGTGAGCTTGGGAGTAACAAGCCGAAAGATGACTGTAGCCTATGGGAAACTCCAAGCTAAAATTCTCTAGCTAAGCTGTGACTGGATTCCTGATCCACAGAAACTATGAAATAATAAGTGTAGTTTTCAGCTGCTAAGTGTTGTGGTAATTTGTTATGGAACAAAAGATAACCAATAAAATTTCAACCGATAAATACCAGTTGAACATAGCTTTCTGAAACTGTAGCTCATTGACACATAAAACAATAGTGTTTAAAAAATCAATTTCAGACAATTTTTATTAACAACTCTAAATTGAGATTAAAAATCTAGGATGAGTTGGGGTGCCTGGGTGCTCAGTCAGGTAAGCATCTGACTCGGGTTGGATCAAGCTCAGGTCTTGATCTCAGGGTGGTAAGTTCAAGCCCCAAGTTGGGCCCCATGCTGGGTGTGGTATCTACTTAAAAAAAATAATCTAAGGTGATACGTCTATGTCACTTTTTAACCCAACAAGGAACCTGAAAAGAGAGTTGCTTTGCTCTGTCTTCCTGTTACTAAACGAAGTGCTTGAGCATAGATCTTAATTCCTTTTAACTTAGTTCTATAATTACTTAGTTTAGGTTGTGTTTTCCTTTATTTCAGTTAAAATTTCAGTTTCTCTTTTAAGAGAGAACTAAAACAATACAAGAATTTTCAAAGACCTTGTTTTTAATGGTTTTAATAAAAAGAAATTATATGGTTAATATGCAATACCCATTTGGGGACAGAGGCAGATTCTCTGTGCACTACTTATACACTTTGCTGGCAGAGACTGGATCTGATCCAACCTCTGGATCATCATGCTTTGGGCGGCACTGCATCCTGTGGTGCTCACCAGTCTGTTCTGTCCATGTAGGATTCCGTGGGCAAGCCTGGGTGATAGCTCCAAAAGACAATTTGTCACACTCAGTTCCTATACCCTCATATGTTGCATCTAATGCTCTTATTACTTATACTCTGTAAATGTGACTCTTAGGCAGCAACCTATCTCTTTATTGGAGGGCTCTGGACACAGGGAGTAAGGAAGAGGAAAGTTCTATTCTACATCAATGCTTTTATAATTATTGGCTAACTGTAACGTGGCAATCATTCTGCATAGATCGAAACCAAACGCCATGGGCTAGAGGCTGAAAGAGAGAAGGGAGATTGTTGCCCAAAGGGATGTTAGACACTGGGCAATTTAATAATTTACTAGACTGGGGTGCCTGGGTGGCTCAGTCGGTTAAGTGTCTGACTCTTGGTTCGGCTTAGTTCGGCTTGATTCTCATGGTTCGGGAGTTCAAGACGCACGTTGGGTTCTGTACTGAGCATGGAGACTGCTTGGGATTTTCTCTCTCTCTCTCTCTCTCTCTCTCTCTCTCTCTCCCTCTGCTCCTCCCTGATCCCTCTCTCTCTCTCTCTCAAAATAAATAAACATTTATAGAAACATTTTTCTTAAAAAAATTTCCTAGAAAGACTCAAGATTTTTAACTCAAGTTAAAGGGCAGCCTCAGATTTCTGTCCAGTAGTCTCTTGTTTTTCTACAGTGTGTGTGTGAATGCATGCCTGTGTGCACATGTGCATACAATCTAATGTCATATATTATATCTGTGTGTACATTTAGGTATATAAACTATGTCTAGTCCTTTTTGAAATGTTTATTTAGTTTTGAGAGAGGGGGTGTGAGCAGAGGAAGGGCAGAGAGAGAAGGAGACAGAGGATCTGAAGCAGGCTCTGCAAAGCAGAGAGCCCGACATGGGGCTCACACTCATGAACCATGAGATCATAACCTGAGCCAAAGGTGGAGGTTTAACCGACTGAACCACCCAGGTGCCCCTATGCCTCGTCCTTTAATTTGACCTTATGTTTATTGTAGAAAAATCAGTAGATTTAGGGTATATTATTCTGTTGTCAACAATAATCCTTTGTACCTTTAAACAAATCTCACAACTTCAGAAAAACATACAGTATTTTTTATAAGTATCTTAAATATATTAGGATAATGAGTCACAGTATGGTTCCCGAATTCTGACCACTTGAGTTCCAGATTTGTTCTACCACTTGCTAGCCAGTGGGCAAGTTGTTTAATTCTGTGAGCTTCACTTTTTCATCTCTAAAAGGGAACAATAGCAGATTCTCCTGACAGGGTTGTATTGTAGAGTGCTTAGGACCACACCCACTCTATCTTCCCCACAGCCATTGCTCAATAAATGTGAGCAATCATTCAGAGCATGGAATAAATTTTCCTAAAATAAGTAGTTCTCCACAACGTAACTATGAACAGAATCCTCAGTAGAGACAGTGTTATTACTAGTAGCACAGTCTTTAGCCATAAAACCAAAATGTTCGAGTATGATCTTATGAGGCACAACAATTACAATGCAATCCATCTTTCTAGACCGTCTGTGAGGGTTTGGCTTCTTCTTCTTATACACGTCATTTAAATTGGTTCCATGGCATGGAATTGGAGGAGAAACCACTTTATAACAGAGGTATCTCTCTGCACAGTGGAAGATTCCAGTTAAGCTGCTTGTAAAGGGATTGTCCCATTGACTTGTGTCATTAGGGAATAGCTATTGTTCCATGGCCGCGTCCCTGCAAACTGAGTTGGAAACTTTTGATGAGGAAAAGGTTACGATGGCTGCCATCCCGTAGTCTGCCGGCCATTCTAATACTCAAACAGTATCACTCAAAATTAATCTTCGATAATTATTTTCCTTTTATATTAGTACATTACTGCTGTGCTATGTTACCATCACTGTCTTTCAGACCTGGGAGACAAGGCCCAAACCAGCATACCTCCTGCCATTAATTTCCCCCGCAAAACACACAGTTCCACACCATAGAATGCACCTTACTTAGAAAATTACTGAAAAACTTTGCTTTTATTTAAAATTCCCATCCTGTGTTGCTGGTTACTTTGTAACTTTTTAATGCCGTCGTCATCGGGAGCACCAGTATCAGCTGCAGCAGCCACAACAGGCAGAGCCTGCTGATGCTTCCAGACGCAGCCTGAGTTAGAGCTGGAGCTCAGCTTCCCTTCTTTCAAGGCACACCACAAGGCTGAGCTCTCTGGAGTCCCCCCAGACCCTCCCTACTGGACTTCATCTCTCTCTGCATTGTGTCCTCACGGCCCTCTGCTTGGACCTTTACTGTGGCACCCATACCACTGGGTCTCAATTGCTGGCTTGTCTGCCTGGTCTTCCCTTCTGAGAGAATAAATCCTGTCTCTGCCATCTTGGGATCTGGCGCTGGCTTAGACATAAAACAGATATTGAAAAAAAATACTAACTAACTAACAAATGGACAAGGAGCATAAAGACGGTAAAGATGAAAATAAAGAAATGGGAGCATGAAGAAATCCAGAGAGACTATTATGTCATAGTTTTCCATATCAAATGGAAGGAATGTCTTATAAATGCTGGAAATCCCTGGTTATCATGTGAAAATGTACAGGAAGGACTTTTGAAGCCATGCTCTTTGCCCAGGGGGGTGCACTGCCCAAGGCACCAATGGGCTTTGCTCTGGATATTTGCAGTTCTGGCCCCTCAGCAGCCCCCCCCCCCCCCCCTCCCCCCCCCCCCCCCCCCCCGCCAATAAGTCATTCTGGTTATCATTCCATCTGAAAGAACTGGAGCTACTTTTCACTCAGGAGAATATAATAAAGATCAGTTCTTCTCTGCTAAATTAGGATGGACAACCCTTCTCTTGGGAAGAAAAGCAATAACTGATCACGATAATGAGATTGTGCAACAAGCTTTGAAAATGCTTATGCCACATTTATACAGAACAGTATTTGCTTACACTTCAGATATAGCCGTCGATTTACGGTTTGGAGCCACAGAGTAGGTAATAAATACGAGCTATAACAACTTATTGAAACCACTTTATTACTTTTTAAGAAAATAAAATGCTATTTGCCTGTTCACTTCATATTAAACTATAGTATCCAAAATATTCCACTTTGGATGTTCAAAATCAATTCTGGCAGGATTCAGCCCATAACACAATAATTCATTTTTCCAAAGTAAATACCACCAGTGATGCAGTGTGGTCTCAAAAATTGTGTTCCAAGCATGATATTAGATTTTTAGTTCATATCATTGAAACTGGCTTTACTGGGTCTCATAAAATGCATTTCCAAAAGTGATTAAATGTTTTATAAGATCAAACTCAGTATTTAATTTAAAATTTAAACAGAACAAAAATTTTAAGAGTTTATATAAAGAAAATATTGGAAGTTAGAGAAAATTAAAGGATTTCATGGTAGTATATCATTTTCTCTCTATTGAGAAAGTTGTATGTTTCTCCCTAACTTCCTACGTTGTAACCAAAGGGATAAAAATGACCTACATTTCAGGGATTTTATAAGAGTTATAATTTATGAAATGTTACAGAGTTAGTAGCCTAATTATTATCTGTATATTTAGGGAAATCCATTGATAAGATTAAAGTAAGAATTCAAAATACATATAATTAATTTAGTTGGATGCTGGGATGTTGAGTAAGAACAGTGTGTAATGATACAAAGCTAGATTTTATTTTATACTATATTATTTTATTTTATTTTAGAGAGTGAGAGCACAGCAGGGGAGAGGGGCAGAGAAACAGACAGAGAGAATCTTAAGCAGGCTCCACACTCAGTGTGGAGCCAGGTGCAGGGCCCCATCCCACAACCCTGGGATCATGACCGGAATTGAAATCAAGAGTTGGATGCTCAACCAACTGAGCCCCACAAAACTAGTTATTTAATGGCGGATTATAAAAGACATCAGTTAAAATACAAGAGGATAGCATAACAAAATGAAACAGAAAATGAGATTGATAGCATGCTCGTTTAACTCACTGACAGGATGCTCAGCAAGGCAGAGATCCAAGCTGTCTTTGTTGATCATTTGGAGCATGCATTCAGAATGACACCTTCTGCCTCCCTCGCATCCCTGGCAAGATCCCACTACAGACACCCCCTTTCCCAACCTCACCTCTCACCCCCATTTCCAAAGTGGTGTATACAGCTAACCATGCTCTGTGGACTCACTCCAGCCTTCTCAATTGTCTAACCACATCTGCTTTGCTCTTAGTTTCCACATGAGGAACTGTGGGCTTCAGCACTTCAGGAAAAACTGGTCATAGTGGCATCTTTCAAGAAAAACAAGACACAATTTGGTGACAAAGGTGCTCACTTATGAAAGGACTTCTCAAAATTTTAGCTTAGACGTGCTTTGCCTTCAGAAAACTTAAATGTAGAAAATCCAAAATAATTTACCTGTTCTTTCAAAACTAATTTATTAGGCAAGTGATATTTGATCTGAATATACAAGATGAAGAAATTCTATCCTAGGAGTCAACAGACCAGACAAGTGGTCTTAAAACTTTTTTTCATTGTGAAGCACTAAAGTCTCCCACCATTTATTTGTTATCTATCTATCTATCTATCTATCTATCTCTACCATCTATCATGTATCTATCACATACCACTGTGGTGGAATATTTTGATCTTATACAATGCATTCTATACCAAAATAGAGAACTAAGAAGACAAAAAATACACACAAATGGAACTTCCAATATTTTCTTCCCTAATATATAATCTTGCATACCTCTTGGACTATGAGCAACCCACTTTGGAAATCACTGTCCCCAAAGGACACAAAGGTGTGTGAACGGATAACATAAGGCACAGAGACTGCAGCAACCCATCCACTGGGGAAACTAGTAAGACTTTGCAGAAGGAGTAGATTGGAGTAGATATAAACTAGGTCTTTGAAGAATGGATAGGGTACAAAACAGATAATGCAGGAGGTGATAATATGAGTCAGCCCCTCATGACAAATGACTTGTTTTTGACATCAGTGTTTTACATATTCATTTGTTTATCTAACAACATTAAACCCTTTATTCCATCAAAATCCAGTGTGGAAGCCCAATGTATCATATAAATACAAGTAGAATTTCTCTGGCTGATTGGGAGGTGGGGTTCAGAGAAACTACCTCCTCAATGCTGAGAGATGTCTGTGTGACTTAGAACTAGGGAGCGTGATATCAAAAGCCAGTTTTAGACAAAAGATTTTCTTCAATAATGAGTTTCTCTACTATACTCTTACAAATTTTGAAAAATAGAATTGTGATTTAAATTTTGGGAAAATTAAACAATCAGTTTGTATGCTTTGAATATGTGTGTGTGTGTGTGTGTGTGTGTGTGTGTGTGTTTTGTGGTTAGTTACTTATCACACATGAGCGGACAGTCTAAATGCCAAGCTTCAGTTGTCTGTCATCATCCACTAGAAGCTGAGATTTCTAAACAGAAGAAATATACTGACAGTAGAGATTCATAACTTAGAAGTATATCTGATTTGGTAAAGTATTTTTCTTCTCTGCTCAAAAGGACAAGAGGAAACAGAGTAATAACTATATTTCACAAGAATCTATTCATTTAAAAAACATTTACTGAACTCGCTCTAAACGTCAATGGACTCAATGCTCCAATCAAAAGACATAGAGTAACAGAATGGATAAGAAACCAAGACTCATCTATATGCTGTTTACAAGAGACCCACTTTAGACCTAAAGACACCTACAGATTGAAAACAAGAGGATGGAGAACCATCTATCATGCTAATGGTCAACAAAAGAAAGCTGGAGTAGCCATACTTACATCAGACAATCTAGACTTTAAAGTAAAGATTGTATCAAGAGATGCAGAAGGGCATTATGTCATAATCAAGGGGTCTATAGACCAAGACCTAACAATTGTAAACATTTATGCACCAAATGTGAAAGTACCCAAATATATAAATCAATTAATCACAAATATCAAGAAACTCATCGATAGTAATACCATAATAGTAGGAGACTTCAACACCCCACTCACAGCAATGGACAGATCATCTCATCAAAAAATCAACAGGGAATCAATGGCTTTGAATGACACATTGGACCAGATGGACTTAACAGACATATTCAGAACATTTCATCCTAAAGCAGAAGAATATACATTCTTCTCCAGTGCACATGGAACGTTCTCCAGAATAGACCATATACTGGGACACAAATCAGCCCTAAGTAACTACAAAAAGGTTGAGATCAGGGGCGCCTGGGTGGCTCAGTCGGTTGAGCATCCAACTTCGGCTCAGGTCATGATCTCACGGTCTGTGGGTTTGAGCCCCGCGTTGGGCTCTGTGCTGACAGCTCAGAGCCTGGAGCCTGCTTCCGTTCTTGTGTCTCCCTCTCTCTCTGCCCCTCCCCCACTCTCACTTTGTCTCACTCTGTCTCTCAAAAATAAATAAATGTGAAAAAAAAAGAACTTAGAAAAAGATCGAGATCATACCATGCATATTTTCAGACTACAATGCTATGAAACTCGAAATCAACCACAAGAAAACATTTGGAAAGGTAACAAATACTTGGAGACTGAAGAACATCCTACTAAAGAATGAATGGGCTAACCAAGTAGTTAAAGAAGAAATTAAAAAGTATATGAAAGTCAATGAAAATGATAGCACCACAACCCAAAACCTCTGGGACGCAGCAAAGGCGGTCATAAGAGGAAAGTATATAGCAATCCAGGCCTTCCTAAAGAAGGAAGATCTCAGATATATAACCTAACCTTACGCCTTAAGGAGCTGGAAAAAGAACAGCAAATAAAACCCCAAACCAGCGGAGACAGGAAATAATCAAGATTAGAGCAGAAATTAATGCTATCGAAACCAAAAAACCAGTAGAACAGATCAATGAAACCAGAGGCTGGTTCTTTGAAAGAATTAACAAAATTGATAAACCACTAGCCAGTTTGATCAAGAAGAAAAAGGAAAGGACCCAAATAAGTAAAATCAAGAATGAAAGAGGAGAGATCACAACCAACACAACAGAAATAAAAACAATAATAAGAGAATATTATGAGCAATTATATGCCAACAAAATGGGCAATCTGGAAGAAATGGGCAAATTCCTAGAAACATATACACTACCAAAACTGAAACAGGAAGAAATAGAAAATTTGAACAGACCCATAACCAGTAAGGAAATCGAATTAGTAATCAAAAATCTGCCAAAAAACAAGAGTCCAGGGCCAGATGGCTTTCCAGGGGAATTCTACCAAACATTTAAGGAAGAGTTAACACCTATTCTCTTGAAACTGTTCCAAAAAATAGAAATGGAAGGAAAACTTCCAAACTCTTTCTATGAAGCCAGCATTACCTTGATCCCAAAACCAGAAAAAGACCCACTAAAAAGAAGTATAGACCAATTTCCCTGGTGAACATGGATGCAAAAATCCTCAACAAGATATTAGCCAACCAGATCCAACAATACATTAAAAAAGTTATTCACCACGACCAAGTGAGATTTATACCTGGGATGCAGGGCTGGTTCAATATCCGCAAAACAATTAATATGATTCATCACATCAATAAAAGAAAGGACAAGGAACATATGATCCTCTCAATAGATGCAGAGAAAGCATTTGACAAAATACAGCATCGTTTCTTGATAAAAACCCTCAAGAAAGTAGGGATAGAAAGATCATACCTCGGGATGATAAAAGCCACATACGAGCGACCCAACGCTAATATCATCTTAAATGGGGAAAAACTGAGAGCTTTCTCCCTAAGGTCAGGAACGAGACAGGGATGTTCACTCTTGCCACTGTTATTCAACATAGTATTGGAAGTCTTAGCCTCTGTAATCAGACAACAAAAAGAAATAAAAGGCATCCAAATCAGCCAGAAGGAGGTCAAACTTACACTCTTCTCAGATGACATGATACTCTATATGGAAAACCCAGAAGATTCCACCAAAAAACTTCTAGAACTGATTCATGGATTCAGCAAAGTTGCAGGATATAAAATCAATGCACAAAAATCGGTTGCATTTCTGTACACCAACAATGAAGCGACAGAAAGAGAAACCAAGGAATCGATCCCATTTACAGTTGCACCAAAAACCATAAAATACCTAGGAATAAATCTAACCAAAGAGGTGAAAAATCTGTACACTGAAAACTATAGAAAGCTTATGAAAGAAACCGAAGAAGACACAAAGAAACGGAAAAAGATTCCATGCTCCTGGATAGGAAGAACAAATATTGTTAAAATGTTGATACTACCCAAAGCAATCTACATACTCAATGCAATCACTATGAAAGTAACACCGGCATTCTTCACAGAGCTAGAACAAATAATCCTAAAATTTTTATGGAACCAGAAAAGACCCCGAATAGCCAAAGCAATCTTGAAAAGGAAAACCAAAGCAGGAGGCATCACAATCCCAGATTTCAAGCTATACTACAAAGCTGTAATCATCCAGACAGTACGGTACTGGCAGAAGAAAAGACACTCAGATCAATGGAATAGAATAGAGAAGCCAGAAATGGACCCACAAATGTATGGGCAACTAATCTTTGACACAGCAGGAAAGAATATCCAATGGAATAAAGACAGTCTCTTTAGCAAGTGGTGGTGGGAAAACTGGACAGCGACATGCAGAAGAATGAACCTGGACCACTTTCTTACACCATACACAAAAATAAACTCAAAACGGATGAAAGACCTAAATGCAAGACAGGAAGCCATCAAAATCCTCGAGGAGAAAGCAGGCAAAAACCTCTTTGATCTTGCCTGCAGCAATTTCTTATTCAACACGTCTCCGGAGGCAAGGGGAAAAAAAGCAAAAATGAACTACTGGGACCTCATCAAAATAAAAAGCTTCTGCACAGCAAAGGAAACAATCAGCAAAACTAAAAGGCAATCGACAGAATGGGAGAAGTTATTTGCAAATGACATATCAGATAAAGGGTTAGTATCCAAAATCTACAAAGAACTTATCAAACTCAACACCCAAAACACAAATAATCCAGTGAAGAAATGGGCAAAGGACATGAATAGACACTTCTCCAAAGAAGACATCCAGATGGCCAACCGACACATGAAAAAATGTTCAACATCACTCATCATCAGGGAAATACAAATCAAAACCACAATGAGATACCACCTTACACCTGTCAGAATGGCTAACATTAACAACTCAGGCAACAACAGATGTTGGCAAGGATGAGGAGAAAGAGAATCTCTTTTGCATTGTTGGTGGGAATGCAAGCTGGTGCAGCCACTCTGGAAAACAGTATGGAGGTTTCTCAAAAAACTAAAAATAGAACTACCCTACGACCCAGCAATTGCACTACTAGGCATTTACCCAAGGGATACGGGTATGCTGTTTTGAAGGGACACATGCACCCCCATGTTTATAGCAGCACTATCAACAATAGCCAAAGTATGGAAAGAGCCCAAATGTCCATTGATGGATGAATGGATAAAGAAAATATGGTATATATATATATATGTATATATATATATATACATATATATATATATATATACACACACACAATGGAGTATTACTCAGCAGTCAAAAAGAATGAAATCTTGCCATTTGCAACTATGTGGATGGAACTGGAGGGTATTATGATAAGTGAAATTAGTCAGAGAAAGACAAAAATCATATGACTTCACTCATATGAGGGCTTCAAGAGAAAACAGATGAACATAAGGGAAGGGAAACAAAAATAATATAAAAACAGGGAGGGGGACAAAACAAAAGAGACTCATAAATATAGAGAACAAACTGAGGGTTGCTGGAGGGGTTGTGGGAGGGGGGATGGGCTAAATGGGTAAGGGGCACTAAGGAATCTACTCCTAAAATCATTGCTTCACTATATACTAACTAATTTGGATGTAAATTTAAAAAAAATAAAAAATAAAATTAAATAAATAAATAAATAAACATTTACTGAATGCCTGCTCTGTGCCTGACCCTGTGTTGGGTACTATGAAAAAATCTGAAACTTCACTGGGATCCAGTGGAAGGAAGTAGGCAAATATGTTAGAGGGGCAGATAAAACACAAACATATCAAACTTAGCAATATGTAATTGCTAAAATAATATCACAAATTTCTAAAAAATTGTATTTCATAGTGGTAGTGGTAGTAGCAGCTTTGACAGGACAGAACTGGATTGTTCAGGATCCCATTTGAGACCAGAGCTGCTTAGGATGGAGCTTTGTACTGGGTAAAAACATCAACACAACATGGGGGGGGGGGGATGCATTCTCTTCCACCAAGGTAGGGGGTGGTATGGAATCAGAAGCAGGTAATCCTAGTATTACACTGAAAGACAACAAAACATTTGCCAGGCACACGAGGGGCTAAGGTCATTCCAAGCAGAAGAGAAAGTGTGAGCAAAGGCATGGAATCATGAGATGGTAGTCCAGTCTCTGGCCAAACATTTACAGAGCCTTGGTGCCAATTACAGAATGCTGCTTCCTGTGGAAAGACACAGTTTTAAAAAGATTCCCCTTGGGACTGACAAAATAAAGACAAGGTACTTGTTTTGGGTGGAAGACTTAGAAAAAGTTGCTCCTTCCTTTGAGCTAACTCAGCCCTGGGGCCAGGGCCCACAGCTTGGAAACAATGAAGTGAGTTTTTAATTCCCATTCACTCTGCAGGTCACAAATTGCAGAACTCTATCTGGAGGCCTGCATCATTCTTCATGTTTTTCAGTCCATCCCTCACTGGGAGTCTGCAATTGCCTTACTATTTCCTTTATTCCACCCATGTCTCTCGGCAATCCACCTGCTACAGAGTGCTGGATGATCTTCTGAGTACAAATTTGACCATACTCTCTTTCTCCGCTTCTTCTTTGACTATTGTAGTGGTTTTTAGACCTATGGTTAGACCCAACACTACCTTTTATGACAAATGTTGTGGCCAGGTGTTTGTAAACAATGCAGCAATTGTTTCCTTCCCTTCCTGTACTAGCCCCTCCCAAAAGATGGAATTTATTTTCCCATCCTTTGAATCTGGAAATTTCTGTGACTTGTTTTGTCAATGGAATGCAGGAAGAGTGACAATGTGACAGTTTTGAGTCTAGGCTGGCTCGACTGAAATCTCTTGCCTCTGCCATATGACCATGTCTGGGCTAGCCTATGGGAGGATGAGACACACATGGACCAAAGTGAGATAGTCCAGTTGTCTCAACCGAGACTCTAGACATGGAAGAAAGTCCAGTCAATATTGGCAAAGCCTACCGCCTGACCTCTGCACGTGTCTGCAGAATCATGAGGAAGTTCAGTCTAAATTATAAACTCACAGAGCTGGTGAGTTGGGTGGTGGTCGGGTGATGTTATGAAATTTTGGGGGTGGTTTATTATGCAGCAATAGCTAACTGATACAATTATCTTGAAATGAAATGCACATATGGTAAAACTTACACGCACATGTAATTTCAAAAATTTAATTAAATGTCCTAATTATCACCAAAAAGAACCAAAGGGCAATAATTTATAACAAAACAATACAAACTTGAATACATAAGTCTTCCTAGGAAAGACTACCAAAAGGGAATAACGAAGAGTAGCAAGAGGGTTGAATCAATACCTAGAACACTGAATGTATCAGCAATAATCCCAGATTGATACACACTATGTATTAGTGTTCCAAATGAGCAAATCAGCAGTTGGTAACATAGTTTTTCCAAGGAATTCTCTTGGTCAAGTTCCGAGCAAAATTTTAAAAAGCTTTCCCTTGGTTTACAGGGTAATTCTTTTCCGGAAAATCTGGTGTCTCTTAAAATAACAATAATTTCTTTGTTTATGTCTCAAATAGAGTAAGGGTCTATGATCACCTAATTATAAACATGACTTCAAGAATGTCCAGTAGGATTTGAGGAAACCACGTGCAACTGGGGGCAGTTCTTCGTTGGGTAGAACTGACTTGTACATTCAATGATGTCTAACAGTATTGGCTTCGATCCACTAAATGCCAGAGACTCTCAATTTTTGTAACAAGAAACTATCCTCACAATCTTTCAGAAATTCTTCCTAGGATGGCCTGCAGCCTCTGATGGAATCACTGCTCTGTTGAATAAAGTGTTAGATCCCATTGTTGTTGGACATACTGTGTTACATTACAGTACCCTGCATTAGTCTGTTTAGAGGCAACAAAAATGAAGCTCTTTGCACTCATTGGCCATCTTGGAATTCCTAGAAGCTAAGAAGTGGATGTGATATAGAAATGTAACACATTACAGTGAACACAGAAAAGCAAATGTTCTGTCTTCCTAGGAGAAGTGTTAGGGAGTTATACAATATTAATGACTGTGTAAATATATAAAATATGAAGTCAGCTCAGGGCAGTAACGTCAGGTGGGAGGAGAAGTCAAATGGCAAAAAAGGAAAAACCAATTTCTTTCTGAAATGAAATTGAAATTTAATTGAAATTTAACTTATTTTAAACAAGCTAATTAATTTAATTTAAGTTAAATTGAAATTACAATTAACTTATCTATTGTAACTCAACCATGCGGGTTGACTAACGGATAGATGTCTTATGATTTGATTTAGCTTTAAATAAGTAGAAAAATTAACATAATTCATCCTGAAAATAATTTTGAAATAATAATTTTGAGAAAACTGACATCTGAAGTAACATTTGTTGTTTGTGAGAATAAAAAGTTTATTTAAAGGTTGAGGGCAGAGTTGGGTGCTAAGAATGGCTTATTGAAATCAAGGCTCTAGAGTAATCTGCATAACAATTACACTAATCATTTTCCTACCAGAAAAAATTGATGATGTGTAGACTTTCCTGACCACATGGTGAGTCAGGGGAACAAGGAACCAAATTCATGATTCCCAGTCCCAGACTAACATGTCATTATTCAAGAAGACCTACATCTACCACTCATGGGAGGTTAGCCCAAAGCTCACAATCTAGGTCGGTGGGTGAAGTGTTTCAATTTACAGGATGAAATGATGGGCACGGACCTGGTAAATTGTACTTGCAATTATTTCCTTAATTATAACTGCAGGGTAATTTCCGTAGATAGGGTGCATAATATAGGAAGATTTTTTTTCCCTTCACATTAAGGAGTAGGGCGATTGAAGGTCTCTCATCTTTGCTGTAAGGTGTTGCTGAGATATCTAATATCCCTTAAATACAGCACTTAATGATTTTACGTAGTTTACAACTTCTTCACATGACAACCCCAAAAAATGATGAATTCTGAAAAGAACATCAATTAAACTGGTTTTGCAGTGTCCTGTGGACAAAAGCAAGCTTTCTTACCACACCTTCCTCTTTTTAATCTGTGGTTTTGGTCTTCTATATAACACCACGAAATAGGTTTTCCTGCTGGTTTGTGTCCTGTAAAAACGTGTTTTTTGCTCTTTTGTTTTTCTCCCCATTTACTTGATCAGTGTGAAAAACTATCTTCCTCTGGCCTCAGATCACACTCTATGACCATCAAGTTTAGGTAAAGCAGATCCTGGAAACACATTTTATTGATTTCTTAAGGATATAGTGATGCAAGCGTCTGAAAAAGGAACAAACAAACAAACAAACCCCAAACCAAAAAAACCCTACAAAATAGGAATAAAAACCCAAACCGGAACGCAATGTTGCAGCTAATGACAACAAAGAACAATAAAGTGAAAGAACAGAGCTGGGCACAATGGGAAGAAATGAAATGAAAGACAGTTCAGTAAAAACAAAGACCATATAACTGAGGAAAAGAGGGGGCAGGACGGATGTCCTCAGGGAAAAAAGGCAGGAAGCGACAAGAACAGTGAGAAAGATGCTCAGAGGAAGCAAAGAAAGGGACTTGGCAGGAGGAAGGATTTTGTCTCCCCTGTTCTCTTCTTCCTTTATTATTATTATTATTATTATTATTAATTACTACTACTATTATTATTTTCTTCTTAGCATCTCATTTGTGCTTCCAGTGGTGAAATACAGGAGAGAGAAGACAGGACTTCTGACTCTAGTACTGTGCACACTTTAAATGCTCCTTCTCCAATCAACCTGGCACCTAAAAATAGTCGATCAGAAGACATCCTGAATCTTATGTCTATACACACAAGTATTTTATCCTCCCTTGAAAAGACACATGCCAGTAATTGCTTTATTTCAGAAAACACTTTTGGCAATGCTGATTTTATATCCCTAAGTGCCCCCTAGTGACAAGGTCCAACTTCAAAATCTCTTTTGCAAGTAATTTTGTTCTAAATGTTTCCTTTTCCCAGTACAAATGTGGCCATCTCGGGGACAAAGCATCCAACTTATTATCAGTTTATTTTAATTAGGCAAGAGGAAAGTTTTTTGTCTAAGAAACTTTCTAAGGAAAGTATAATGTCTTCTTATAAGACATTATAACAGTGAGTTACTATTTTTCTCTATAAATTAATTTATTATTGAAGAAATCTATAGTCTCCTATTATAAGAGCAAGTTTCCTTCAGTTGTACCATTACAAAATAAACTATTTGGGAATGTGATCAGTCATATCCCCCTCTTCCTCTGTGAAGTTGTATTAAGACTCAAATCCTGACATAGTTTCTTTCCATTCATCTTGTGAAACAATAAAATAGCATAGACACAGACATGACACTCTACAATTCTTTCCAAGTTATAATTTCTTCTGATCACTTCTGATATTTCTAGGAACTTAGTATGGTAGGTAAAAGGCAAAATGTCGTAATCATAAAATTTAGGCTTGAATATTGAGTTAGTAACTTTTTATAGGATATGAGGTATGTTACATAATTTCTTGAAGTGTGAATGTTATATCTGTAAAATGGGAGTGATAATAAAAGACTGTTGTGGGGGATTAAATACGATATTACATGTTAAGCTCTTAACAACCTACTTGCATATATTTAGGGCTTAATAAATGTTAATCACTGTGATGATGCGCAGTTCAATGTTTGATGTAAGCCAATTCTGTGTATTTTCTTCTCTCTTTGAAAATATTTGATAGAATTAGGGACACCTGGGTGGCTCAGTCGGTTAAGCATCCCACTCTTGGTTTCGGCTCAGGTCATGATCTCACGGTTCATGAATTTGAGTCCCGTGTCGGGCTCCACGCTGACAGCAAGGAGCCTGCCTGGGATTCTCTCTCTCTGCCCCTCCTCTGCTTTCTCTGTCTCTCAAAATAAATAAACACTTAAAATTTTTTAAAAAGTATTTGGTAGGATCAGTCTCAGTACTCTGAAGCAGAGTCATCAAGACCTTTAAACAGACTGTGGACCATATTTACTTCCAATCTAAGCTATTTTTAGATTCTCTTTGGAACCTAAGTGTTCAAGAACTTAACTAGAACATCCAACAAATCCAGTTGTGTTATACCATATTTAACAAATTGTCTGAATAAAACATGCAAATGGGAGATATTAAAACTTTTCTTATATCCATTTATCATTTACAGATTCTTAAACATACTCTCATTTTATTGAGGAAACTAAGGCACAAAGAGGTACATCAATTGGAGAAAAATGGTAAAAGGGACAGCTCTGGAGGGGAAGTATTGGAATCTTCTGGGGGGAGTGATTTTCCCAGATACACACTCCCATGCTCCTTTAGAGGCATAAGATGCTTAAGAATATGCAGCCCCAGAGGCGCTATTATTGATGGACATGTGTTGAATTCCTCAGCCACTTCTGGAATGGAAATAAGGTTAGTAACCGATCTTGATTAAGAACTTCAGTCAATTATGCTTATATTTATTTATATTTCTATAGCTACATAAGAGAAATTGCTTGTAATTCTTGCTTTAGAATTTTTAGCTTCAAATTCTCCTGGTTTTCCTCACTTGTACTCCCTATACTACCCTAGTCCTATTTCTGTCACCTATTTACAGACCTAGTTAAAAGGAAAACTGATTAGCATGAAGTTAAAAGGATCAGTGTGCAATTGGAATTTTCTCTCTGATGTAATCAGAATAATAGACTTTAGCCAGTGCCCTCAAGAGAATGAGGTTAGCTGCTCTAGGCTTTATTAATTTTTCTTATTTTTTTTGGCCAGGATCAAATATTCATTGATGAATCTATTTTCAGAGATCTCTAAACCTTACACCTCAGGCACAGGGAGGGTATGTTATATTCACAGAACTCAATTTCAATGAATTTGGGGCAAGTAAGTACTTTCTGTGTTCTGAAAACCTCTAGCAATACACGGATCGTGAACTGAGTTTAAAGTAGTATCCCCTGCCATATAAATTTTTATTGTCATTCTCTTTGGCCTGTTTTATCATTTAATTTTCATTCACTTGATTTCAGTTATGGTTGAAATCCAAAGATCTGTAGTTCTCTGTCCTCACAGTGTCCCAGTGTGTCACATAAACAGTGGTAACAATTGTTTCTAAAAACTATTTCCCATCTCCAGGTGCAGGTCTGTTCTTTTGTACTAAAATTTGTTACCCCCCTCCCCCCTTTTCAGATTCAAGTAATTTATGTGATTTACTTCTGAGTCTTCTTGGGATTGCTGCAATTTTAGAAGTTAGTTCTGCTCAACATACAAAGGTTCACGGAACAGCCTAATCTCACTGATCTGGACCGAGTCAGACCAGCAAAGCCAAGTTGTCTGAGCAACTTCAGGGCTGGTGACCAGACACTGGTGAATGAGCAGGACTCCTGAGTAGGCAGACTTGTCATGACAATATCAAGCATGGCCTGAAAGTAGGTGAGAGGGCACAGAATGTTTTCAATACTCCAGTCTACACGAGTGTGTGTGTGTGTGTGTGTGTGTGTGTGTATTCCCATTTATTCCATGGAGTTCACCTCAACCTCTTAAATCTTAAAATTTCAAGTCCAATATAAACATTCCATACCTTGGTATCAAAGTCACAGTGAGAAGCGGATTTTAGTTTCTTGCATCCCAATGGGAGTCCTTGACAATATGTTACCTCTGGACTTAGGTATTTCCTTCAATTATGTCATGAAATGGCTGTCTCTTGCTAAAGAGTACTTTGGGCATCAGAGAATATGTGAAGGAAATACATCTTTTAATGTGGGTGCCCTCTCACAAGGAAGGCACAGGCCTCTTGCATTTAAGCATGACCTTGCCTTGGAGAGATGATGGAACCTTGGCAGATTCACATGACCTTCTTGAGATACTACTCCTCAGTAGCTGGCTATTTCTTTGATTTAATCACATACTTGATTTGCCCCAAAGATGATGCTGGTTTAAAAAAGAAAAGTATATAATTTTTTATTTAGTAAATACATAATACTTGTAATGTAGTTGACATTCCATAAATTATACTTAGATGAAAAAATGAATGAATGAATGATTCTTTGTGCACTACCAATTGTGTGTATATATTTTCGTGTTTAATCCATTTGCTCAAAGCACAGTATTATAGAGGCCACAGCTTAGGTTCTATTTCCATATAGGCCTTTTGTTTTGCTTTGTTCTATGATGATCAGCTCTGCTTCTATGTGGTCTTGTGCCCATATCCTATTAAATGTAAAAGCGGTCCTATAAAAGTGTGTGGACTTTTGAAAAAAACCATCATTCCTGCAAAATCTAAATCAGGATAACACATCTATACATCTATTTATTTTGGGAGTTACTAATCCCATAAAGCTAGGAGAGTCAGAAGCAGAAATAATCGAAATTCAACTGTGGGTAGAGGCATCTAGGTTTTTGAGATGTACTTTTGGCTACTTACAACTAAAACCATGTTTAAAGTAGAACTGAAAAACGTGGAAGATGAATGAGGTCAAAGTTCACATTTGTAATATTGAAGATGAACTTCTCAACCTGCACCACGTCTGTGAAAAGGAATATAGGGACCAGCAGAACTCATGAAGGGCACTCACTAAGAAGTGTTGGTTATAAGACCAGATACTAAGTCATACACGCCATTGAGAATGTAAACAAATGGAAGTAAAACGCTTTGATATTCACTGTGAGAATAATACAATGTATTAATGGTTTTGAATTCCACTTGTATTATTTATTATTCTTTTAGTCCCTCTTTGTAGTTTAGAAAAAAGTAGAGGGCAAACAGTCTCAAAGAGAATTAGGTTAAGACTAGGACCAAAATAGAACCAAAGCTGTTGCTAGTTTTTACTCAGGTTTTTCCTTACAGGATGGGAAACCTATATAAGATAAACTTGAAGTGATTGGAAAGGAGATTTTAGAAGAGAGAAAGAAAAAACGCTTCATAGTTCATTCATTCATTCAACGAGAATTTTGAGGCCTACTATGTGCTAGAACTATGCTAGTTGCTGGAAGTTCAGGAATGAAAATAGTCTGATCGGGAAGAGATGTTAAACATAATTACTCAAATAAGTATATAATTACAATTGTGGTAACTGATATAATGAGTAAAGGGTGTTAAGTTAGCAAAGAGCAGGGAGAGCAAATCTAGTCTGGAGGAGTTGGGAAGATTAGAGAATTTTCTGGAGGAAGTGATATTTAATCTGAACCCCAAGACAAAGCATGGAGTTGGGGGGAGATAGGTGGAATGAGGTGGGGAGAGAATCTCAGGGAATCCAGCAGGAGCCTCTGTGTTCAAGCTGCTGAGAGAAGCTCAGTACAATAGAAAGGTGAATGAGTCAGGTGATGGCAACAGGTAGTAGGGAGAGAGAAAGGTCAAGGGGGAAAAGGCACATGCAATCATGGAAAGAAATATTCAATTTTCCCCTGAAACATTTCAATCTATGGAGTGACACATTCAGATCTGCATTTGATAAAACTCATTCTGGCTCTGACAAGGGCAGTGGAATAGAGAGGAACCAAAGTGGATATGGGGAGAGTAGTTAGGGAGCTGTTTCTATGGCCAGTGAGAGATGGTGGTGGGTGGAGAAGTACAGAAAGAGAGAGCATGATAGACATTTTGGAGCTAAAATGGTGAAGACTTGATAACTAAATATGTGAGCTACAGAAGAGGGAAAGTGTAAGTCCCATGTTTCCAACAGGAGCAATTAGGTGACATTTACTGAGATGGAGAATGTTGGAGGAGGTGCAGGCTCGAGGGAGGCATAGTAATGGCACACCCATAGGCAGTTGGTTACATGGCTCTGAAGTTCTGAACATAGCACGTGGAGAGGAGAGGCTGGTCTATAGGGGTGGATGAAATCATTGGGGAAAGAGTGTAGACCACAAAGCAGAGTGGAGCTAGGGCTACCCTAAAAATCTATTGTGTACAATTCAGATGGGAGAAGACAGCTCCTTAAAGGGATAGAAAAGGAATAATCAGAGAGGGAGGCAGTTCAAGAAGGAAAGAGTAATAAGATGAAGACAGGTCAAGTCAGATGGACCACGAAGTGTCTTTTGAATTTAACGACACAGAGATCATTAGCAAGAGCAAGCCAGTGGAGTGGTTGCGACTGAAGTCAGATTGGTGTGAACAGGAAGTGAACGGGTGGGGTGTTATGTAGATAACTCTTCTGAGATGCTTGGCTCAGGGAAGAAACTTGTTTTTTGTTTTTTTTTTTTAAGGAGAAAATAGAGCATTGTGAATACTGACAGAAAGAAGCCATAGAGAGGAAGAGGTTGAATATCTAGGAGGAAAAGTGAGTAACCCATTCAGGGAGGTCCACGGGAGGGCGGAATAAATGGGACCCAGGGCACAGGTGCAACAACTCACCACTAATCCGCTCCCTTCACTGGAACAGAAAGGGAGGGGCGGAAGATGGGAAGAGAAGCAAACTGCTTTCCGGATTTGGTGTAGGTATTTGAGATGGTTCTCAGCGAATGGCTTCCGTTACACTCCCTGAAACATGCAGCAATGTCCTCCACTCAGGAGGAGAGGCGTGCCAGATGGAGTTTCGGGGATGAAATTTCAAACCAGAGGTAGTATGAGATGATTATTTCAGAGAACGATCTAGCTAGGGAATGAATTTTTGGAATGATCGAAGGGTCCTTTAACAACACTCAGTCAGAAATGTGAGTATCAGATATGAATCCTAAAAACATATTGTCCCCCCGCTTCTACTTGTCCCTCTTAAACATGTATTAAAAGCAATCCTTTTAAATGTACTTCTGTGCATACTTTGTAATTCTCCACAACTTAATAAATCTTTCCTCTTTGAAACAGCATGTTTGGAGCAGAAATTTCTTCAAACGGAAAACAGCTAATTGCAAAAAGTGGAAATTAATTGCAGAAAAGGTGTTCAATAAATTCCTTGCCAGGCCAGGAGGCTTGCCTTCATTCAGCCTCTCGCCAGCCTGTGCCCCTGGATCCATGCCTGCCCCTAGGTCCCTTCCTTGCTCTCTCATTCTCCAGCATCCAGCATAGTGCTGGGCTCACAGTAAGTATTCCATAATATTGGTATTTCTAATTGTATCTCTTATGCTACCATGAAGAGACCAGATCTTTAATGGCCCTTCAGTCTTGAGGCATAGGGTTGTGACAGGCTTTCTGCTTGTTTGTTTTTTTCTTTGTCAAAAACACTGAAACACCAACTGGGAAATCAAGGGAATCACTTGCAAGCACTTTCTCCCTCTGTTCCTCTCTCTCACACAGACAGAAACATATCTCTGTAGTTTAGGAAAGTTTTTGCTTTAAACATCAAGAGAAGAAAGGAGAACGTGTTAGGTTCTACTTAATATTTTGTCACAATTTATGTGTATGTGTAACGCTGACTCAGTTGTGGACTCTCTTTCAAGACTTTAATGTTGAAAAGGATCTGAGAGACCATTTGATCTCCCCTCCAGCCTGGACTGCACTCCATTTTATGGACGAAAAACTTACAATGGTTAAGAATATGGCCTGAGGATACAATTCTGTGAATTGGTGGCCGCAGTGGTCTATGGATAGGGCACAGAACTGACTCCCAGGAAGGAGAGGAGGGGTTTGCACGTTCACTTTTTTCTTTGCCCACAGACTCTATAGAGCATGGTGTTCTGCCTGCATGATTGCTTAATGTATGCTGGATAATTTGAATTTGTTGTTCAGGATCCCTTAGTAACCAAATGAGCACAGATTTTTACACTAATGGAGGTGGACAGGGCATCATCAGACTAAGATCTAAGTTTTAGTATAATTTCCCTGCCTTCAGTTAGGAATTAAAATATTACAGAGAAATGGGTGAAATAATGCCAGTGAGTATGGTAATAAATTTCTGACATGTGGTATGCAATCTGTGAGGACATTCCTTCACTTGGTCCTGTACTTTGGGGAGTAATGGGGTGGAAAATTAAGTTAAATAAGCTTTTATTATTCTGTGGTTCTGTTCAAAAGGCTACCATCAAATACTTCTAAAAACACACCTTCTGAAATGCAACTTCTGAAGTTCTTTCACAATTGAATTGTGAAAAAGCATTGTCTCCTTTCTGTTTTCCTTTTCCTTTCTTTTTGCCTTTGGTGGAATCAAATCTATGGTAACTTACTTTGGGTTGCATCAGAAATACACAGTTAGTACCATAAACCTCCCAGGCAAAACCTGAGAGCATGGGTTTAAATTAAACCAGCGAACATAACAAGGTAATACTTTTATTGTTTTCATTTATATCACCCTTTAACCTCAGATTTCTGTGCAGGGTTCTATGTCTTAGAGATTACGGATTATTTCTGTGGCTGCTAGGTTCTATACCTATAATTATATCATATTCAGTAATCAATTTCATTTATAACATGTCTAGAGATACATAATTTTCTTCTTTTCATATGAAGTAAATTTATCTACGATCATAAATGATATCTGACAGCTGAAAGCAGGACCTAGTATCCTTGGCTTTAGCCCAGGGATATAAGTCTATAATGTTTCTTCTCATTTCAACTGTCCTATTTCAGAGTATTATGATTTTAGCAACATATGCAAAAAGGAGCCCCTCTCTCCTTGAGCACTTGACAATGTAAGTTACTGAGTGTGTATGAATGTTATACAACTTGAAGTAATTGTAAAGGTCATTCAAGACAGATGTTCTCTTAGGATCAGTTGGTATAATCCTGTATTCCAGAGACACAGGGAAGGTGGAATGGGAGGAGTGTGAGGTTTGGGGTCCCACAGCCTCAAATCTGTATCCTAACTCCACACCTTCTACCTCTAGGGCTGTGGACAAGAAAAGTGATTCCCCTGAACATCGGGTTTCACATCTACAACACACCCAGTCACCTGAATAGCAGTGTTCTCAACATAGCATGCAAGGAGCACTTATAGGACAGCACATTTAAAAAAAATGTTTATTTTCAAGTGAGGGGGAGAGAGAGAGAGAGAGAGAGAGAGAGAGAGAGAGAGAGCAGGGGAGGGGCAGAGAGAGAGAGAGGGAGAGAATCCCAAACAGGCTCCACACTGTCAGGGCAGAGCCTGATGTAGTGCTCGATCTCAAGAACTGTGAGATCATGACCTGAGCCAAAATCATGAGTCAGATGCTTAACTGACTGAGCCATCTAGGTGCCCCTAGAATAGTGCATTTTTTATACTTGTGTCTTTAAACACTTCTCTCTGTTCATTATAGAATGGTCAACACATCCATTTAAACAAACAAGCAAACAAACAGGCAGACAATTCCCCTTCCCTCCCCAAACCCCAATTCTTAATATATTATCATTTTATAGAGGAATGGAGGTTTGGAGAGGTTAAACAACATGCCCAGGACCTACAAAAGGTCAAGGCTTGAGCCCCTTTATATCTGATTCCAGAGTCCAAAGTCTTATAGTGCTCAAGGGAGGGCAATGGAGCCAGAGTCAAGCACAAAGCCTCAGAAGGAAGGCTGATGGTGGGAAAATATGAAGTAGACCAAAATGTTGTCCATCTTTCCCTCATGTATCAGGCAATTAATCCAGAAGCAGATGGTAATTAGGCATCTGATGTGGGAAGGGCAGGGAATCAATCATACAACGTTCACGGTACGGTCCCTTGACTCATCCAGGAAGCCGGGAGGCTGAACAACTGAGGGACAATTAAATTCCAAACTGCTCAGCACTTCATGGCATTACTACAGATAAGTGAGAAACCACTGTGGATGGCAATCATCAGGAAAGCTTCATGGAATCCTGCCACCGAAGTGGTAAGGACTTGGGTCTTACCTAGGAGAACACACACGGCAGAGAGTGTTTTATGGTGTCGCATAAACATGCTGAAAACTTCATAGATTTTGGAATGCAAAGCCACAAGAAGTCTGGCATGAGTGGAAGGGAGGGCATGGGATGCCGATAGAACTTGGAAAGCCAGGCTCTGATCATGAAAACTTTGAGGGCCATTCTCAGGCAGTGAAAGAACATGACAAGGGCAGTTCTGTGTGACGCCCATAACTGAGGGGCAACCTGGGGGTTAGCAAAGTGGAGGTGGCCACAGTTGGGAAATCCAACTGGAAGAGAACAGCCATCCAGGGGAGGGGGAGAAAGGTGGACTATAGTGCAGGGGTGGAAACAGACAAGGGAGAGCCTTCATGTAGAAAGACAAAGAAGTAAACTTGGGATGCATTTTAATCGGAATGGCTGAAATCACTGTCTATTATTTCTATTTCTCTTATTTAAATGTTTCCAAACTTTCAGTCTTGGGGAGATAAATAGGTTGTCTGGTGAGTGCCTCAGAAGGTTTCTCTGGGTTGCCAGGCTATGCGCTGGACTTGGGGCCTCTGCTGCCCATTTCCCTCATCAGGAGAGGCAGCCTATAGATCCAAATTCCCACAAGACAGAAAAAAGGGGGTATTCCCCCTCTCTTGGTGCACAGGTCCACATGTATATGGCTGTGTCTTGGCCCAACTTTTCTCCAGGATGCTGGTGGAATGGGGCACATACATTATCCCCACCTCTGATGCCACTGGAGGCATCCAAGCCCTCAAACCAGCAAATAGGTAAATACATTTATATTTGTTAATTGTAATTTATATAGTTCTTTACACTTTAAAGAATATTTGAAATGGAAATGGAGACAACAAAGAAATAAACAAAATCAGAACAGAGGCCTGGATCTCAGAGGTAAAGCAAGTTTCCACAAATCACACAGCTAGGGTGTAATGGGCTTAGAACTCTAGTCCAGGGCATATTTTTCAAGTTCAGAATCCAAAACAAAACAAAAAGCTGCAATGATCAATAAAATTTACCCTCAACCATTTTGGACATAGGGCTAAAAATTGTAGCTAGTGGCTATCTATCAAAGAATTGTATATTAAATTAGATCATATGCCCATGGAACTTTCTAGTGGGCAACATGTTAGGCTCTCCCTGTGGTATATAGGTAAACTCTGTAATACACCCCTGTCAAGCTAGAATAGTGGAGTCCTGGCTTATAAATCCAGTTCTTTCACTTGGGGTGGTATTCATAATTTCTCATTCCATGAATTTGTGCAGCATATAACACTTAGCAAGACTGTGCAACAGCTAATTTTCAGAGCATGTTACACATGCTGAATCTACTGTTCATTTCAAAGCTCTTTCACACACAATATTAGCACGTTCATGAATAACTTGTTTATCCTTCTAATATTAACTGAACAATTGTTAAGTATATCTTTAGACTTTGCTCATTTAGCATTAAAAAAGTTAGCAAAAATAATCACACAGACTTCTGGGGAAGATGGTGGGGTAGGAGGACTCTAAAATCACATCACCCTATGGATACTGCTAGGTAACATTCGCATAGAAGCAAATGACACCATATACCTAAAACATGGTGGGGGAGAGGAGTAAAGAATGGGTTCACACTTAAGCAACTATCAACAATATAGACTGCTATATGCAGAAGATGTTATACACAAAACTAACGGTAATCACAAGTCAAAAACCAGTATTAGATATGCAAAGAGTAAAGAGAAAAGAATCCAACTATATCACTAAAGTCAGCAAACCATGAAAGACAGAAAGAGAAAAAAGGATCAGAGAAAAACTACAAAATAACCAAAAAAACAAGTAACACAATGGCAATAAGTACATATCTAGCAATAATTACTTTGAGGGGTACCTGGGTGGCTCAGTTGGTTAAGCATCTGACTCTTGATCTCAGCTCGGGTAATGATCTCATGGTTTGTGAGATCGGGCCCTGTGTTGGGCTGTGCACTGACAGTACAGAGCCTGCTTGGGATTCTTTCTCTCCCTCTCTCTGCCCCTTCCTGGCTTGTGCACAGGGGTATGCACACTCCCTCTCTCTTTTTCAAAATAAATAAATAAATAAATAAATAAATAAATAAATAAATGGATTACATGCTCCAGTCAAAAGACAAAGGGTGGAAGAGTGGATAAAAAAAAAACAAGACCTACCTATATGCTGCCTACAAGAGACTTATTTTAGACCTAAATACACCTATGTGTAAATGGATGTCAAAAGAAAGCAATACCTATATTGGACAAAATACACTTTAAAACAAAGACTGTAACGAGAGACAAAGAAGGACACTATATAATTATAAAAAGACAATCTAACAAGAAGATATAACAATTATAAATATTTATGCACTGACATGGGAGTACCTAAATACACAAAACAGTTAATAACAAACATAAAGGAACTAATCAATAACAATACATTAATAGTAGGGGATTTTAACACCCTACTTACATTGATGAACAGATCATCCAAACACAAAATCACAAGGAAACAGTAGCTTTGAGTGACACATTGGACCAGATGGACTGAACAGATATTTCAGAACACTCCATCCTAAAACAGCAGAATACACACTCTTTTCAAATGCACATCGAACAATCTCCAGATGAACCTCATATTAGGCCACAAAACAAGCCTCAAAAAATTAAAAAAGATTGAAGTTATACCATGCATCTTTTCTAATTACAATGCTATGAGACTAGAAATCAATCACAAGAAAAAACCTGAAAAGACCACAAATACATGGAAGTTAAATAACATGCTACAAAACAATGAATGGGTCAATCAAGAGATCAAAGAAATCCAAAAGTACATGTAAGGAAATGAAAGTGAAAACACAATTGCTCAAAACCACTGAGATACAGCAAAAGTAGTTCTAAGAGGGAAGTTTATAGCAATACAGACTTACCTCGAGAAGCAAGAAAAAATATCAAATAAACAACTTAACCTTACACCTAAAGGAGCTAGAAAAAGGACAACAAACAAAACCCAAAACCAGCATTAGGAAAGAAATAATAAAGATTAAAGCAGAAATAAATGATATAGAAACTAAAAAAACAATAGAACAGATCAATGAAAGCAGAAACTGAGTTTTTTAAAAGATTAACAAAATTGATAAACCTCTAGCCAGACTCATTAAAAAAAGAATGGACTCAAATAAACAAAAGTATAAATGAAAGCAGAGAAATAATAACCAACACCACAGAAATACAAATAACTGTAAGAGAATATTATGAAAAACTATATACTAACAAATTGGACAACCAAGAAGAAATGGTTAAATTCCTAGAAACATATAGTCTACTAAAACTGAAGCAGGAAGAAATAGAAAATTTGAACATACTGATTATCAGCAAGGAGACTGAATAAGGAATCAAAAAACTCTTATGAAACAAAGAAGAGTTAATATCTATTCTCAAACTATTCCAAAAACTAGGAGAAGAAGAAGGAGGAGGAGGAGGAGGAGGAGGAGAAGAAGAAGAAGAAGAAAAACTCTTAAATTCGTTCTATGAAGCCAGTATTACCCTGATACCAAAATCAGAAAAAGACACACACACACACACACACACACACACACACACACACAAGAAAGTACAGGCTCGTATCTCTAATGAACATATGTGCAAAAATCCTCAACAAAATACTAGCAAACCAAATCCAACAATACATTGAAAAAAAAATCACTCACCACCATCAAATGGGATTTATTCCTAGGATGCAAGGGTGGTTCAATATTCACAAATCACTCAACGTTATACATCATAAGAGAAAGGATAAAAACCATACGATCATTTCAATAGATGCAGAAAAAGTATTTGACAAAGTACAACATCTATTCATGATAAAAGCCCTCAACAAAGTAGGTTGAGAGGGAGCACAGCTCAACATAATAAAGGCCATATATAAAAAACCCAATGCAAACGCCATACTCAATGGGGAAAAACAGAACTTTCCCCTAAGGTCAGGAACAAGACAAAAATGTCTACTCTCACCACTTTTATTCAACATAGTACTGGAAGTCCTAACCACAGTGATCAGACAACAAAAATAAATGAAAGGCATCCAAACTGGTGAGGAAGGAGTAAAACTCTCACTATTTGCAGATGACATGATACTATATATAGAAAACCCTAAAGATTCCACCAAAAAAACTGTTTGAACTGATAAATGAATTCAGTAAAGCCACAGGATACAAAACGGGTACATAAATCTGTTGCATTTCTATACCCTAATAATGAGGCAGCAGAGAGAGAAAACAATCTCATTTACAACTGCACCAACATAATAAAATTCCTAGGAATAAACCTAACCAAAAAGGTGAAATGCCTGTACTCTGAAAACTATAAAATGCCGATGAAAGAAATTGAAGATGACACAAAGAAATGGAAAGACATTCCATGCTCATGGATTGGGAGAACAAATATTATTAACATATCTAAACTACCCAAAACAATCTACACATTTAATGGATCCTTATCAAAATACCAATAGAATTTTTCACAGAACTAGAATGGACAATCCTAAAATTCATATGGAACCACAAAAGACTCTAAGTAGCCCAAGCAGTTTTGAAAAAGAAAAACAAAGTTGGAGGTATCACAATTCCAGACTTCAAGTTATATTACAAAGCTGTAGTGATCAAAACAGCATGGTACTGGCACAAAAATAGACACATAGGTCAACGGAACAGAATAGAAAACTCAGAAACAAACCTACGATTATATGGTCAATTAATCTTCAACAAAGCAGGAAATAATATCCAATGGGAAAAAGATAATCTCTTCAACAAATGTTGTTGGAAAAACTGGACAGCTACATGCAAAGAAAAAGAAACTGGAACACTTTCTTACACCATACAGAAAAATAAATCCAAAATGGATGAAAGATCTAAATGTGTGAGACCTGAAACCATAAAAATCCTAGAAAAGAGAATAGGCAGTAATGTCTGGGATATCGGCTGTAGCAACATTTTTCTAGATATGTGTCCTGAGGCAATGGAGATAAAAGCAAAAATAAACTATTGGGACTGCATCAAAATAAAAAGCTTCTGCACAGCAAAGGAAACAATTAACAAAACTAAGAGACAACCTACTGAATGGGAGAAGATATTTGCAAGTGACATATTGATAAAGGGTTAGAATGTAAAATGTATAAAGAACATACATGGTGGCACCTGGGTGGCTCAGTTAGTTAGGTGTCCAACTCTGGATTTCAGCTCAGGTCATGATCTCATGGTTTGTGCGATCAGGTCCTGTGTTGGGCTCTACACTGACAGCGAGGAGCCTGCTTGGGATTCTCTCTCTCCCTCTCTCTCTGCCCCTCTCCCGCTTTAATGCTCTCTCTCTCTCTCTCTCTCTCTCTCTCTTTCAAAATAAATAAACTTGAAAAAAAAGAACATATACAACTCAACGCCACCAAAATCAAATAATCCAATTAAAAAATGGGCAGAAGACATGAACAGACATTTCTCCAAAGACATCCAGATGGCCAAAAGACACATGAAAAGATGCTCAACATCACTCATCACTGGGGAAATGCAAATAAAAACTACAGTGTGCTATCACCTCACCCCTGTCAGAATGGCTAAAATCAAAAACACAAAAATCAACTGGTGCTGGTGAGGATGTGGAGAAAAAGGAACATTTATGCACTGCTGGTGGGAATGCAAACTGGTGCTGATGCAGAAAACACTAAAAGTTTTTTAGTGTTTAAAAAACTTTTAAAAGAAAGTTAAAAATAGAACCACCTTACAATCCAGTAATTGCACTACCGGGTATTTGCGCCCCCCCCCCCCCAACACAAAAACACCAACTAAAAGGAATACATGCACTCCTATGTTTATTGCAGCATTATTCACAGTAGCCAAAGTAAGGAAGCAGTCCAAGTGTCCATTGATAGATGAATGGATAAAGAAGATGTGGTATATATATATATATATATATATATATATATATATATATATATTGGAATATTATTCAGCCATAAAGAAGAATAAAATTTTGCCATTTGCAACAACGTGGATAGAGCTAGAGAGTATTATGCTAAGTCAAATATGTCAGCCAGAGAAAAACAAATATCATATGGCTTCACTAATATGTGGAATTTAAAAAACAAACAAAAATAAGCAAAGGAGAGTGAGAGCGAGAGAGAGAGAGAGGCCAAGAAACAGACTCTTAAGAGTAAGCTGATGGTTACAGGAGGGCGGAGGGTGGGGGAGTGGGCGAAATACGTGATGGGGATTGAGGACTCCACTTGTGATGAGCACTGGGTAATGCATAGAACTGTTGAATCACTATCTGGTATGACATTGTATGTTAACTATATCAGAATTTTAAAAAGTAATAAATAATAGTCACACAAGAAAATCGTAGCTTTAGCTTCCAGTTGTGGATATATGACATGAAATTTAAATACACTTATAAGAATCTGAGCATATTTCACTCTTCTAACAATCACTAAAGATAGAACTCAAGAAAAGACTCTGTTTAAAAAGAATTAGCAGAATTTTACTCAAGGCTCTGTGCAATTAATATCATTATTCAGAATCTCCCTGGTTGCTCCTCTTTTTTTGTATATATTAGCAGCAAGTGTTGTTTAATATTTAACTCATTATATACATTTTATTATAGTCACTAGCACTGAAGACTAAAGATTGAATTTTAAAGTTTTAATTACCTAGTTGATTTGTTTATTCTTTGAAAATTAATCTCCTGGCACGGTGCCTTTCAAATAATAGCCATGTAGTAGATGTCAGCTAATATGAATTTAATAAATTGGTTGTTGACTCTTGCTTTTATGAGCACACCTTTGGTAATGTCATTCTCTTGGAAAAGTTGATGAAACAAAATTTTAAGCTCACCTGTGTATGTAAAATTTAAAAAAGTATGACTGTGGCTAAGTAGTATCATAAATACAATATGTGAGTGCAGCCAATATTAAATAGTAGGATTCAAGCACTCTGCTACCAGGCCATCATTCACAAGCTGGCAAGAACATGTGCATTTCATTAAAGTCAATGGAGTGTACCCGTTCATCCTGGCATTATTCATAATCGAAACATTTCAATTGTAGTTAACGCACACAAAAAACTGATTTAAAAGTCAAATAAGGAAATTAGTTCTATGTTCCCCTGTTCCAATTCCACAGTGACATCAACTAGCTAACTTTAGCCTTAGGAGGTATGAAAAAAATATCTAATACAATGAATGGAAAACCTAAAGAATCATAGATCTGTTGAAACTAATGTTTTTGCAACCAATTCAACAAAAACCTATTTAGTATTACAAAAGAACCCTCAAACTACTCTATTACAAAACCACCAACCTCATCCATAGACTAACTTCTAGATTTCCAAAACGGTGAATCACGATCTAGAGGATTTATGTAAGAAATGCAGCCCATTTCTGGAAAAAAAATTGAATTGAACTGTGATTAATTGAAAAATATTTTCTATACAACACCCAGTGCTCATCCCAACAGGTGTCCTCCTCAATACCTGGGTGTTGTATGGAAACCAATTTGACAATAAATTTCATATTAAAAAAATATTTTCTGCAAACACATTATAAAGACCAGGGGAATTTTGTCTTATTTTAAATCTCTTGGATTTCCCAATCATAATCAACATGATTAACAGCACATTGTAGACATTCTCTTCACCTTTATTTCTGTGATCCTCTTCTTTCTTGCTTTTTTAAGTTTTCACCATTTAAATATATCTTCCTTTTTTCCATGAAAAAAAAAATTCTCCATCAATTCCCACTGTGTGTGTCACCAAGGACTCTGTCCTTCATCCCTTATTGTTTTATCTTTACATCCAGTCATTTGTCTCCCGCCGATGAAATGCACTGTTCTTGAATATTTGCGTCCGTGTGAGCTTCTGCCAAAACTCGTGTGCTTTGTTGTCATCTGCAGATATCCAACTAGACCCCAACACTCAACAACAGCAACAACAAAAAGGTACTGAAAGTCTTTGACTTTCCTGAAAAAACATTTTTGTAACCATTGCATTCTGGCTCTTCTGCAAGCTCACCATCCTGAGCTTTTTATTTTATTTGTTTTTAGTCATTCTGATACCTTTCTTTCAAAGGGTTCCAGTCTCTTCAGTACGGGGAGACATGGTTTTTATTTTCCCAAGTTTATATGATCACCAGAGAGGGAGTTGTTTGTATGTCTATGCAGGCACTGTGCACCCTTGGGAGAGGGCCAGAGGATTGCTTATCTGAGAAGAGGAAAGGCTAATGATGGGGCACATGGCTACTGATGGGGGCACAGAGGCAGGGAGAGGATTCTGACTTTGATCCTGCACCCAGCTCATTCATCTGCTTGCCTAGAGCTGTGGTGACAGCTTCCAGCCACACCCTTGCCTCTCTTGAAGACTCTGTGTGAAAGGATACACACTAGCATATTTTGTCCATACTTCCTAATGGCTGGAAATAACTTTGAATCACAGAGAGAGTCATGTAGGGGCTCTTATTCCCTAACAGACTTGGATGGTCTTGAAAATTGATTGTCAGCAAAGGAGGTCAGCAAACCTGAAAAAAATACCTGACCAATTGGTAGAGATTTCTGTACAATGATTCTTGGTTTCATGTCTTCCTGTTCTTTATCCCCCTTCATAATTTACACAAACTCTTTCAAACTCTTTTTAGTGGAATTTCCTGCTTCTGGTTTCTCTCCGTTCAGTCCACATCACCTGCCTGAGAATAATCTATAAATTGTTGGTGTACATGAGGTCTGCTGTCCCTCACATGGTCTCATCCTAAATCCTAGACATTATTTCAAGGCTTTGCCTCAACCCAACCATCTGACTCCTGGCCTTCTTCTTACTTCTTCAGTATGTTCATGCACTGGGACCTCATGTCCTACAGGTGGCTTCTAAATCCAAACCCGCGTGGTTAGCAACCCCCCTCTGCTTCACACTTCCATGGAGCTCTTGTCTTGACAATTCTGTTCAATGAACACCAGTGAATGGCTCCAGTCATCCCAGGACATGTGCTATCAGTCATGACTTATACATAAATATGAACTACTCTTCAGGGACTCTAGGACAAAATATTAATTAATATCCCTTATTCTAGCTATAAGCACCCTGTACGTATTTTGTGAGAAATGTGTTCTGAAAAGTAGGACAGTCTTCGTCAACTTAACTCTTGACCATAGTGAATAAGACCCTTCGGTGATCTTGCTTTCTCTCCTACCTCACCTTACGTCATCTCTCTCCTCTGCTCACTACGCCCTACGACCCTCATCTGGATCACACCAGCTCTTAACTGTTTAAGGCTTTCGCCTGTCCTGCTTCGGCACCGACTGCTCTTCTCCATCTGTTATATGGCCCTCTCAGCCCAAGTCTCTGATTAGACGTCACCTGCTGAGGCAGGCATCCCTAAAAGACATCATCCCTGTTACTCTCTTTCATAGTGTTCTGTAATATCCTGCAGAGCATCTAACAAAATCTAAATGATACCTTTGTCTGCTTGACTGACTCCTCTCATTTAGATAGTAAGCCCCTAGAGGTCAGTACCTGGTCTGTTTGCTCACCATGGCATAACCAGTGCCTAGCACCAGTATGGATCAATAAATATTAATCAAAGGAATAAAATATTATCAGAGCTTTAGAGCATCACCTTAGTAAAGGTGAAGAGAATTTTACACATATATATTGCCTGTATATTTAAGATATTAAAAACTGTATTTAAATCAACGGATCCAACAAATGATATTATTAGGACAGTCTGATAATTTGCTCTCATCCTCTTGCTGCAGAGATGAGGCTACAAAATAGAAATAGCATGGTCTGGCTCCCTGGAATTGAAGTCATTGCTCAAGGACAGTGAATAATGCTATAAAATCACTTCCACTATAAAGATCATTATCTAAAGTCATTATCATACATAGGGCATTCAAACTTCACATTGAGCTTTCTTTCCTAGTACTTCAATCTTGACAATTCACGAAACACCCAAATTTACTTTCTGTTTCTCAGAAAGAGAGGATAAATCAAGGAGACACTTGAAAATTAACAAGTAATCACAAACTTATAAAAGTGCAGAGACAGCCCTGTGTTTCAGTCATTATAAACATGCCTCTTTATCTGCCTGCAAACTGTCCTTATTATTCTTCTCAATTTAAAAAGCTGCTATCACCACTTTTTGAGTCATAGCCAGAATATCTTCCCAACTTCAGGGTAAATAAAGGTTTCTTAGGACACTAAAAAGCATTAACCATAGATGAAAAAAGTTTATTTTTCTTTGTCAAATTTTAAAATTTAAGTTCACAAAAGGTAATTTATGTTTTTAGAAATTTTTTTAAAATGTTTGTTTATTTTTGAGAAAGAGAGAAAGACAGAGCATCAGTGGGGAAGGGGCAGAGAGAGGGAGACACAGAATCGGAAGCAGGCTCCAGGCTCTGAGCTGTCAGCACAGAGCCCGACGTGGGGCTTGAACTCATGAACTGTGAGATCATGACCTGAGCTGAAGTTGGACGCTTAACTGACTGAGCCACCCAGGTGCCCCAATTTATGTTTTTTAAAGATTTTATTTTTTCAAGGGATGTTTACATCCAATGTGGGGCTTGAACTTACAACCCTGAGATCAAGAGTCGCATGCTGTACCGACTCAGCCAGCCAGGTTCCCCAAAAGGCACTTTAAATAAAATAAACAGGTAAACCACAAACTGGGAAACTATTTACAATACATGTATCTAACAAAGGACGTATATCCAGAATATATGAAGAACTGCCATCAACAACAGACAAGTGATCGGGCAAAAATGAGAAAAAACTTGAACAGACAGATCACCAAAGAAGATACAAAGGTTCAAAGTACATAAAAAGGTGATCAGCATAGGGGCACCTGGGTGGCTCAGTCGGTTGAGCGTCCGACTTCGGCTCAGGTCATGATCTCACAGCTCATGAGTTTGAGCCCCGCGTCGGGCTCTGTGCTGCCAGCTCAGAGCCTGGAGCCTGCTTTGGATTTTGTGTCTCCCTGTCTCTCTGCTCCTCCCCCATTCATGCTCTGTCTCTGTCTCTCAAAAATAAATAAAAGTTAAAAAAATTAAAAAAAAAAAGATGATCAACATCATTAGCCATCAATGGTATGTAAATTAAAGTCACTAGAGATACCATTTCATACTGGCTATTGGTGACGATAAAGAGCAGCTGGAACTTTCAACATTGCTGGGGAAGTGATATTTACTTACAAAGTTAAACATTTACCTTATGATCTAGCAATTCTACTCCTTGGTCTTTATGCAACCGGAATGAAAACAGACATTTGCCAACAGATTTGTAGTAGAACTTCCAAAGCAATCTTATTCATAATTATCCCAAACTAGAAGCAACTCAACTGTCAAACAGAGGATGATAAATAAATAATTTGTAGTTCAGTCATCCAATGGAATATTACTCAATAATAAAAAAGGAATGAAGTACTGGGGCGCCTAGGTGGCTCAGGCGGTTAAGCGTCCAACTTCGGCTCAGGTCATGATCTCGCAGTTTCTGAGTTCGAGCCCCGCGTTGGGCTCTGTGCTGACAGCTCAGAGACTGGAGCCTGCCTCAGATTCTGTGTCTCCCCCTCTCTCTACCCCTCCCATTCTCATGCTCTGTCTCTCTCTGCCTCTCAATAACAAACATTGAGAATTTTAAAAAAGAGGAATGAAGTACCGATACATGTTAACAATCTCAGAAATGTTAGGGTAAGTGAAGGGAGCATTTACAAAGCCTATGTTGTCCGATTCCTTTCAGATGCGTCTAAGAATGGGCCCAACTAACCTACGGTGATAGAAATAAGAAGGTAGTTGCTTGGAAAGTACACAGGAGATGAGAGGGTGAGAGGGAGATGGTGGGGTCTTGGATTGGAATTGACTCGAGAGGGCCATGAGGCAAATCTTTAGGGTATGAGATTTAATATCTTATTCTGACCATTATACAGGGTGTAAACAATTGTCAAAACTCATTGGATTGAAATTTTAAGATTTGTTCATTTTATTGCATAGAAAGTGTACCTCAATTCAAAAAATTGATGGGCTCTATTATTAAGCAAATCTCTAATGTTAAGTCATTCAGAATATTTCTCTACTTTCTAGCCATGAGAAGTATTTTAAAAATTCTTGTTCTACTGAATTTAATATACTTGGTTTACAAGGTGTGATGGAAACATTAATTTATCCCATTTCATTAAATTAAGCCTCTATTTCTTATGACGTTCAAAACATAAAGATAAAAAACATTGCTCAAAGGGAAAGAAAACGCTGAAAAACAACTACAAAAAACCCCTGCTCTGAATCAGGATCGGTTCAAAGATGAATGTCATTGCTTCAGTACACCAGCAAGTGGAGTAGTTACACTTTGGGAAGAATTTCATCTTCCTAACCCCTGAATTATTCTACAGGGCACTTTAACCAGACCAAAAATTGACTTTTGGGTGTAGCCACAATGGAAATGACGGATCATTTTAATGCAAGAGAAAAAGATTGGAAACCTTGACCCTCTAGATTACTTTGCACCTCAATGAGAAGGGGAAAAAAAAAACACTTGCAGATCAGCTTATTAAAATACTATGTTCGTGTAATTCAGGTACCAGGAAAATATTTAAAAGAACGACTAAATTAACTGTGGGATGCCACTTTTTCTTTGTTAATTATTTCCATACAAGAACAATAACGTACAGCCTTTCTCCTACCAAAAAAAAGACCCCCAACAACTCCACCGTTTATTTTTAGAGATGTGGGAATAACAGTGTCAGTTTGTGCAGAATTTGCAAGCTCTTTGAATACTAGAGTCTGTCTGAGAGTGGGTAAGGCTGGCATAGACACTTTTTTTTTTTTAATCCTGAAGCATAAGGGCTTTTCAGTTGAGATGGTTAGGCCATGAATCTGAAGGTTTACGCTGCATTTTTAAAAATATCACCATGTTCATCAATTCTTATAAGATTTGTAAGGCTTAATTCTCACATAAGCTCAGGAAAGCTGTAGAAAAGTCCGTAACTATCCCTTCCGACCAGCTTCTGTAATCCTGGGTTTACAGACAGGAATGTTCTGGCTGATGATGGGAAGCGTGTCCCTGGGTGTGCACAAAGGCAGGGCCTCCAGCTAGGGGCACTGACAATGTGGGTAACTATCCCCTTCACGCTCTAACCTTAATAATAATCCAACCTTGATTCTAACACCATACTACCTCTTCTCAGTTCTCCTCATTCCCCAGCGAAGCTAAGTGCAGAGGAACCAGCACTGTGTGCTCCAGAAAATGCCCCGAGCCATGCCCAGTGTGGGGCTGGAGTCCCCACTAGGACAGAAGCCACATCTCTGCAATCTGGAGTGCTCACGAGTAGGAGATGTGCTTCCTCTCCTTGGAGCTGAGTGAGCACAAGGACACGGAGAACGCATAAACAATAGTCCCTTCTGGGAACTGTGTCTAGGAGAAAGCATCCACAAAATGCAAAAATCGAGGCGTGAGCACGGCTTTTGTGGATTGACTCTCTTCAGGGGTGCCTCAGTGATGACCAGGCACTACGAAGACCACGACTACTCTTCCTTTAAAATCACACACCACAGCAGCTTTTCCACAAAGGTGGCCCCTTTGCTCCGGTAGAGAGTATACTATCAATATGTTAAAAGGTATTACCCTCAAATGTGTGTATCTTTTTGCTCAGACATAAACCCTGCCTGAAGATTTTCTTCATGAAAATCCAAGGAACATTTCTCAGTTCAATGACCCTAAGCAATGATTTTGAATTACTTCCACTCATGAAAGAGAAGGAATGCATTTTTTCTCCCCAGGATCTATAAATGGAGGCTGAAGGGAGTATAGGATCCAGAGTAAGAAGATTCAAGTTTTAGACTCTGCCTTGAACATTCTATCAAGGTCCCCAAGTCTGTGATGGTGCAATCTGGACTATATTCTCGCTTGCAGGGATTCACGGGATTGTCTCACAGTGAACATCATTGCACTATGCAGCAAAGGATTTTTAAAGAACAATGAGAAAAATATGTAAATGAAATGCTGCTGCACATGCACTCCTAAGTTTGAGTTTGCCATGAAACTAGCAAGAGTCTTGTGTTCTTCCAACTCGGGGGCAAATAAGCCAAACAATGTCTTCCAGGGTTTACTATACTAAGAGATACATAAAGGGTAGAGATGAGCCGTAAAGAGGAAAATACACACAGAACCTAGTAACGGAAGACATATTGATTACAAAAGGAAACAGAAGGTTTACGTGGGGTTAAAGAAATGAAATGGAGAGATAATGTCTGTGTCTGTTTTTAATGAGGGTTGAGTTGCTTCCTCTAGCAGATCTAGAATGAAGACTGCAGACAAACCAGGCAGGAATGAAATGGTGGCTGTAGAGGCCCCCAGGCAATTAAAGCACATTCAGGAAAGAAAGGGCTGATGTATGTTTGTGGTATGGTGGGAGAATACCCAGTCTGACACTGAGTCAGCAGAAGCATTGCCTGGTGCTCCCTTCTCTGGGGAAGGCAGAGACGGGCTGCACTTTAGCATGGCTCCTGACACGTAGGGAAGGACGTGTGGGGAGTGAGGATGTAGTATGTTCTGTAATAATCTACACGTCCATAGGTTACCACAGCTGCCTGAAAGGAGTGTTCAGGAAGCAAGATACTTAGAGGTGATTTTCTGTTGGCATTCACAGAAGAGTGGACGCTGAGAACCAAGCCTGAGAAAAGAGAAGAAAAAGCTCTGGGGTTTCCCAGTCCCTAACGAGTCTTTGCAGTTGTACATTCACAGAAACCTGGAGTTTTGTCTGAATTTGACAGGATTTTCCTTATGTTTCAAATGTTATCCATGGAAAATGCTTGTATTCGTTATCCTTAAAGATCTTGGATAGTAGTGCCTTGAATTTAGTATATCCTTAATGAATAATTACCAAGTGAATGAATCAACCATGTTCCCAAATGAGGAATGTGTCTTACATTAATTAAAATAGGAGTCAATAATGTGCACAATACAGCCTATATTTTCTTTATTACTGCCATTTGGCAAATTGAGGACACGCTCTAGCAATTCAAATCTCCCTCTGAGGTAAGTTTAGTAGCTATCATGATAGATTTTGGCAGCTCTCTCCTGGGGTCCCCAAGGCTCACTAAACATTTTAGGAGGACGCCGGACATTATCCTAGTGGCCGGTGAGATAACCCACTTCCAAGTGTGGGAGAGGAAGCGTGGCCCTGCCCGTTGGAACCAGTGAGCTCTGTACTGAGGTCTCAAATGAGTGCTGATGGCGTGAGGGACCGAGGGCATGCAGTCTGGCTCCTTTTTACTTGGGTCAAACTCCAGGTTTTTTATTCCAGAGTTGTGGAAAAGGTTTTCACTGCCTTATATGCTAGGGAAGAAATAAATCTCAAGTGGAAAGGGAGGCTGGGCAGAGGCTGGGGGAGACTGAAAGCCAAGGGTGGGAGGTGAGAAGGGAGGGGGAGCAGGCAGGGGCTGGGGGATCTCTGAGCAGTAGCCCCATGGTGGGAGCTTAGCGGAAAGGGGAGCATTGGACCTTGGGCAAGTTAGGCAACTCACTAGTTACCTGATAATGACAAGAGCCTTAGGATCACAGGCTGCTGACTCTGAACAGAAAAGGCAGCACCGTGCTAACTCAGTGTTGAGGCTGGAGTACAGGTCTTGGAGAAGCAGGCCTGCAAGCTTCTGGGATCTGCACTGACCAACATTTTCAGTGGTTCCCTCAATAGCATAGTACCTACCTGGACCCTCCCCAACTCCAGCCCACCAGGTCATCCATTCTGGCTGGTCGGGAGCTCATAGGCATGACTACGTGTGCCTGTTTTCAGAATGAGCTTTTAATTCCTCCTAAACATTTTTTTTTTTAAGTTTTTTAAATGTTTATTTATTATTGAGAGACACAGAGAGACAGAGCATGAGTGTGGGAGGGGCAGAGACAGGCCCCGAGGCAAGCTCCAGGCTCCGAGCTGTCAGCACAGAGCCCGGCGCGGGGCTCAAACTCACAAACTGCGAGAGCATGACCTGAGCCGAAGTTGGACACTTACCCGGCTGAGCCACCCAGGCGCCCCCTACCAACATTTTTATATGTCCCCTTCTTGTCTTCATTTTCTGTGGGAAAGTTTCCTTCTCTTTCCCAGGAGACAAGCTCCTATTCAGATGATAGCCATCTAGCCACTCCCATTGATAGAGCGCCTTTATGTGCATAGGCTGTACAAACCTTATGTTTAATAATCTCAGTAACCCATAAAAGCTACATATTGTTACCCCCACGATATAGACAAGTGCTAAGCAAGGTCACTCAGCGTGTGTTCTGGCCACTATGTCAGGCTGCTTCTCGATGTAGAGTGCTTTACAGTTTAGAACGTGCTTTCGCATACTTTATGTAGTTCTCCAGCCTGGGAATTAAGTGTTCCTTTGCCTCCGTCTTACAGAAGGTAACACTGAAATGTAGACAGGTCATGTGACCTGCCCACATTACGTCTTTCACAGCAGCTGAGCTAGGATGCAAACTTGTGTCCTATTCTATATCCCATGCTTATCTAATGGCAGAGTAGAAAACATGGAGGCTCCCAGATACAAACTTCCTCGATTTTCTTTATATCCACCTTGGAATTTATCCTTTTTTTTCTTTTTACTTCCTCTATCTCAGGGAGAAGCTGGTTCTATCTATTCTATATTCTTAAAGGCTCTCTGTTATTCACGAGGGGCTTTATCCTGTTCCATTTCTTCACCTTTCAAGTCTTTCTCTAAGCTCCAACCACTGTTTCTAATCACCCAGTAAGGGCACATTTTCCTTAGCAATGTCCCTGTATATCTCAGACACTGCTCCCCACCCCTCAGCAATCTGCAACTAATTATGTCTGCTCTGTTTTTCTGCGCACTCCATGTGCTTCCCTATCTCCATACTTCTGCTCACATGGATTTGAAATGTTGTCCTTTTCTCTACTTGCAGAAATTCTATTCCTTCTTTAAGAATAAGCTCAAATGTTGTACCTGCTATGACTATTTCCCCAGTTACTCCAGTCAGATTTAATGGTGAATTCTCTGTGTTCCCAAAGCACTTTGCTCACAAGGAAAACACATCCCTTACCACATGAAAAACTTATTTGTCTCCACCTCTGTTTCAACTTATGGGTGTCAGCACAATAGAGACAAGTAGAGAACTTTATTTACCTCTACACACCTGGAAGCAATAAGCATGGCCCTTGACTGTTGAATGGATGAATGCATGGATGTACAAATGGATGGATGAACAGTGATTCAGTTACTACTCTAATTTTTCAACATGTCCCAAGGAGGGCATGATCTGATTTCAGGGTTTTTTCCCCTCATTTTAAATCTCCACTATTATCCTGGGAATTTGTCTTGTCTGCTTTGTGAAAATATTGTTTTAAATTAAAAAAAATGACTTGCTGTATGAAATCATGGAAAAGGAGAGGGACTGATATATCATTTTTCTTGTAAAAGTAAATATATTACTGTCATCCAGGTGATCAATGTTACAGATAAGCATCCAAAAAACTTAAAATTTATTTTTAAGTTAAAAAAATAAGATAATAGGAATTGATCTTCTTATATTAATAAATTCTATGTTCACATATAACATAATAGCAAACTTCATTAGATCGGAATAATGAGTTTGGGGAGGTAGGGAGGAAAAGGGAGAACCTACGCTGAATTATGGAAGTCAGAATTTATTGTAAGCAATGCGGTTTATTACTTTCAATACTATAACCTGCCCATAAAGTCTAAGGAGGCATCTACTTAATGACATGGATGCTTACTTTATAGCTGAATCTTTTTGCCTAAAGACCATTGTATATGCAAAAGTCATGAAAACAATTGTTCTCTTTAAAGAAGTTACAGGTGTTCCCTCTATTTCTCTTATATTAGCAATAGCTGAATTAATGAGGTTTTGCTGTATTCATAGTGGAAGGCCCTTCTGGGGAATACAGTCCAATGTCCCAGGAAAGTGTTAAATGCTTTAAAAATAAAAACAGGAAAATGCTAACTTCTTCAAATGAGATGAACATCAATTATTCATTAAGCTAGATATAACTGAAATCTATCTTCAAAATCTTTGGTTTCCTTTGTGAATTCCCCAAGGACAAGGATCATGGCTTACTCGCTTCTCTGCCCCACCTTCCAAGACTATACACCCCAACAATGGCACCTAGACTTTGCTTTCTGGTGACAGTTATCACTGTTAAGAACAGGTGTTTAAAAGAGACATGATAAGGTTTTCAGATATTCTTGTCATTGCTCTGCTCATCTATAGTTACCCGAGATTCAAATATAAGGAAAGTTTACTCACTGATTCTGGGTATAGGTTGCAGGTAATTTACTGGCTCCCATCCTGGAAAAGAGAAAGGCAATTCATTCTGAGCTGTCACCACAGAGCCAGATGCAGGGCTCAAACCCACAAGCCGTGAGATCATGACCTGTGTGCCGAAGTCGGATGCTCAATCAACTGAGCCACCCAGGCACACTGTATATTTAAAAACTTTCTACATAAAGATGCCTCAATGCCTCTAGTATTTTATTTCTAGCAAAGAAAATCATGGAGTGTGGGGAGGAAGGGTCATGAAATAGAATATGTCACTCTTGTGTTTCTGGGCTACTGAAGAGGTGACAGGCTTAGTGTCACTTATCAGGAAACTGGGCATTGCCTTCAAACTTTGCACAGAGAAGACTGAGTCTTGTGCCTGTTTCCTCCACATCAGAGAAATAGAACTGGGGACTGGTGGGGTACTTGGAGGAGGAACATGTTCACTGGAGAGAAGAAAATTTCCCTGCATTCTTTGTGTCCTCGGATTCTTTGTTTCAGTGTGTTAACATCCAATCATATTTCCTGCTTAGAATCTTTGTATACATCTTTGTTTATATACAAAGATTATATTTTCTGCTTAGATTCTTTGACTACTTGGGACAGATCTCTCTGGATAAAATTGGTATTCGGAATAGATATGCCATGTACATCTCCTGGCGTGGAGTATCTGTGGCTCACTGTTGGATACCTTGATCTGTGAAGCTTGGAAGAGTAAATGAACTAAAATCTAGGATGAAAGAAAAAAGGCTCTTTGAGGGAAGTGATCCCATGGATATTAAATCATCCAGAACTAATGTTCGTTTATTCTGTAGTAAAGAGCTCTAAGAAAGAAATCTTCGAGCTTTCCCTGAGCCAATGATTTTTCATCCTGATAATCAAGAAGGACCTCTTTCTACCAGATGGAGTTGCTAAATGTAACATAGCAAATTCCTTCTGGCTTAGTCATCTATAGGGAGAGGAGAGCCTCAACTCATTCGGGGAACAATTTCAGGGAACTGCAAGATGGTAATAATATGACTATTTAGGTTTCTGCTTTCTAGATTACAGTTATAATTCTTCCCTTAAATAATGCATTATAAATATATAATATACAATACATATTATATACTATATACTATAACACATATGGTATGCAATATATAATTTTAATATATTATAACCTACATACTAAACTATGTTTACATATTAGATAATGTATTGCATGCTAAACTGTATGTGAACACATATCCTATTTTAAATACTTGTATATGTAATGTTTTGTTCTCTGTATGCTGTAAAATATCCCTTTCAAAGTATGTTGTCAAAAACTTGAACAAGTACTTAAGAATGGTGAAGCTAAGCAATGATAGGGATAACTCTGCTATCCTGTGCCATTTACATAATCTGCTATCAGTGTAACTCACTTATAATATTCATTTTAGAACCCTAATTGTGACAAAGGTCCTATTGGCTTTTGCCTTTTTAATCAATTTTTCACTAAATTTTATTTATGCTAAAATGTACAGTTTATACTTATGTCAATTAAATGCTATTCTCCCCTCTAGGATGATTTAAAAGATGTGTCTAAGGGCATTCTGAATTGTATTGTCATGAGTGTCCTGGTATAACGTATCAACTCCACTTGATTTAGTGATCTCTGCATTTTGGATGAAGGCATTTGTAAGTCATCTGCACAGCTCATCAATAAGTTAGAGGTCCTACAGTACAACTGATCCCCACGGGTTGGAACTTGATATGTAATCCAAAGCTTCAACCCACTTTGATGTAATTGCAACTCTATATTTACTTGTTCACCCATGTAACAGTAGCATGATTAAGATCACACACTTGCGGCTTGGTGATAAGAACAGTGTTTAGGCGAGAACCCCAAATCTTCCTCCATAGAAAACTGATTTTATTCAGCACAGTTTCATTGTTTGTATAATCTGTCACACAACCATGGGAGGAAATTAAATTGATGTGGAAAAATGGCTATTCAAAAAGTCAAATGTGGCTGCTCTTTCACCTCTTATGATACTATGGTAAGTTGCTTATTGATTGCATGAGGCATTGGTGTCATCAGGTATTGCTTTTAAGCTCTCTGGCTTATAATGATCAAATGGTTTCCTTAAAAAATGTGAACATGACGGACTCTTTTCCCCATCTCCACGATGAATCAAATGTATAAGGCTGTGCAAGGTCATCTGCCAATTTCTCTTACCCTTTTTTTATTAATTGTGGTAAGAGACAGCACGAGATCTATCCTCTTAACACATTTTAAAATGTACAGTACAGTATTGTTTACTCTAAAGCACAATGTAGTATAGCCGATCTCTAGAACTTACTTGTTCATCCTGCATGATGGAAACTCTATACCCATCGAACACCAACTCCCAATTCCCCTCTCCCCAGCTCCAGGAAACTACCATCCTCCAATTTCCTAAGGGTCTCAGGAAACCTGACATCAGGGCATAATAATGAAGTCCCGTCAGGGATTGGATACTCCTCGCTGGTCCTGTTTGGCTCTCTACACATCACAGACTAAAGTATATGAGTTAGATAAGCGCATGTCTTGTACGTGTTATAGTAAATTTGCTGAACACAGGGGGGATCCAGTCCTACTCCTCTTTACACCTTTCCTGAATCTAGTTTTGTGCCCTGTATAAATATCCATTGAATTAAATTAAATTTAAAAATTTCTTTTCCCGGTAAAAATCTCTTTTCTGATAAAAAGAATGGAAAGTAAATGCCATTTATTTTTCAGTTAATGGATTATCTCATTAAGAAAAGCCCCCTCCCTCACGACTTAGTAAGAGTAATGGTGTGTATGGCTCTTAAAGGCTTTGACTGTATCTTCTAAATCATTGCTATTCCTATGTTTTTGTTTTTTTTTAATGTAACCTACGATGTTGGGTTCAGTCCACACAGTCAACATAGACTAACTTCCCCACTACATGACCATATTTTAAATAACTATGAATATTCATTTCTGTGCAAATGAATTAAATCTCAGCATATAGGCCTTGTTTCACATAACAGAAATTAACTGGGTTTTGACCAGAGCCCCTAAAATTAATATGGTTAAACCTCACATCTGGTGTACATGTTCTTATATTGTGGTTGTAAGATTGATTTCGATATTAAAGGCTTAGTTTAGTGGTACAGACAATCTCATGAAACAGGATCTTTCCCTTCTCAACAGGACTGTCTTCTGAGTCATTTTTGGTTTTGGTAGTAAAGCACGTTTTTTTTCACCTGTTGAAACTTGGCATAAGCACCATACTAAGTGAGTAGGTCTAGAGCTTTGATGGGAAATCAATTTTAAAAAAAATAGCATTTCACTGATCCTTTTCCTCAGGGTTGGAGAGCTCCATGCATCATAAATAGCACACTGAGCCAGATAGAGCTCACATTCAAGTGAGAGAACACAAATAAGACCACAATGCACTTCTCTCAAAGTAATTCCTCTGGCCACAGTGAGAAACTAATCATGTTGTTTATCATCATCCTTACCTAGGAGAGAATAACAGAGATAGGAAAAGGTTGGACAGTTTCCTAAGACCATGTGGCAATTTGTTGTTGAAACTGAAATAGGTTTACATTTCATGAATGAATGTTTTTTTCATCTTCCAGCTAAACTTTTCAGAAATGTGATTATCAATACCGTCAATTTTCCATACTGGTATTCTGATTAAAAAAATGATCAAAGTGAAGTTTAGGTCCTTTGCTGTCTCATATTCTGTTGTTGGATTTAAAAGTTTATTCCAGAGGCACCTGGGTGGCTCAGTCAGTTAAGCGTCTGACTTCAGCTCAGGTCACGATCTCACAGCTTGTGAGTTTGAGCCCCCGCGTAGGGCTCTGTGCTGACAGCTCAGAGCCTGGAGCCTGCTTCAGATTCTGTGTCTCCCTCTCTCTCTCTGCTCCTCCCCTGCTCACTGTGTCTCTCTCTCCTTCAAAAATAAATAAATATTAAAATAAATAAATAAAATAAATAAACAGTAAAAAATTTTTTTTAAGTTTATTCCAATATTTTCTTTTGAAATATTAATTTGGTCTAACCTTCCTTTCTTTCCTATTTTCTTCTAAAGTTACTTGGATGCGCAATTATTAAATTAATAATAACCACAATAACATCCAGCATGTAATTCTTTTAGATTTAAATTTTTTTCCGAATATTTTACGATTATATTTTCACATCTTAGTCTACAGCATTTTACTTTTAATAACTCCACAGTATTGAATCTTTCCAAAGCATTTTTATAGAAATAGCCATTTTTTTAATGCACTGATATGTCATTGGATTACATAATTTATAACTGAATTGAATAATTACATGAACAAGTATAATAACCACAGCAGGTTTGGGAACAAACACAACAACTGGCTCTTGGTCCACATATATCCCCACAGGTGGGGTCAAAAGTTTACAGGTAAGCTAGAGGGATAATAGGCGGCGCTCTTATGTTATGCTGGCTTTGAGAATCGATCAGTAGGTTACATCTAGGGAAGAGAAAGCATTGCTTCACTAGGCAAATCATTTAAGAAAGGGTTAGCTTAAAAAAAAACCCTTCTATTGTATTTTATACTTTGTGTATGCATTACTTTGATATATATATATATATAGAGAGAGAGAGAGAGAGAGAGAGAGGGAAGGAGAAGGAGACAATAAGTTTAGGTATCTTGCCCAAGATTCTAAAACTAGAGATAGAACAAGGATGTGGCTCCAGAATTCTGCCTCCAAGTCCATCCTTCCAGTATTCTTTCCTTCTGTCCCATGAGCCCTAGGGTAGAGAAGGCTGTAGGGGGCCTGACTGCTACCGGTCAGGAAGGGGGCTTGAGATAGTTCACAAGTGGTCATCAAGAAAGCACGGTAAAGAAGAGAGAAGACAGAAAGTGATAAGATAGTCTTAGGAATTGGCAACCGAGAACCCTGCCATTGTGGTTTCATTAAGTTCACCCAGGTATTTCTTGACTTTGGGCCTCACTGGTTCAAAACAAAAGAGGTTTCAGCAAACACATTTGGTCAACTGACACCACCAACTATTTTCAGTTTTTGCAACTCTGAAGGGACATCCTTCCTCTCTGGCAAACAACCTCTGACCCAACAGCCCCGTGGGGAGCTAGGGGAGCAAGCTTAGTAGAAATCTATGATGACAAACAGCAATTACATTGAAGGCATTTGAGCCTCACCATCCACTTCCTTCTAATCCTTGGGTTTTACAGGTTCTATCTCCATCAAGTCCTTCTTTGAGTAAGACGATAAGCACCAGTTTTGAAGAACCTCCTGGCATCCCAAAAGGGATGATCTTATAGTAGCTGTTTTAAAATGTCTCAGAAAGGATTATTATGTTTTTCCATTAAGTATTAATGATTTTGGTTTATATTAAATGCCTTCCATGTTTCTTGCCTTGGCATTTTCCAAATTATTTTCTTCAAGAAGCAAATTAGAAAGGCATTAATATTTCTATGACTTTATACGGAATTCATAAAAAAGGTTAAGATCTCAAATGGGCATCCCTTCAATAAAATTATGTTAAATTGTGCGAAATGTTCATACATGGTACAGTAGTTTTATATACTTTCAAAAATAGCTTTTTCATTTTTAAACGATCTGGTTTCAAAAAATAATTATTGCAATCACTTGGCTACAAATGCGGTTGAGATTTAAAGCTTCCTTCATAATAAAACAGTATCTCATTTCAATATGCTTTTGGAAGCATTATTATAAATAATAGATTAATTATTTAATTAACATGGGTACAAATGTAAAGACCATGTGAGTAAACCATTTATTTTATTTTCTTTTTTTTGTTGTTGTTTAAATTTTTTTTAACATTTTATTTATTTTTGTCAGACAGAGAAAGAGAGACAGAGTGTGAGTGGGGGAAGGGCAGAGAGAGAGGGAGACACAGAATCTGAAGCAGGCTCCAGGCTCCGAGCTGTCCGCACAGAGCCTGATGCGGGGCTCGAACTCGCGAACTGGGAGATCACGACCTGAGCCGAAGTCAGATGCTTAACTGACTGAGCCACCCAGGCGCCCCTCGTTTATTTCATTTTCTAAAGATCACAAAATGAGTTAACTAATTTTTAGTTAGTTAACAAAATTAACTGAAAGGAAATACAAATGAAAAAGAGAAAGAGGGCAAGATCCGGTGCCATTGTGTGTATTGAGTGCTCCTTTTCACGAAGCTGCATTCTAGCTGGAGCCTCTCTGTGCTCTGCTGGCTGCTGAGGGCACCTGCGCCCATGCCAGGCTCCCTGAGCAAAGGGATCCAGCACTTTATGGCATGCTTTCTATAAAATAAAGTACAAAGTATAAATCATGTCCAGTGAGGTGCTGAGAAAGCTAGCCCAAGCAGCAGCCGCTGAAGGGACAACAGCACTGAAAAGGGGTAGAGGTCTGACCCTACAGCTGTCTCTGGGGAAACCAACGAACCCAGCCTGCCTGGGCCCTAATTCTCTTATCTACAAAATGTCTCAAAGTCCATTTCACCTTTGAGATTCTAGCAAATGGGGCGAACATAAGTAAATAAATAGGTTTTCATTATCATGCAGTCACCTTGTTTTTCCTCTGTATGTAGCAGTTTTCCTATTCGTATTCCTATTTATATTGTATTGCTTCCTTCAAGAAGCAAATTAGAAAAGTATTAAGATTTCTGTGACATTGTAAGAAACTGACAAAAATGTTTGAGATCTCAAGTGGCTATCCCTTCAAGAAAATGATGTTAAATTGTTTAAAGTTGCCAAGTGCTGGATCCAAACTCAGGAGGTCTGGCCAAAGGGTCCACGCGCTTAACCCTTATACCACACCATCTGTGGATGCTTCCACTGTTACATAAATATTTTTGTGTCGACTAACTCTGCCACATGCAAGCTCACTAAAGGAAAGCACTTGGTCTCTGTCTTCTCTGTGCCTCTGACTAGTACACACAGAGACACTCCGTAGGAGCAACCTGTGAGGTACAGGAATCCGGCATGGCACTGAAAACAAAGGGCAAACCTCTGAAATTGTCTGTCACACTTAAAACACACAGAGACACGCCCCTTCCTTCTTGTTCTTTCCTCTACTATGTCAAAAATGCTGGCTGCCTGTTACACAGATCAGAAAAATGGGTAATAGCATTAATAAAAACACCTTATGGGGCGCCTGGGTGGCTCAGTCGGTTGAGCGTCTGACTTCGGCTCAGGTCATGATCTCACAGCTCTGTGAGTTTGAGCCCCGCATTGGGCTCTTGCTGACGGCTCGGAGCCAGGAGCCTGTTTCGGATTCTGTGTCTCCCTCTCTCTCTGCCCCTAACCCTGTCTCTGTCTCTCTCAAAAATAAATAAACGTTAAAAAATATTAAAGAAAAAACACCTTATACATTTCCACGTCTCAGAAATATGAGTCAGACAATGAAGGAAGATCTTTCAGTGCTAAACTCTCCCTCACTCACTTTCTTCCTTCCTCTTTCCTTTGTCACTGTCTCAACAAATATTTGTTTTATTCCCACTACATGCCAGAAAAACAAACCGCTGAGTGTGTTATTAACGTTTCCACCCTAGATGCTAAAAGACAGAGGCAAGTAATATGAAGTAATGTCAAGAGCAATAAAAAGATTGCCAAAATTTATTGCGAACATACCACGAGCTAAATGTTAGGCCCAGGGCTTGATGGGCGTTATCTCACTCAATCCTCATTACAACTCCATAAGATAACACTATTATTATCTCCACTTGACAAATAAGGGGAGCAAGTTGAGAGAGGCTGAGGTCATATGACTCCTAAGGGACAGAGCAGGGACTCCAGCCCTGGCGGTCTGAGACTAGAGCTTGCTGCACTCTTAACCTTTACACTCCACTCTCTCCAAAAGTAGATTCGGCCACGAGGCATACAGAGGGCATGCATGAAATTGGTTTCATTTCCTTTCACAAGAGTCCCATAAATATAGTATCAGAGTGTTACAGGAATTGCTTCCAACATCCTCATAGACTTCACCCAAAAGCAGGTGGGTGACTTGTAACAAGCTCCCCCCTCCTGGCTTTATTCAACCCATTTGTAAAAAAAAAAAAAAAAAAAAAAATTAATAATCTTGAGTTCCTCCCAGTCACAGACCTTCCAGTCTTCTTCTTTTTTTTTTAAGTTTATTTATTTATTTTTGAGAGAGCTCACGAGCAAGGTAAGAGCAGAGAGAGGGAGAGAGAATCCCAAGCAGGCTCCATGCTGTAAGTGCAGAACCCAACCTGGGGCTTGAACTCAAAAACTGCGAGATCATGACCTGAGCCAAAACCAAGAGTCAGGTGCTCAACCAACTAAGCCACCCGGGTACCCCAGGTCCTTCTATTATTCTAAAGAGGCAGCTGTGGGGCAGGGAGCGTTCACCGATTTCAGAGCCAGAAGAGCTCTGTTAATTTGAATGGCCAGCACACTCCTTGCAGCCCCATCACGGGGATCTGATTCTATCACTTCTGGCTTGTCTTCTGCTGACCTCAACTGCCTGGAAGACAATTGTTCAACCTTAATATCATCTGGAGATACAATGATCTACCCTCTTAACAAATTTTTACATGCACAATACATTATTGTTGCCTATACATACAATGTTATACCGCAGGACTCCAGAGCATATTCATCTTGCTTGACTTTTATGCTCATTGATTAATTACTCCCTGTTTTCCCCCTTCCCCTAGCCCCTGGTAACCATAATTCCACTCTTTGACTCTATGACTTTGACTATTTTAGATACCTCATGTAAGTGGAATCATGCAATATTTGTCTTTTTGGGTCCGGCTTACTTCACTTAGCATAATGTCCTCAAGGTTCATCCATGTTGCCATATATTACAGAATTTCCTTCTTTTTCAAGGCTGAATAGTATTCCGTTGGATGTATATACTACACTTTCTTTATCCACTCATCTTTCAAAGGACATTTAGGTTGTTGCTACATCTTGGCTATTGTGAATAGTGCCATAGTGAACATGGCAGTGCACATATCTCTTCTAGATCCTGATTTTCAATTCTTTTGGATAAATACCCAGAACTGGGATTTGCTGGATTATACAGTGGTTCCATTTTTAATTTTTTGAGAACCTCCATACTCTTCTTCCATGTGACTATAACAGTTTTCATTCCCACCAACAGTATGTATGTATTTACCCAAGAATTCAAAATCAAACTCTCAACTTCTATATTCTTTATCGTCATGTTCTATGGTCATAGGTTCTGCTCTTTGTATATGAGACTTACACTCATGTCCAATATCGATTCATTGAAGTTCTGGCTGAAGAGAAGCTTGAAATGATGCATCTGACTTGGAAGGGTATTTATAGTATTCCCCCACTTTTCTGTGCTTTTAGGATTGTTTTGCTAACCACCATGATTCACATAAAGCCTTTTCTTTTCATCTGAAATTCAGTCTCTTTATGTTTTTGCACTACTGGCCCTTTCTGAGTAATCTCATCCACTTTATTGGCATTGATAACAAGTACCTTTACAATGCTGACTCCCAAGTCTCTAAACTGCATCTCTTACTCGAGCTCCAGACGCAAATAAGAATGCGCTCAGTGCACGTGGCTTTTGGTCTCCTACAAGCACTAAAATCATGCCTATTTAAATAGGAAGTCCTCCTCTTCCAATCATACTCCTCCCCTAGTGCTCCCTCTCAGGGACTGGCACCACTCAGGAACCCAAATCAGAGGCCTTGGGACTCTTCTTGCCATTAATAATCATGTTCCTGTTCTCGAATCCATCACCCTCCCCCGGCCCTACCGCCACTTCCTTAGCTCAGGCCATTCTTATTTTTCACCTAGATAACTGCAATGGACATCCAGGAAGCATCTTTGCTTTGGTTGGTAACAGTGATCTCACATTTAACATATCTAAAAGAGAAATCTCCTTTTGTCCTCAGCTCCCCAAATTGGCCCTCTCACGTTTGGCCACATCCCAGCTAATAGTATGATTACCAACTTGCTCAAGCCAAAAACCTAGAGCCATCCCTTACTTAGCTCCCTCCTATCCACCCACATCCAATCTACCAGCGTTCACTGTCATTTTTACCCCAAAAATATATCCTAAATCTGATAGCGTGTCATTATTTTCACTGAAACTACTCTAGTCTAGACCACTTCATTTTTCTCCTGGCTTACTTTAACAGCTTTGTAAATGTTTTCCCTACCTCTCATTTTTTTTTTTCCTCTAGAACCCCTCCCAAGTCAGAGTACTAAAAAATAAACCATCTCATTTCCTTGCATCAAGTTTTGCAGTCATCTTCTATTGCGATTGTTATAAGATGGAAACTCTTTACTATGGTCTATACGGTTCCACATAAACTGGACACTGCCTATATATTCACCCGCACCCACCATGCTCCAGCCATTGTGACTTTCTTTCTGGCTTCCTCAGTCCAGCAAGCTTGTCCCGCCTCAGGGCCTCTGTACGTGCCACTCCCACTTCTGCCAGATTTGCTCATGACTGGTTCCTTCACATCATCCACGATTCAGTTCAAATACCAGCTCCTCAGAGAGATCTTCCTTCGCTACTCTAGCTAAAGTGGTGTCCCAAGATTTAATTTTATCTTTTTCTCTTGGATAATGACCAAGTGAAAAAAGAAAAATATGGGCTTACTGAAGCAGATTATTTATAATTAGAAACCCAGTTAAAAAGTTTAAAATAAGAATGTGCAGAATCCATGGGCAGAATTCAAAAGTGCATATAGATCATGGCGGTGTATCAGCGTATCTGTAATTTTGCAGATCAAGTACAGGCACTAGATGATTCAAGTTGGTGACAATAAGTAGCATCCGCTGGTCTGAAGGACACAGAAGGAGGAGGAATCCCCCTTTGTAGGTAAGTTCCCAAAGCTGAAGAAGCCTGGACTTCATTTATCCTTTCTTCCTCTGCTTGCCTGAACTGTCTAAAAGACGCGATCTGACTGCCCAACAGAAAAAGCGCTTCTGGAAATACAATGTGATGAGATTGCATTTTAGGCTTTTGACAGGAGGAAAAACAAAGGCACAGTTGCCACGCTTTCTTTACTTAGTCTTCTGACATTATGAAAATTTTCAAACATGAAGAAAAATAGAAAAGCTCCATTTCTTAAGATCATTTTTCTCCCTGCTTCAGATGGAGCCAAGTGGTTTCAAAACTCCCTAACTACTGGGTGGGACCAGTAGTTTTTAAACTTCTAATTGCCCGAGTAAAGGTCTGGACCTTCGTATGATCAGTTGTGACATTTCGATCACTTTTTTAGTGCAATCATACCTAAAGTTAGTCAACAAATGCCTCCTGCTAGATAGAACTTGACTATTTAATTTAATTAATTAATTTAAAATTTTATTTTACTGCAGTAAGAATTCTTTCTTTAAAATTTTTTTAAAATGTTTATTTTTGAGACAGAGAGAGACAGAGCATGAGCAGGGGAGGGGCAAAGAGAGAGGGAGACACAGAATCTGAAGCAGGTTCCAGGCTCTGAGCTGTCAGCACAGAGCCTGACGTGGGGCTCGAACTCCCCGCGAGATCATGACCTGAGCTGAAGTGGGACGCTTAACCGACTGAGACACCCAGGCGCCCCGCGGTAAAAATTCTTAACATCGGTTTACCCTTTTAACAAATTTTTAAGTGTAAAATATAGTATTGTTTAGGATGGGTACAATATTACACAGCTGATCTTTAGAACTTACTAGGGCTTGGGGCAGGAGAGTGGGAAGTTGATAAATAGCTGCTTTGCTTTTGCTGGTTTACGAAGCTCTGAACTATTTCGCCTTTTATTTTATTTTATTTTATTTTATTTTACTTTACTTTATTTTATTTTCATGTTTATTTATTTTTGAGAGAGTGTGAGTGGAGGAGGCGCAGAGAGAGGGGGGGCAGGGACAGAGGATCTGAAGCAGGCACCAGGTTCCGTGCTGACAGCAGAGAGCCCCATGTGGGGCTCGAACTTAGGAACCGTGAGATCATAACTTGAGCCGAAGTTGGGACACTTAACTGACAGCCACCCAGGCTCCCTGAACTATTTCACCTTTAAATTTTCCATTCCAGTGCTCTGGAGAAGATCTACATGCTTCAGGGACACATTTGTTTTTGTCCCTTACATAGGCCCTTTATTAAAGCATACTGATTACAGTGTCATTTCTAGGACTAAACTATACTGTATTATATATACTACTTATGCAAGTTCTGAAGTCAAATGTCAAAAAGAAGATCTAAATTAGTTACATCTTAGTCTTGGTGTTTACATTTCTTTTTTTGAAAAATTTAAAAAAATTTTATTTATTTATTTATTTTTTTTGAGAGAGAGAGAGAGAGAGAGAGAGCACATTCGAGCAGGGTTGGGAAAGAGAGAGAGGGAGAGAAGAGAATCCCAAGCAGGCTCTGTGCTGTTAATGCGGAGTCCAACACAGGGCTCGACCTTACAAAGCATGAGATCATTACCTGAGCCAAAATCAAGAATTGGACACTTAACCGATGGAGCCACCAGGTGCCTCAGTGTTTACATTTTTATCAGCAAATAAATATGAACTAAAAGTTAAATCGTATCTGCCATCTTACAAGCAAATCTTTTATTTTTCACCTAGAACAAAGACTTTCCTTTGACATTATCTCACGAGTGACAATGTTACATTTGATAATTTACCAGTGGATGGAGTATACTGCCCAAGTTACACTGCCCCAGATCCTACTGAACCCAGCGTGGCGACCTTTGGAGAGAAAAGATAAAAAATGCAAGCTGACCCAAGGCATCTGCTTGTTTTATCTGTTTCTGCCAACAATCACTTATATATTACTTAAAAACAAGAGGTAATGAAGTACATCTTCCAGGCCATTTAGCTTTTGTTTGTTTGATTTTTAAAATCCCTCAAAGACCCTGACTACTGCCAACTTGAAATGCTTTCTGAAAAGTTCGGGGAAATTCAAACACTGTGACTATAATCAGAATACTTAGCATAGGGCATTACTGGTACTCGAACGTGGAAACAGGACCTAATCCAGTTGGGTCAGGAAGTTGTTACTTAAAGACTTGTGTTATAGAGTTAAAAAATATTCAATTGGTTATCTCTCTTTTGGTTTTCTTCCTCACGTGGAGGCGGAAAATGATTTTTTCTTGTTTTCTCAATAAATGCTAGAAAGGTAAACTGAATTCTAGTCATAAATTTACATTTGCCTTTTCAAAAAAAATATTCCATACATTGGCATCAGGTTAAGTAAAGAACAAAGAGGCTAACCTTCCAGTGTATTCAACAAGCAAAAATCCCATCATATTTCAGTTGTGGAATCAGGGATAAAAGTCACAGGGATAAAAGGCACAGCATAGGGAATATAATCAGTGGGACTGCAGTATCACTGGTAACAGATGGTACCTAGAGTTGTGGTGGGCACAGCTTAACATGAGTCTTGTCGAATCTCTATGTTGTACACCTGAGACCAATGTAACATTGTGCCTCCACTAGACTTCAATAAAAAAATTAAAAATCATACGAAATTATATAGTCACAGCCCTTTCTGTGTTGGGTATTTTCAATCAACATAATGATTTTTAAGGTTGTCATTTAATTAATTAAAAAAATAACAACTATAGTCACATGACTTATATACAGTTCTTATATGAACGAAGTACGAGTTACATATTTTGCATCTGGCGCATTTATTTTAACTTTATAGAAGTAATGCCGCAAACATGCTGATTAAGGATACTCTGAGTACGATAGCTGGACTTTTCACAAATGCCCTGAAAATTCCCAGGAAGTCAATGCACAGCTGTCCCACTTGCACACAATGATGACTACTGTTCACTGCTGAGAAGGCCTGGTTAGCAGCAAATGCGGTCAAGGCACGCGGACGCTTGTTAGGTTCACTTTGCGAGAGAAGCAAATATTGAATATTCCTTGACACAGAGAAATCGTCATTCATATCCTATTATTTTCCAAAACTTAGAAGCCCCTATGTTAATGGCAGATGAGTTACTGATAAATGTGTTTGACTGCAATGAAAAGAGATGCAACAAAGGACTGCGGGAAAGGTGGGATATAAATGTTAATGATACCCTGCGATCTGTTTTCAGTCCAATCCCCCAAATCGCTTCTAAATGTTGGCTCCCATCTCCACTAGCACATAGGTAGGTAAGGAAAGAAATTCTGTATGCAAATAATAGTCTTTCCTTGTATTTACATACATATTTAAAAATAATAGCAGAATACTGAAAATCAACAAGTGCAGTAAGGACAGAATTATATATTAAAAAAAGAGTGACTTTTGTTCTCTGTTGAAATGCCACAGTGGCACTGAAAAGGTAATATTCATTATCTCTTCAGGAAAACAGACTCATTCCAGGGAAATAGCATTCATCAGTCACGGATCTAAAGGAAAAACTTAGAAAATACCATCCAACCCTCTACTTCCCCTAAACAATCAAATCAAAGAATATTTTTTATATGTTTGAGATTTCTCTCCATCTCAAATACAACTTTGGTGCTTTGCCCTTGACACATAGTGGCAAATAATAAATACTCTTTTAATAGCTCTCCCATAAATGAATGAATAAATGAATGACTTCACTTCCAAATTGAATTAGGATGCAGAAATTGATATGCAGAATTAATAAGGTTTTCAGTTTAATTTATGGATAAGGAAATGCTTACAGCTCTGGGGTTGGTTGGGGATAATTCTTTGTGCTTTCTCAAAGGCGCTGTCTAGGGTGTTCGTCCCCTTCTCATGTATGTTTCCATTTCGCTGGTTTTCTCCTGTCCTATCTTTGCAATTCCCTCCCATCATTCTTAGGGACTTCTTTCCTTATGAAACCCACAGGGACATTTTCTGTGTCTGATGACTTCACAAAGCCACTTGCTCCTTCATTTGTTGAACTGACACCTCCTGAGAATCTGCTTCTTCCAGGCCCTGTGGGAGGCACCAGGGACAAAACAGAACCACACAAGCAACTTCTGTCTTTGTTTTCACTACATTTTTCGATTTCATTAAAACCTAGCTCAGAAACGAAGCAAACAGAACCTGCAAGGACATCAGTCTCCAAAAAGGCATTCCAGGACTAGGCATGTTGCTGATAAAGGTTCATTCTGGAGGGCCCCAGTGCCACAACGGTGTCACGCACTCCATTAAGCTCTATTGCAATACACATGTCTGGCGAATGCATCGTTTCTAGCATCTTGTTTATAATTCTTATGTTGATTATATTTTGAAATGAGGACATTTTTACTATACTGGCTTACATAGCATATTATTAAATTAATCTCACCTATTTCTTTTTAGTTTTTAAAATGTGGCTATTCAAAAATTTAAATGTACATGTATGGTTTGCATTATATTTTTACTGGATTGCTGATGAGAAGGCAAGAGAGAGAGGAACAAAATAACCCAAATAAGCAAACAAAATTATTATGAAATTGAATGTGGTGTTTTATTTGTATCGGTGTATCAGTGAAACACAGAGCTGCATGTTTTCAGAGAAGGCATGGGTAGAATTGCATTTCAGGGATATTCCTGAGGAGAAAGGGACCATACTTGGCTGAGAGATACAGATCGTTTCTGTGCAGTAAGAAATATATTAGAGATTTACAGTCATGCTAATAACTACAGCGGAGTGCAGATGTATAAGCAAATATAGGCAAGCAAACAGAGACAGCATTCCAGAAACATTCTGAAAGGATTCTAATAAGGGAAAGATGTTCAAACAAAGGCATGGACCATGGACAGAACCATCCTCTCCTACAAATGGAGGGGAAGGTTCAAATGGAAGCCTAGACACTAATGATCACATTGAACAAAATTTAAATATGCTCTCTGAGGGGTGCCTCAATTGGTTAAGGGTCTGACTCTTGATTTCAGCTCAGGTCATGATCTCACAGTTTGTGAGATCGAGCCCCACGTGGGGCTCTGTGCTGACAGTGCGGAGCTTGCTTGGGATTCTTTCTCTCCCTCTCTCTACCGTTCCCCCACCCGTGTGAGTGCTCTCTCTCTCTCTCTCAAAATAAAGAAACTTAAAAATATGCTATCTGGAATCAGTACTGTATTAATTCATGGGCATTCATTAGCCCCTCCGGATGAATTCATTGGTCAGGTAACTCAGCAGCTTCTGAGAGTCCCTAGATGCTGATATTCCCACCCCCCCCCCCTACTTTTTCAACTAAGGCTCCGCCCCTTTCAGAGTTCCTTCAACTGCCACTCACATCATAGCCTCATTTCTGGGGTGAGCAGTCTTCAGGGGCTTCTTGTTTCCTTACAGTCTCATGGCTGCTCTCCTGCCTTGCCAATCCTCTTATCTGGGAATTTTCAGTGAAATAATAGGACAGTTTATATCGTTGATTCCCATATTGCTCGGCTCAAATGACTCACATTCACTTTAGAAGGTTTCTAGTTATGCAGTGTACAAGTAGATCATTTACAGTTGATTAAAATGTTTGTGGTCATTTCTATGAAAAAAAAAAGTTGGGCATCTGTTCTTGGTTAGAAATACAAGTTCATTGTTTTCTCTGTGGGAAAGTCAGGCATGACTTAAGACTCCTTTCACAAGAAAGCCTAAGGATCACCTATATTCTATTTCTGTGGGCATTTTTAATCCTTTGTTAGCGTAAGTGCCATTTTTAACTAATCAAAATACGCAGTTACCTACAATGCTCCATTCCCAAATCGTGTCAGATTTAACACTGTTACACACAGAGAGAATGCCCTTTGATGCAACTTCCACAGGACGTTGAAACTAACATGAACTGAACTTTCTGGGGACCTGCTTTGGCCTGTACTGCCTTCATGAGATCTATCAGATAGCTCCTGAAAGTCTATTTGTATTTGAGTTACTTTCCATTTTAACTGGGAATTCCTTGTGGCATTTTTTTTTTTTTTTTTTTTTTTTACAGAATACACATTTTTCATTAATTTATTTCTTTTGAGAGGGAGAAACAGCATGAACAGGGGAGGGGCAGAGACAGAGAGAGAAAGAGAGAGAGAGTCCCAAACAGGCTTAGTGCTGTCAGCACAGAGCCCAAAGTGGGGCTCAATCTCACGAAACCAAGAATCACACTTAACTGACTGAGCCACCCAGGTGCCCCAAGAATATTTCAGATGAAAGCCTGAAGTAATTTTTGGCTAACAAAATTAGCAAATTCTTCATTTCCTCACCTGAGTGAAAGGAACACATATATGTGGTGCAAGAATCAACCCAGGTAAGTTACTCCTTTCCAGTCATGAAAGGAGGCACTGTGATGCCCCTAAAGAGTATTTCGTCCCACCACTTAAGGAAACCATGTTTCAAGTGTTTCGAGTGTTGACTGTGTGCAAATAAGCCCTGCCCTGGGTGCTATAATAGCCATGCAAATTAAACATGTGGAGAGAATCTCGGGTAACACTTTTCACATTTGCACTTTGCCTATGTGGTTAGACATGGTGATTTCTCCTCCATTAGCTACTTACCATTTCAGATTTGTTCAGTTTGCATAAAGACACTCTTTTAAATGCAGTGTTATCCAGTGGAATTTAAGGTATTTTCGAAATCATGTGGCACAGCTGTGCTGTTCCTTCTCTATCATAAATTCGACTGGCTGGAAAATGAAGTTGGTTTAAAAATAGCCTCTTCAGGACTTCTTATAACGAACAGCCTGTATGTAAGTCTTCCACTTCGTGGGTGGACAAATGTATCTAAGATACTTTATTCTGCTCAATAATAAATATTGTTGTGAAACCATAAACCCAGAGAAAATTGGTTATTTTTTTAAAAATAGAATTCATTAACATAGTTCAGAGAGCCAGTTCTTCAGGAAAGCTATTTTTAAAAGCAAACACACCAGAGATGGATTGCCTGGGAGGCCGAAGCAGAAAATTGGTACCTTGGAACTGGAGAATGGATAAACATGAGACTTCATTTATACCAACCTGGGCCACGTGGGGATAGAATATGGGGGAAAGAATAGTTCCCTTATCTTTTCAGCAAAGCGCCAGGGCCTGTATTGGGCTGGATGTGGGTGACAGGTCTAGATTCAAGTCTCAGCTCTTGTTACCTGTTTGCTACCCAAGTGACCTTGGCCAGATCACACATGCAGGGCAGCGGGATCCAGCAGTGCACCGTCAGTGTGTAACAACTGGCTCTCCGGGAACAAACAAGCAAGCAAATCAACCAACTCTGGTTTGTAACGTTTGCCACTTTCTGTGGTGTAAATATTTCCACCATGACCCACTTACACTATGTGCATGACCTCACTGAATGCTGAAGTGGGAAGAAAAGTGGACAACCATTCTTTCCAAATTACCTCCCAGATAGCACCAGCTGACTCCAGCAAGCTGCTGCCTGGATTCCATTTCTGGCTCCACCAGTTAATATGGGGGGCTTAAGGCAACTTATTTGACTTCCCTACATCTCAGTTTCCTAATTTTTAACGTGCTAACCACAAACAAGCCTTAGGAGTTCATTTTGAGGGTAAAATAGAAGGCACTGAGCCCAGAGCCTGAAATAGCAGGTCCTCAGTAAACATCGATTCCCTGGCTTGATTTCATGATTATGTCTCTGTCCGTCTCTGTGTCCCCATTCTTCCCCTTCACAGATAAACTCTTCGAGAGAACAAGTCCGCATTTGTTTTCATTTGTTTATAACTCCCTCATTCAACCCATTGCTATCCAGATCTCATTTACAGAGCTCCTGAAAAATCACTTCTCTGTGATGACCAGCAGACTGTTCCTCCAGCTTCAATGGACATTTTTCAGTGCTTATTTTATTTGATGTCTCTGTGGCATTTGTCATGCTTAACCAGTCCTTCCTTCTGAAGCAGGATGTACTACTATTCATCTCATTTCTTAGGCTGGAAACCTAGAAGTCCTCCTCCTTTACCTCCTGTATCCAATTGAACAGGCCAGTTCTATTTTGTAAATATATCTTCATTCTGTTTCCCTAGCTCCCTCTCTAATGCCACTGTCTTAGTAAAGACCCTCAAACATTCATCTTTTCATTCTTAAATAATTAAAATGGCATACCACCTGATTTCCCTGCCCCTAGCGAATTCCCCTTCCAATCCATACTTCCTCTGGAAGGATTTCTATAAAATGCAAACAGATCATGTAATTCCTTGCACGTCATTGGCGTGCAACACCTACTGCGTAAGTCCCAACTGCATGGAATTGCATAATGGCCCCTGTTGATTTTGGCTCATGCCAACCTCTTTGGCCACATGTCCTGCCTCTTGTCTGCTTATGACTGTGCTCCAGTCTTATTAAACCATTGACTGGACTCTCAAGAGGCCATGCCTTTTCTTGTCTTTGTCTCTCTGGACAGACACCCCTTTCCCCTTTTATACCTGGTAAGCTCCAGTCACCCTTCCTCCCGGAAGCCTTCTTTGACACCCTCGTGACACACAGTAATTCTCTAACAGGCACTCTTCACTGTAGTATAATCATCTGTCCTTACTTTGCTTCCCCAGCTTAAAGTGAATGAATGGAGGACATAAACACTGTATCTTATTCAACATCATATCTACAATATCAAGCACAAAATGTGGACCACAAAAACATTTAGCAAACTCAATGTATCAACTAAGAAATGAGCCTTTGTGGCACCAAATGAGATGTCTTGTCAAGGCAAGAGCTTTTTTTTTTTTAATTGAGATATAAGTGAAGTGCAACATTGTATTAGTTTCAGGTATACAATATAATGATTTGATATTTATATACATTGTAAAACAATCACCATAATAAATCTACTTAATATCTGTCACTACACATAGTTACAATATCTTTTTATTTCTTATGATGAGAACTTTTATGATCTACTTGGTCAGGAACTTTCAAATATACAATACAGGATTATTGAGTGTGAAGGGATTTTGTAACTGTGAACAAGTTAGGAAGATACACATTTTCAGGCTTGATCCTAACTGAAATAATGATTCTCATTATTCTTAAATTACGGGCTTTTAAATAATAATAATTTATTTAAATGTATTTGTCCTAACAGGATTTGCCTATTAACTTCAAATGTTTAATATTGGTCACCAATAATTAAAACAATAACAAATTAGGTCTTCTCATGCTTACTTTTGAGGGTTTTTTGACAGGGTATAGGAACTAAGGCAAAACCACTGCAAAAATAGTAATAGTATAGAGAAAAAAATGCTAAATGTGAATCCACTTGAAAATCTGCATTTAATAAGTGAGTAACATATAATAAAGTGAACATGTTATTATCATACAGATGGAAAAATTTATTAAGTTACCTATTTAACTACTTTTTAAAATTTTATTTAAATCTAAGCTAGTTAACATATAGTGTAATAATGATTTTAGGAGTAGAATTTAGTGATTCATCACTTTCATCTAACACCCAGTGCTTATCCCAACAAGTGCCCTCCTTAATGCCCATCACCCATTTAGCCCATCCCCCCACCTACCTCCCCTCCAGCAACCCTGTTTGTTCTCTGTATTTAAGAGTCTCTTTTCGTTTGCCTCCCTCTCTGTTTTCATCTTATTTTTCTTTCCCTTATCCTATGTTCACCTGTTTTGTTTCTTAAATTCCACAGATGAGTGAAATCATATGATATTTACCTTTCTCTGAGTGATTTATTTCACTTAGCCTAATACATTCTAGTTCCATCCATGGTGTTGCAAATGGCAAGATTTCATTCTTTTTGATTGCCAAGTAATATTCCATTGTATATATATACCACATCTTCATTATCTGTCAGCTGATGGACATTTGGGCTCTTTCCATAATATGGCTATTGTTGATAATTCTGCTATAAATATTGGGGTGCATGTGACCCTTTGAATCAACATTTTTTTATCTTTTGGACAAATACCTGGTAGTGCAATTGCTGAGTCATAGGGTAGCTCTATTTTTAGTTTTTTAAATGTTTATTTATTTGAGAGAGAGAGAGAGAGAGAGAGAGAGAGAGAGAGAGAGAATGTGAGTGGGGGCGGGCAGAGAGGGAGACACAGAATCCAAAGTAGGCTCCAGGTTCTGAGCTGTCTGCACAAAGCCCAATGTGGGGCATGAATCCACAAACCATGAGATCATGACCTGAGTCAAAGTCGGATGCTTAACTGATTGAGTCACCCAGGCACCCCTCTATTTTTAATTTTTTGATGAAAGAAATTAAGTGGCTGCACCAGTTTGCATTCCCACCAGCAAGGCAAATGTGTTCCCCTTTCTCCACATCCTCATCAATATCTGTTGTTTCCTGAGTTGTTAATTTTAGCCATTTTGACCAGTGTGAGGTGGCATCTCATTGTAATTTTGATTTGTATTTCCCTGATGATGAGTGATACTGAGCATCTTTTCGTTTGTCTTTTAGCCATCTGGATGTCTTCTTTGGAAAACTGTTTCTTCATGTCTTTTGCCCATTTCTTCACTGGATTATTTGTTTTTTGGGTGTTGAGTTTGATAAGTTCTTTATACATGTTGGATACTAACCATTTATCTGATATGTCATTTGCAAATATCTTCCCCCATCTGTCAGTTGCTTTTTAGTTTTGTTGATTGTTCCTTTTGCTGTGCAGAAGGTTTTTGTCTTGATGAAGTCCCAATAGTCCATTTTTGCTTTTGTTTCCCTTGCCTCTGAAGACATATCAAGTAAGAAGTTGCTGCAGCCGAGGACAAAGAGGTTGTTGCTTGTTTTCTCCTCTAGGATTTTGATGGTTTCCTGTCTTATATTTTGGTCTTTCATCCATTTTGAGTTTATTTTTGTGTATGGTGTAAGAAAGTGGTTCATTTTTCTGCCTATCGCTGTCCAGTTTTCCCAGCACCACTTGCTGAAGAGACTGTCTTTTGTCCAATGGATACTCCTTCTTGTTTGGTCGGAGATTAGTTGGCCATATGTTTGTGGGTCCATTTCTGGGTTCTCTATTCTGTTCCATTGATCTATGTGTCTGTTTTTGTACAAGTACCATGCTGTCTTGATGATTACAACTTTGTAATATAGCTTGAAGTCCAGAATTGTGAGGTCTCCAGCTTTGGTTTTCTTTTTCAGGATTGCTTTGGCTATTCAGGGTCTTTTGCAGTTCCATACAAATTTTAGAATTGTTTTCTTTAGCTCTGTGAAGAATGCTGGTGTTATTTTGATAGGGATTACACTGAATGTATAGATGGCTTTGGGCGGTATCAACATTTTAACAATATTTGTTCTTCCAATCCATGAGCATGGAATGTTTTTCCATTTCTTTGTGTCTTCTTCAATTTCTTTCATAAGTTTTCTATAGTTTTCAGAGTATAGATCTTTTGCCTCCTTAGTTAAGTTTATTCCTAGATATTTTATGGTTTCTGTGCAATTGTAAATGGATCAATTCCTTGATTTCTCTTTCTGCTGCTTCACTATTGTTATATAAAAATGTAACTGATTTCTGTATGTTGATCTTATATCCTGAGAATTTGCTGAATTCATTTATCTGTTACAGCAGTTTTTTGGTGGAATCTTTTGGGTTTTCCACATAGAGTATCATGTTGTCTATAAAGAGTGAAAATTTGACTTCTTCCTTGCTGATTTGGATGCCTTTCATTTCTTTTTGTTTTCTGATTTCCAAGGCTAGGACATCCAACACTATGTTGAACAATAGTGGTGAAAGGGGACATCCCTGTCATATTTATTTAACTATTTTTTTAAAATCTTGAATGAGTGCATGTTAAATGTGTGTTGAAAGTCTTAAAAATTGAGGTGCTATTGATGTTTTAGGACATTTCAAAGAAGGGAAAAGCACAGTCACAAAGTAAGCAACAAGGGACTGAGCTTGCAAAGCAGATGTTCTACCATTTGCTTAATTTTCGTTAATAGATTTCACCTTTTGAGTTGAGAAAAAAATAAGCTTGTTCTTCCTTACTGGTAACTTTTTGCAAATAATGAAAATGAACAAACCTCTCCAACTTTAGGGATGATCTAATGTCATAAATAAAAAGTATGCAACTTCATTTAAAAATACTCATCATCTCTACCTACAAATCCATTCTCTGGCCCACCAGGACTATTCTTTACTTAACAGTTAACTAGAGTTGAAAGTGTTCTCTTACTTGGAAGAATCTGGATCAATATATATTTAACAGATGGTTTCTCTATAGTCTACTTTAGTAAGCCTTCTAATTAATATATTTCTTCTACACCATGCTTATGAAGCACCTTTCTCTGTGAGGATTCTTCTTTGTATTTTTTGTTGTGTTGTTTTTTAATATCAAGAATTCCTTGATCCAAAAAGGGGTCTTTCCTTTCATAAGTTAAAATTCTTCAAATTAAATTGAGTTTTTATATAAAATCTGTGGAATACAGCTGATCATTTTTTTCTATTTTTCTGGTAAAGAAATCGGGTCATTAAAAAATCATGGGCAAATAGATAATTGATGATATCAGGAACCTGTCTCCTGATATTTTCCTTACTTATCATTATATTACCATATATTTTTAATATTCTTTACCAACCCAAATAGCTAAATTCAAGAAGAACATCATATTTGAATGTACGGCCAGGGTTGCAATAAGGGTGAAACAATTTTCTCCCCAAAAGAAGCTAAATTGACTACAGGAGAGTATCACTCTATAGTCTTAGCCCCACTGGCTATATGTTTTCCTGAGCGACTCAGTTCAAACCAATTAAGCTTAAGCTTTGGAACATAATTCATTCGGTTATATAATGAAATGTGAACCATTATGTGTGTGTGTGTGTGTGTGTGTGTGTGTGTGTGTTGATCCAGATACACATAGTCATTTCAATAAAGTAATAATGGTGAGTAGAATCATAGATGCAAGATTGAAAAGCACCTTAGCAATGATCTAACCAAATCCTTTATGAAGCTCTTATTTATTACCATTCCTTACTGGTGGTGGCCCAACCTCTGTACAGTTTTACTAACGTAATCTCATTCTTCCCAGTCCTGGTGAAGTTTCCTTGTTATGAAATTATTTTTTATCCTGAGTAAAAACTTACCTCTGTAACTTTCATCTTAGTCCATGATTCCTTAAAGAATTAACCAACCTTAACCAATCAAAAAGTAAGGGTCCTGGAAGTCCCTTGTTTTAATGGGTAACATTTTTGTCCAGAACACTTTTTCTATATTCTTTGGTTTCCATCACGACTAGCACAACACAATGGAGTAGACTGAAAGGGTCCAGGAACTAATGCTGATCTCCCACAGCCAGGAGATGGACCTGCTACAAACAAGAGGATGTGGAAGCATTGTCTAATTCAGCAGGCAGGATGCAGAATCTGAGCAGAATGAATAACAAGTGACACAAAGAAGTCCTTGCAGGATGTCAGCAGCAGGAATGCCCATGACATTCTTGATATCTAAAGACACATATAGTCAAACTAGTATCACAAACTGAAGATGGTGATATTTATGACTACGTTGGCGAAGGTTAGGTCTCAATTTTGAAAACTCAGACCATCTTTGCAAATATAGATTTTGTGAGGACTGGATTTGTGTTCTTTGAAATGATGAGGAGTCTAGAAAATTTCCCCAATAATTTGAACTCTGTCCATTAACGACTTTGTTTTTGAAAGAGAGAGAGACAGGGAGAGAGAGAAAGGGAAAGAGAGAAAGAGAGAGAGAAAGAGAGAGAGAGAGAGAGAGAGAGAGAAGCAGAAGGAGAGGGAGAGAGGGAGTCTTAACCAGGCTCCATGCCCAAAGCAAGCCTGACACAGGGCTGGATCTCACCACTGTGAGATCATGACCTGAGCCTATATCAAGAGTCAGATGCTTAACTGACTGAGCCACCCAGGCACCCCTATTTAGTATCTTTGACTTCACTTTCTCATAAGTTTCTTTCACTTTCTCCTAAAAATCAGACACACTGACAAGCTGTGCATCAGTTGAGGTAGATTAGTTCTGTTAATAAAAGGAGTTTCCTCATAACCCTGGTGACTAGTGTTCCCTGCGAAGACCTTGTTGCCTTAAAAAGATTTTCCAATTGTTGAAAAATATTTTATTAAGCTAGAAATTCAACATGGTATTGAAGTGACTGGTGCTTTGATTTGTAAGGAAAGGTCAGGATGATGAGACACTGGAAAGAATAAGGAGTCAAGGAACCAGAGTTCTTGTCCTGCTTTTGTCTCTAGCTCTTCGTGTCACCTTTGGTCACACAGAATATTAGAATCCACGAATACAAAGGGAACTTAAAGAGACATCTGGTTTACCACTGTGGCCAATTTAGCTTTCTCTCAAACAATAAAGTTTCTTTAAGCCAGTATCTATAGAATCATAACAACAGCATTTTAGAAACAGTATAAATAATCTTCCCCCAAGGAGCAATTATGGAGGTAATCACATCTGTGAGGAGAAAAGACATTTTCTTGCCTTCACATTTTTTTTTTTTTTTTTTTTTTTTGGTATTAATGATCAGGCTTTAAAAGATCCACAAAGAGAATGCAAACAATAACATTTAAGAGGGTAGTCATACAAGGAGTCCATTGCTCAGTTGTCTAGGATGAATGCTAAGATTGAGAAGGAGAAAAGGGACAGGGGCTGAGGTCATTTATACATTTTTGATTAATTCAGATTTTTATCTTCTATTGACTACACTGTTTGAACACACACATTACAAACAAACAAATACATTTTTTCTTGTTACCAGACAAAAAAAATGCAACTAAAAGAAAATGGTAGTTGGGAAATATGTGTCTTTACATTGGCAGCCCTCACATATCATACGATTATGGGTTGGTAGACACTTGGGAAGGGTGGTGGGCACAGGTAAATAGGCCAAATTAGAATTCCCTAGGATTACCGGCAATTTTAGGGCACCGGAAGCTGGAAGATTGCACTTTTGCAAAGATTTACTTCATAAATTAAATTTTATCATATTTCATGACTTTAAGCCAAAAACCAAGTAATACAAATCTGGAATTTAAAAATTTATCAGTGTGCAAATAGGGGCCCCTACTATGCACAATGGCACTGTGTCAAAACATCACTCACTTCTAGATACACTAGAATTTAGGAATGGAATAATTCTTAAAATCCCTCCAAAATTTAAGAATTCTTTTTGGTTAAGTAGTCAACACTATCCTGAAAAAATTGACTCCATAAATGGTTTTAAGACAAATAATTAAGATTCACAGATATTTGGGCAAATAAAATGGTTGTCAACTGTTACAATTCCAATTTTTAAAGTTGGTGGTTATAAGATTCACCTTTTAATAGGGAATGATGAAAAAAATCACATTCTATCTCATTTTCTTTTGAATACAGTGAGAGAATGGGAAGGACATGATTGATGTGAAAGTGAAAAAGCTAAATGTATTAATTTATTTTAATTAATTTAATGTCAATCAATTGTAGGACCATAAACCATTACTTTTTTAGTGTGGGTTTTAGAATATTCAATTGCAAATAGATTTTTTTTTAAAAAAAGCTGAAAGTAAAAACAGGAAATAATTGCAGCTAATTAGTCCAAATCTTACCTGAGGTTGCTTTTTGTTCTCTTTTCTTCTCCACTCTCCCTGAAATGAGAAGTGGCAGGTCAGTTACAGAGTGGGTCCATGAGAACTAGGTGTAACTAAGAGGAAACCCCGTTTATGGCAATTTCCAAACATAATCACTCCTCAGCTGTGTCCAAGATGCTTCTAGAGATGACGGGCATGGGCATAGTTGAAGGGGATGAAAAATGCTCTCAATCCAATTTATGAAAACCAACAATAAATGAGGATGCATGAAATAAAACATGCTGTTGGGTTTTAAAAATCTTGTTAGTAAGAGTCATTTACTCAACAATAAACTTACAAGGATCAAATCCCCATAGCACAAACTGTGGGGATAAACACCCGAGTTAAATAAGATCAAGGCCTCTTACGACCTATTTGGGGAGATAAAGGACAGACAATGCAATGTGAGATGAGATGTGCCCCAAAAGGTACAAACTGTTTAAAGATATGAGAGGATGAAGTGATTAGTTTAGGAAATAAAGGGGTGCCCTCGAAGTTAAGGAGAAAGTGATATTTGATTTGGACCTCAAAAGATACATGTGATCTGGGAAATTTGAAATAGGGAAAGTACTGGTGATCATTAAAAGAGATAGTATGGGTTATACAAGACAAGGCTATTTGAGCAAGTGCCATGTTTAAAGCTTGCTTTAGGAACTATGGTTTTGCATAGATGGCTATCTTAGAGCTTAGGCAAGAGATGATGGACTGAGCATGGCAGCAGGAAGAGGGAGGTAGGAGGGCAGGACTTAGAAGGCCCAGGGAGTTACAAAATGTGAAGTGCAAGGGAGAAGTAAAAGTCGAGATGAATGGCTATCTAGGTGACTTTGGGCACGGTGATGCAATGTGGGGGAATGGTAAAATGGGATGGGGGCATGGGGATGACTGGTTCAGTTTTAGACTTACTGAGTTTGAAGTCTTACAGAGACATGGGGCCTGGGAGAGAGATGAAAATCTAAGTTACGGATGCAGAAAAGGTCCATTTTGAGAAGACAGCTGGACCTGAGGTGGGGAATGGGAACAGAAAGGCAGGCGGCACAGAGGGCGAGGCTGAGGATAGTGACCAAGAAAACAAAACTGCTACTTCTATTTTGAGATGTAGGGCCATGAGAAGAAGCAGCAGAGATCCACGGAGATCAACAGAGCACAGAACCGTGTGCCACAGATAAATTTAGGAAGTATGGAGGGCACCCACAGCATCGGAATCTTCTGGGTTCATTGTGAGAGAGCAGGTTTAGCAGAGCAGGGGCGGGGAACACAAGACACTCTGAGAGCCTGAGGAGTAGGGGGTGGTGAGGAAGACGAGGCTGAGGAAATGGCTTCTTGCTCATGAAATCTGGCAGCCCACAAATGAATGAGATTAGGGCAACAGCCTGAGCAGAAGAAAACCCGGGCTAGGGGATGCTTCATCATGGTTACAGGCTTAGATAAGGAACTCTGCTCAGGGCACTGCTGTGTGGCAACAACACCGTGGAGGTGAGAGCCTTGGTTTTGTGATGGGCAAGCGAGGGCACCCTCTGGCCATCGCTTTCTTGTCACCTTTCAAGATTTCACAGATGGAGCTAGTTACTGAGAGGGTGTGCAATACACGCAAACGGCATGTAAACTTTATCTAAGTTTTTCTACCAGCCTTTCCTGTCTTTTAAAATCCTAAAATATAAGGTGGAGAATGTATAACCTTTTTCTCATGCAGCCGCCAAAAGCACAGAATTCATCTAACTGGCATTTTGATTAATGGCACATTCTATTCATGTAGGTGATTTCCAGAGGTCTTGTTTGATACGATTTATTTCAATGATTCAAACAGATAAATGACATGAGTAGTCCACTTAAAGGCTTCATTCATTACCAAGTGTGATGGAGGTACCTCCTCATTTAAGTTTTTTTTTTTTATCAGGCAAGCAACTGTTTACTATTTGATTACCAATTGTTCTATACTAGAGGCCTCAAACATTTTTACAAATTTAAAAAATGTTATTTGAGTCCTGAATTATAAAATGTTTTGAGACAAACATCTCTTTGGAAAGTCTTTAATTTGCAGAAGAATGAGTCATAAATTCCGAAAGTTGACAATGAGAGTATTAGGGATAAATAATATGGTGTGATACTCAGTCTCAAGATACTCCCGAAGACCATTGTCTTTCTGGTCCTCCTGGTAACCGTGTCCTTGTGTGGTGCCCTCCCACACTGATTTAGACTGACTTGTGTAATCAAGAGGATTTTGCAGAAATGATGGAATGTGACTTCCAAGGTTGGGCCTTAAAACCGTTGTGGTTTCCATCTTGCTCTCTCGGATCACTCTCTCTGAGGGGAGCCAGTTAATAGGTTACGGGGACGTTCAAGTAACCCTATGGAGAGGCTCATGTGACAAGGAACTGAGGCTTCCTGCCAGCTATCAGCACCAACTTCCCAGGCTCATGAGCAGTCTGTCCACCAGCCTCATTCAAACCTTTAGATGGCCACAGCTCTTGCTGACTCCTTGACTGCCGTTGCATGGGAGGCCCTGCCCCAGAACCATCCAGTTAGCCATGCCAGAGAAAATGTATGACACGCTAGATGTTTATTGTTGGTTTCAGCTGCTATGTTTTCGGTAAACTGTTATACAGTAATTTTATTATGGAAGTCTAGGTTAGTTTATCACTTCCCACACCAACAGTGATATAACTGGTGGCAAATAAGTCAGTCTCCCTGACTTTCTTTCTGTAGAATGAGGATCAGAACCTGTTTCTCTGGAATGTGGTGAGGAGTAAATAATTCCATATGCAGAGCCAGCAAGAAATGGAAACTCACACAAGATATTGGGGTTCAATGTTTCAGAAGGGAGGCTGGAAGGCCTTGCTGTAATGGTTTTTCCCTGAGACCTTAAATAGTCCTCTACCCCTGTGTCGTATGCAAGGGCTCTGTAAACCGAAGAGTGCTATATAAATGTTATTTCTTGGTTTTATTATGCTATTAGTTCTGTTACAGGAATCAATTTAGATTTCTCTTCTTAATTACATATACACTAGACAGCAAACTAGAAAAATAAAAGACTAGTTAAGACACCATGATGTTGATTAAGAGATACAGAGAATATTGCTTAACTGGAGATGACCCTCTAGGTTTCTTGTTTAGTCCCTTTATCTTGCCCCAAATGAGGGTTATCTTGCCCCTCATTCTTTCAGTGTGCCCTTATACAAAGAGATGGTTCTGAGGGTGCCTGAGTGGCTGAATTGGTTAAGTATCTGATTCTTGGTTTTGGCTCAGGTCATGATCTCATGGTTTGTGGGTTCAGGCTCTGCACTGGGCTCTGTGTTGACAGCTTGGAGCCTGCTTGGGATTCCCTCTCTCTCTTTCCCGCTCTCTCTTTCTCTTCCCCTTTCTTGCTCATGTGCTCTTTCTCTCTAAATAAGTAAATAAATAAATAAATAAATAAACATTAAAAAAAAGAAAGAAAGAGATGATTCTGACACCCATATCTCTACTCCAAATCTACCTAGATTTTAGGCCTACTGGAAATCTCTATCTGTGTTTAATACGGCACTATAACACATATCCTGAACTTGAATCATTGTGTTTCCCTGCAGAACTGCTCGTGTTTGGAGCTGTCCTCCAGTCTGCTCAGGCCCCCAAACATGAAGCCTCAGAGTCACCAGCTTCTCCCTTTCACTCAATGTCCACACCTAACACGATCCTCACCTCACTCCATTCTCCCTGTATAGGCCCTTGGATCTACACTCTCCTTTCTCACTGCCACTGCCCTCGTTCACAAACGTGACACAAACTTTCTTCCTGGGGTTATTTTCTACACACCCGTAACTGATTTCATTGATTTTATGGATGGCTTTTCCGTCCTTGAGTTGGATCACTACTAAAGATTAAAATCCACATGCCCTAATGTGAAATTGATGACCCCGGAAGATTTGGCCACAACCTACCTTCTCTACCACCCCTCAAGCACCATACAGAACACTGGTCAGTTATGCCAAGAATCCCACCTCCCATCCCAACTCCCTGTACCAGCTGTCCCTGCTTCCTGGAATGTCCTGACATGTCAGTCCTGCCTATCAGAACTCTGTTCATCCTTTAGAGCTGAGTCAGATGGCAGTCCTTCTGAGAAGTCTTCTGCATTGCACCACCCCAACTCTCCACTCCCTGCAGAATTAATCGCCCTCTGCTATGCTCGTTCATCCTTTATTTATACCTCTGCCACAGTACTAACTCCAACGTTTGGCTCATAATTAGTTGTGTGTCCCCCAACTGGCTTCTGTTAGGGCAAGGGGTGTGTACTTTACCCCTCTCTGTCTCCTCCTGCCTAGCAGAGCTGGGGACACAAATGCTTGGGATTGAGTCAGCACACACAGAGAGTTATGAAATGCCCCAGCCCTCCTTAAAATGCTAGAGAACATGAAGCAAATTTTAGTACTGCCAACACCGAGTGCAAGTACAACCCAGAACAGGGCTTTTACCAGATATATACACTACAACTGACACCCTAGAAAACTATTATATTAGAAACGTGGGTAACAAAATAACAGACAGGCTTTCAGAATAATGAACATGCATTTTTCCTTAGCTGTGCTTTATTTTATCACAGATTCTAGTTGAAAAACAAAACATTAAAGTATGGTTTGCACCCTACTTCTCTTTAAACCTGGATGCGGCACTCCTCCTGTGAGAATAAAAATGGACAGTAGTCTCCTAAAAATGGAATTTGTTGGGGAAAACTTTTCTTCTGAGAAAATGTGTTTAATTGAACATTAACATTCCACCTGTCACGACTACTTATTTATATAAATGGAGCATTGATATTTTTAAAAGCTCTCTTAGACTTGAAGTTGTTGATTTTGTTCCATGGAGGAACATTAAATATGTATCAATTTACAGCACATTTCTGTACCTCAGTACAGAAGCAGTACCCTAGTCACAGTGATGGTTTCTGATCTTTTAAAACCATGGGCACATAAATGACAATCCAGTGATGTCTCACCAATAATGAGGAGGGGTGTTTGTATGACAAATCGTATTTTAGGTCACTTCTAATGGAAAGGAAATTGTGTGTGTGTGTGTGTGTGTATACACACACACACATACATGTATATGTGTATATGTATATGTATGTGTGTGGCACATATATGTATGTATATGTATGTACATGCACATACATACACATGTACATATACATGCACTACATTCATGTATATGTGATACATATGTATGTAGTTTTATACTCAGATATAGTCTTGTCTCTGAAATATACTCTTTCTTCTACCTGCTTCCATCTTTGTATAATAAAGTCTGTCATGGAATCTTATCAAGCCTCCCTCACTGCACTACCAATTTCTCAGTAGCCAATTCTGAGTTCACGTTCCCTCGCAGGCATTTTATCTGCCCTGCGCTGAGAGGTAAGATTAATCACATCCTGTTGCTAGGATACCTGAGAATGTTCATTTATGTCCGATGTTGCTTTGGCAAAATGCACTATGAAGAAGGCATAGAATCATGACAAGGAAAATTACTGTGCACATGCTACTTATTAAAAAAAAAAAAGTGGGGTGAGGGCGAAGCAAAGAAATACACCTACCAGATAATATAATGCTAACTCCCATGAATTTTTTAATATCATTTTTGTTTCACGTGGATTTTAATGGAAAACCACGGGCCATATTTTTGGATAATGAGACTCTGTAGTACTTCTATACTTTTGAGTTAACAGGAAAAGTAGAAGGCGGTAAGGTTTTAATTTTGTTTATGGGGTGTAAGAGAGGAAGGGGCTTTAAGATTTACTCACTTCAAACGCCCCAATTATAGACAGGGTAATGAGGTTACAGTGCTAGTTGGTTTGCGGAACCAACCCAAAAGCCAGGCCACCACCACTGCCCCACTGTCATGTTTAGCTATTTTAACGCGAGACTTAGGAGAAAAGTGTTCTTCGGAATGTGCTTTTGGGTAATAAGAAAAAAATGCCTTGATCAATATCTTAAAAAAACTATTGCTGATTTGGGTATTAATATGCCAAAGATTCCTGCTTACTGATTGTAATGAGAGAGAATATGAATATATAAAGTCCACCCAAATGCAAAATTCTCTTATATTTCTTCTAATGGAGAACAACATGATCCAGTGAAAGAAACATGGTCTTTGGAGTTAAATGCACTGACTTCTCACCTTGACCATGGGTACCTATGAGCTCTGTGACTCTGGGATGAAACGTAGAGTAACTTCTCATTATAGGCTTCTTTTTGTTGTTCATCCTCCTCCCCCTCCTCCTTTCTCTCTCATATATGTGTATGTGTGTGTATACAAGACATCTCTCTCTGTCTCTCTCTCTCTCCATCTCTGATATTCTGACTGAAAGCAGAAACAATTTGAGTTTTACTTCCATTATCATTTCCAAGGGATACTAACCTAGTACCATTACTACAATCACGCTAATAATAGCAGCTAATGTTTATTAAGCAATGTTTACATGCTTGTCATTGTTAACTTATCCGTATATGGATTAACTCGATTTATTTTCAACGTAGTATAAAGGCTTTGCAAATATACCCATTTCAGGTAAGGAAACTGCGTACAAATTTGGTTAAATAATTTTGCCAAATCATTACCTGCTAAGTGGCAAATACATAATGAGAAGACAAAAAAAATAGTTGGGTCAAAGGGTAGGGAGAAATAAAAATTAGGATATCCATAGGCTACATAATAATCAGTCCCTAGGTTTTGAGGGTTGCCTGCATTAATTATTTTGTTAAAAACATTTCAGATTCTTTTCACTAGCTATTGCCCATTTGTCAAATGATTTGTTTGAATGACTCAATAGCTTACTTTAACTGCTAAGTACCTAATCACAATATTTCAATAGCAGCATGCCAAAAAGGCCTTCGGACTTTGTGTGTATTTTTTTAGTACTTTAGCATTTATTTAGTACTTTTGATGAGTTGGGCACTGTAAACCTTTGCAATAGCTCCATGGAATAGATCATGACGTCCATTTGCCAGTGTAGAAAGTAGGCTCGGAAATTTTTGTGTGATAGTCACAAGGCTCCAGCCAGGGAACAGTTGGAACATGAGCACAGAAACTGTTACCTCTTCCGAGCTCACTGGCTCGGTGATTAGGGCAGTCCTGTAGATGGCGAAGAGCTCAGGTCTGCAGCTCCAGCCACTTAATCAGTGTGGGATGTTGGGCGCATCATTTAATCTCTGGAAATCACACTGCATTCGTCTGCAAATGAGGGTAAGAGTAGTTCCCACTTCACGGGGTCATTGTGAGGGTTACACAAAATGATACGTTTAATAATAATCCTAAATATTTTGAGTAGATCTTATGCAATCGAGTGTATAATGCCGTCACCTCAGTGCTCAGGACACCGCCACACACAGTATTGCTAGGTGCTTCTCTTTATGAACATTTCATGTCAGCTGGTCCCTGGTAACATAGGATAATGCTTAATATTCTCAAGGCCAATGGCTACATTGACACAAATATTATAAAGGTCGGGCTTTGAGAGATTCTTGATATCTTTACCGTCACCTCTCTCTTGCCTTCCCTTAGAATTTCTAAGAAAGAAGCGGCTTTCCATTTTAGAAAATCCCTTTCCTTTGGCCTTCATGCCCTCTTTCCGAACGCAGCTGGGTTCGATGACACACGGTTGACATGCAAACCTCTTTGCAGTTATGAGCTAGGCTCATATGATCTTAGAATCCGGGGTTTGTGGTTTGAATCCCTACCCTCATTTTGTAGTGAGCAGCAGCCATGGAGCTCTCCAAATAGAAAGGGAGAGCTTTTCTAGAAATCCTAAGTCCCCATTGCCACAACTTTCTCCTCGCAACCAACGGTAGGACCTTGAATAAGTAACCTGACTTTTCCAAGATCCGGTGTTCCTTTGAGTTAGATAGGTAGGTAACTACAACTCCAAAAGAAATCATACAAACAGGGCTTTGAGAGGATTGTAAGCCCTGCGCCCAGAGCAGGAACAGAGAAGCCTAACCGGGCCGGTTCAAAGACCAACTGGTCTAAAGTGGTCTGCATAAGCCTGCAGAAACTGCCTAGTTTCTGTTTGGTCAATAGCATGAAAAGGCTGTGGGGCTTATTTTGTCATTTACGCCTGGATTAATGCTGATGCTGCAATGGCACCAGTCTTAGCAGACGACGGTGACGAGCCTCTGTATGGTTGTGGGTCCTCACACCCTCCTGCAGGTTTAGATAAACTCCACTTGTTCTCCTGTCCATTTCTATTTGGTCAGTTCAAATGCTGCTGGGATGCCCAGGCAGAGAGGGCCATTATGAGCACACTGCATGCTGTGAGCTCCAGACAGTGTGTACTGAGCTACAGAGGCTGGCCCTTCAGATATCGCTCCAGATAGAGCTAAGCCTCCAAGGTTGACCATCTGCCTTGGCAGGGCTGACACTCCATCTGCACTCCCCAGCCCTGGGGTCTGCCATCCGTCACAGCGAGTAGAAAACCTAAGGAGAACTGAATGCTCCAGGATCTTCCTGGGCTGACCGCTCTGCAAAGAGACGGCAAAACCAGTGTGAGAAACAGCAGTTTTATGTTGTCTTGGACAGTGTCAAGCACAGAATTTCTTCCCACTTAGATCCACTGGACAAGTGCATAATTAATGTGACAAGCAGCCGTTCCTTTCGGATTCCCCACGTTGGCCCGGGTGAATTCAATCTTAGAGCAAACCTTTTGATATTCAGAACCTCATTCTGAGGCAGTCATTTTTGGCAGAGAAGTTTTTTGGAAGACCTTTAGATGTTGAAGTCAGATTGGGGGAAGAAAAAATACCCAGTGATTGCCAGGTCTTAAATCTCTCTGCAAAATGGGAATGCTAGTTTTACTAACGTATGCTTCAGCTCCTGACTAAAGCAGGGATGTGTATGTTTATACTTTGCATTGTACGGTAATATGTTTCTAGTAAGTTAGGTGTGAATAAGTATTTTTACATGACATAATATTCTAAATGTCTGCTGAATGTTCATCATGCAAAAGAAAGAGGAATGAATCATTTTGTAAAATAAAGAATCTTTTCATAAGACGTTTATTCAATCCTGTGCAAGAATAAACATGACCGTATGTTAAGAGGTGGAGTTGAATTCCCTTCCTGTTGAATCTGTCCAGGCCTTAGTAACTTGTATAACAAACTTCATATGCTGGAAACACCAGTTTTTAGGCTTGGACGTTTAGAATCAAGAGGCTTCTATTTCCTGGGTCTTTGATTACTTGCTCTGGGAGAAGCCGGCCATAATGTAATAAGTCAGACTACCTTGAGACCACCATGCTGTGAGGAAGCTCAAGTTAGCCACACACGGAGGCCACAAGGAAGGAGAGCTGCCTGTACTGTACAAGACCAGCAGCTAGCTCTTCCTGCCATCGCAACCCAGGTGCCAGATGTGAATGAGGAAACCGTCTGGGAGTGGCTCCTTCAGCTCAGCCACCTTAGCAGATGCCATGCGGATTGGGGACCAACTGCCTGGCTGAACCCTTTCCAAATTCCTAACCCACAAAGCTGCAAGCACAATAAATGTCTGTTTTATATCATTAAGTTTTGGCATACATCCATACGTAGCAATAGATAGTAAAAACAACTCCTTTTTCTGTTTTCTGAGAACATTTACTGATATACCTATCAATATATACCAGTATACATTGCTGGGTTTTTTTTTTTCTCCAGGAATTCACAGCTGTGCTAGATTCTTTCTTTCCTAAGCTGGTTTCCTCAACTATATTATAAATGTGTTCTGTTACCCAGCATTTTAGCATGTCAACTTATTCCATTTCAAAAAACAGGATAAAATCTGTTCTAATCAGGAGTGTGGTTAAAGTACAATCTATGTAGATTAATACATATCTTGGATTTCTAAGAGTATTACAATATCACCCTATGTCCAGGTTACCAGTCAAAAGGAGAGTAGAGACTTGCCAGTTAACTCGCATCTTAGAACCTGTGAACCATCAACAGGGGTACCCATGTGAAACAACAACATGTAAATCTCCATCCAGGCATCAAAAACTTCATCACTTACAGTTAGGATTATATAGAAACCCTCTGAACTGAAACACTGAAAAGATTCAGCAGCAATTTCTGCTAAATAATTAAATATTACCTTATTTTCCCCAGGTGGATTTACTTTTAAAGGATGAATTAGTAGAATCTATATCGAATTAAAAGCATTAATATTATTTAGGGTTAATTTTCTGTATGAAGGCAAGAAGGGGAAACATTTCATTACGGAACGTAATGATAGGAGTCCAATCAGAATCTATGCTTGCGAAGTCAAGAGTTTTTTCACTTTAAACAGCAATTTATTTGGCTAACAGACACCCGATCATGCCCAGCTTTTCATCTGGAGGAAATGACCACATTTCATTGCTCTCTCTCCCATGCTCTTAATAATCACCTCATTAGCTCGTGGAGAAAGCTGGTGGAGGCCAGAGGTGAGCTGGATTTTATTCTTTGAGACGTCAGCATGGGTTTCATTTCCACTGGCCCCAAGTTTTTCCTTTTATTTTAATCTTTAAAAAAAACCTCATCATACTCATTTTTTCCTTCACATTGACCCACATCAAAGGTTTGGGCCTTAGACATGCGGGGAAGCTCTTATTTCACGGACTGAAGGAAGAAAATAAGGAAAGTGTGCTTAGATCAGTGGGTATTGATTTACTGCTCTCAGGCATTGCAGTGTTCTTTGTAATCTTGTGAAACTATCCTCTGTAAACCGGGTTGACTACCTGAGTTTACTAGAAAAGTTGTTGATTATCTAGTACATTTTATGTGCAGGAGAAGAGGCCCACTGACATTCAGATACTTAGAGGAGAAAGAAGAAAGAGCAAATGTTGAGGGCCTATTACCTGACAGGAGGAAAAGTAGGCATTTTACATCTGTAGTGTGACTGTAAAGAGTCAACAAGAAATTCACAGTCAAGGGCAGTGCCACAGAGGAGCCGGTAGCCTGGCTCAGTGGGTGAGGCCTTCCGTGGGGAATGGACGTGGGCCTTTATCTAATAACAGAGAGTGGGAGACCCTCAGGAGGGAAGAGAAATCAAGATTGGAACACCTAACTCAATAAGCTATTTTCTGGCAAAATCTTTTATTCTGAGACGCTGATCTCAGAAAAAGCAAACCAGGCCCTGACATAGTGCCGCGGGGAGCTCCTTCTGATACGGCTCATCCAGGAAGACAGGGAGCGGAGCACCCCAGGGAGTGGGTGGAGGTGAGCACAGAAGGGGAGTGGGGACACGAGAAGGCTCTCCCAACTCTCTTCAGCCACTGGAAGCCTCTGAGTGTGGCATTCCGGAGGCGGGGGAGTAACTTTCTAGCTTTATTGGCTGTGGCAGACACAGCTGAGCGCCTACCCTGTGGTCATTTGCCCTCTCATTCCATGCTGGTATCCTCCCCTACCCTCGCAAGACACCAATGAAACATGACTGATGTACACGCATCATTGTGGCCCCGTTCCCCTTGCTTTGGGTAGTTGTTTGACAGTTCTGGCCAATGACATGAATTCTGTTGAAGAATTTCATCAAAAGGTTTTCCTTGCTGATAAAAAGAGGCAGATGGGAGAAAATGTTTCCTTTTCTTTCGGTGGATGTCCCATCTGGGTAAGATGCCTGGAACGTGAGGAAAAAACCAACATACTGCAAGGATGACATAAGGGAACACACCCCAGGATGATGTCACTGAGGCTCTTAGCTACTGCACCATGGACCCTCCTCACCTCAGGATTTCTTGTTATGAGTTATTTAACACTGACCCCGCTTTTTAAAGTTACAGGTTTTAGTTACTTGCAGCTGAAAGCATCCTATCTTCCACACAGGCCAACCTCAAAATAATATTATTCTATGCTAAATAAACTGGGAATGCTGAATAATTATTTAGCTAAGTATGCTATGCTAAATAAACTAGAAATTAAACCTGACGGAAAGAGCATTGCCTTCAAGGTGTCCCCAGGAATTGTGAAGGTGAGACTATTCCCCAGCCAGGGGCTGCATTTAGAAGGTCCACTCTCGCCCTCTTCCAGACACATCACCTCCACCTGGGTGAGGAGGGGCAAGGTGTTTGCTCTTGGAGTCGATGTCTTACCTGGACCATGCACTGAGTGCTTGGGATACCAGAATTCTCTGGCCAATCACCCCTGAGGCCATGCTGGCTCTGTATGGGCCTTCTTCCTAGATCTCTAGAGGGGGGTATACCAGACCAGACTGCACCACTGGAGTGAGGCCTTACAGTGTATTCTAAGAACGCCTGGGGCTTGGATGTGTATACAGTCTGGTCCCAGTGCGTGTGCATGAAGCTCCTCACAATGCAGGAAGGGATGTGATGCAGGCAGAAAGAAAAGGTGGCCCATGCTGGTTCTCTTGCCTCAGGCCCAGCAAATATAGCAGCAGATCTGTCACGACACACACACCAAAGGTAGTTGCTATAAGAATGTCTAGAAATGATGGGCACGCATACGTTGCTTCACCGAATTCTCACAGTAGTCCAAGGAAAGGAAGGAGGAGGTATTTTACCCGCAGTTGATAAATGAGGAAACAACAGAGGCTCAGAGAGGTGACCTCATCCAAGATTACCCAGGAAGTGTTCGATCCTGGATTTGAACCCAGAACTTTCAAATATCTCATTGTTTACCACATATACTCCCTCAGATTTTATGTGATGGCGGTTTAATTTCCACATGAAATTGAGACACAGATTGATTTAAGTTATCGTTTTTACTTGTGCAGTTTCCAGTTTCCTATCTTAAAACACCTAGCAATGCTTACCTAAAGGGGTAAGATACAAATAAATAAAGTTCAGTCAAATTTCTTTATAAGTGAATCACTCTTACATTTATTTGTATATTAAAAAGTTGAAAAAATCCTAATAAAATACTATACTGGCATAAAATAAATAAAATGGGTCAGGGTTAGCCTTTCCTCCTCTCATGCTATTATAGGATATAGATGATCCATTCTCATTTGTATAACATGAAAATGTTCTCTGAAGTCTTTTGGAAATGGGTCAATTCTATTCTTTTTCCTTTGTTGTGCAAAATACAAGTTTTTTTTTTTTTTACATAAAATTATCTGAACCGGCTGTTTAGATAGCCCCAATCTGTCACTTTGATTTTAAATTCCCCAATTCACTATTTGCTACAATTTTTTTAAAAAAGTTATGAGCTTATTTGCATATTTATAATATTTGTTTTAAATTTCAGTTCTTTTGTCCTCCAGTTGAACCTATTGTACTGAAATCTGAGTGAGGGTGGTGGAGGGGAGGCCAGGAGAGTTAGAGACCTTCACAGCATTGCTTTTCATCTTTTCTGGGGTAACTCTGGAAGGAGGAGATGTCAATTCCACATGTGTATGACCCACTTATATACCCAGGGACACCTAAGAGATTTCTCCCAGAACCCGGAATATCTAAGGGATACCCCCTTTGCTTGATATATATATCAGGAGATATATCTATATCTATATCTATATCTATATCTATATCTATATCTATAT